>NC_048599.1:108945516-109275327 GCF_003668045.3 Cricetulus griseus
CTAAAGTCTGGGCATGACTCAGCGGCTGCCACCCCACCCCCTCCTGCCTGTGTTCTGGCAGCCTCTTTTACTGTCAGGTTCTTCTTGCCTCTAGGTCATTGCCAAGTGTCATTCTTTATGCCTGTAATAAGCACCTCCCTACCTTTGGGCCTATCAGCTAATACTCAATCTTGCAGTTCCAATTTGAGCTCCTTATTTTTACCTATACTATAAGAGGAATTTGTCTCTCTCTGGAATTTGCACTCTCTCCACTCCCCTCACTTGCAACCACGTACTAAACTTTAGCCTAAAGAAATAATGAGCTACTTGGTACTCAGGTATGTATCAAACTTTAGAATGAATTTCCTGCCAGAAGAGGGTGGCCAACTTCAATATTTACCCATATGTTAAAACATGTTTTCAATTACCAAAAGCTATTCTATTTTTAATCATGTAATAATTCATATTTATCACCTTAGTAATTATTGATCTTTGTTTACTGTGGCTCATTTGTCCAACGTATTTTAAGCAATTTGCATGTAACTCACTAAATTTTCATAGCATACTTGTGAAGTATATACTGTGTTTTTTCTCCCTCTTTTTTTTTTTTTTTTTTAGAGAAAAGGAAAACAAATAAACAAAAAACCCAAGAGGTTAGTTCATTTACTTCCATCTAGAAGGTTCTTATAATCTTAGAACAAAGACACACAGCCACTTAAGACTGGTTATAAATCAGTGTTTCCATACACTTTACGTTTGAATAAAGTTAAGTGTGATTACTAAATGAGTCACAACTGTAACAACAAATCTCCAGTCACTTGTTCACCCTCTTTAGATGCCTCTAACAGTATTCTACTTTGGAATAATATGCGTATAGTGTGGTTTCTCATGTCAGTATTTAGCATTATCTGCTGACTTCTCATTATGGCAGATAAATATTTATCTCTTTCACTCACTCATACATCTCTGCTATTCCTTCCTCAACATAGAAGTCTCATTCTTTGTTTGCATTTTGATATTTATTATGATTATGTAGATACTGTTCACTACAAATCCAAACAAGCCTATTGAGGTTGTTTTGTTTGGTGTTGGAAGCAATCTCATTTACAAGCCCAGCTTGTCCCAGCACTCACTGTATAGTCCAGGATGTTCTTAATATTCTCTTGCCTCAGGCTTCAGAGAGTTCTGATTGCAAATGTGTAACACTGCACTTGGCTAGGTATTCATCTTTATTTATAGTTTTTCTGTTATCTGAAATACAGTCAGATTTGGTCTATAATTGACCAGGTTGGTCTCAGTTGCTTCAGACATGTTGTCCTTCAGCCTCCAAATAGTTGAGACTACCAGCATGTGCCATGTAGCTAGCTTAGAGATTGCTTTTAACACTTTATTAGTAGTTAACTAATTTAAGAAAAATGACCTGCCTAATTTTTCCATATACTAAGTTGGAGCTTGACTTTTTTGTATGCCAAGCTCTCCTTAGTTTTGCATAATTGAAACATCAGATTTTTGGTCCCCTCCATCTGTTCTCTTGTTCTGCTTTGGACCATTGCTTGCTGGGCCTGTTCTGGGTCTTCTGTTGGTGACTTTCCTTTGATGATATCTCTGAATTGGCATTTTTCAGATGATATGACCCCTCCTATTTATTCCCTCTATTATTTTGTGTAACGTATCTTCCTGAGAAATGGTTTGTGGAATTAAGAAATTCAAGATACTGCATTATAAAAATCATTATTACATTTTCTTCATGATTTATTATTGTTAGTTTTTTCATGGTGGTCATCATTTTCCATTGTAGCATGCAATAAGTTTTTCTTTGATTGTTCCTGTCTGACACAGTATTCCTTTGTCTAGAACAGAGTTCATCATCAACTCAGATTGAATCTCACAGCCTCCCTATCAACAGATTTCCTGAGTTCAGTGGACTCCCAAGTCTCTTTTCCAATCCCCCATATCTCTTTTATTCATCTCTTGTTCAATTTATTTTTCATAATCCCATAATTGCCTCTACCCTCCTATCTGACCTCCACTTTCTCCAAAAATAATTTATATCCTGTACAACTATCAAGGGCAATCATTTTAACTTTTGAGTTTTAGTTATCATACTGCTTAAAATCTGACAGTGCCTCACCCATTGCCTAAGGAATTAAGTTTAAATCCCACAGGATTATGGACCCATCCCATCCTTGTTTAGAACTTGGCATTCAACACTGGGGTACTCGGCCTCACTCTATGACAACTGACTGCTGGTGGCCTTAAGGAAAATAACCCTATCTGAGGTCAGCCACTGAAGGAACAGAGACTGGTTTATGTCCAACATAAATTTCTAACAAAGGAAGTTTTTGATTGCTTAACCTCCCAGAGAGGGTGATGGGGGGTGTTACCGGAGGTAACTGAAGCACTCAAAGTTATATTAGACACATTTGCCACCTGATCTTAAAAATGCTATGAATGATTTGAAGATTGCATTTGATTATGCTACAGCTAGTTTGGTAGAACTAGGAAGGGTGTAACGGGGAAGTTTACTATGTTGAAATTCAAGTCTTTTAGGATTTTTACAGCAAGAGTTGGCAAAATATAGCCCCCGGGCCAAATTTAGTGCACAGCCTGTTTTTGAAAAAAAAAAAGTTTAATAGGAACACAGATATGCTTATTCATTGATGCATTGTCTTCCCCCCACCCCCACCCCCATAGCATTTTGCAGTTGCAATATAGGCCATGTGATCTTTAAACCAAAAGAAAAGAAGGAAGGTGGGGAGGAAGGGAGTGACTGGCTCTTTATGAAAAGTTTGCTGTCACCTGTACAGACTGGTAGGCACTGAGAGGTACAACATGAGAGGAAGAGTGGAGGGTATGCCTTTAGAAAGATGAAAGTAGCTGAGCAAGAAGTCTTCCTGTTTTACCCTCTATATCCCCATCTGTTAATACTCATGGGCCTTCAAAGGAAGAATGAATGGACTGAAATGATCGTCTACCTAAGAGTTTTTGTGCCCCTCCATCAGTGGGCTGGCTGATGAGACTGACAAATGCATCTTGGACTCACCCTCCAGCTGCATTGCATGGATTTAGTCAGCATTCCTTCCCCTAGGTGTTGTGAAATGCATCCAGGAGCTGTTGGTGCCTTTGCACCTGTGAAAAAGCAGTCTGCCATTGCTCTCTCTAGGTCAGTGAGATCAGCTTCCTGATTTCGGCAGAGTTAATGGGGTCCTGTAACAGCAGAAGCAAAGAGGCACCAAGCATTATCCACCAAAGACAGAGAGTAGCTACCCCTTCCATAATGGAAGGTGGGGTTATAGAACCATCAGAAAGCCTTGCCCTCTCTATCACTGCTGGCAGCTGAGATGTTTTTGGGCAGATCCCTAGTGGTGACTAAGAAATGAAATAGATAGGCAACTTTTAGTTGTCAGAACTGAGAGCTTGAGTTTTAACTATTTTCCAAACCTCTGTCAATTCACAGATCCAGAACTCTTCCCCAGCTGGACCAGCAGCCATTTACTAGAGAGTATCCTTTGAAGGAAAGGAGGCACTCAGACTTTTGTACCAATTCCTAGAAGCCAAAAACACCAAATTAGCAACTCACCGTGGCCAAGTAACACATGGAATTGCAACTGGCATTAGGCTTCACTTCAAGTTTTCCCTCCTATGGATGAGGACGAGGGCAGGCATCACATGGCTTTTTGGGTGACACTATCCCAAACCATAACACTTTGTCCCTTCTATGACTTCTTGGGAAGGGGTGGGGGTGGGGATTTTTTTAGTCCAAATGATAAAGAAAACTCAAACCTGATTTGCCCGATGAGTTTGCACAGTTACCCAGGAGCACTGAGAATAGACAGCTGCAGAATTTAGCCCAGCCCATTGTTAGTTGTAAAGATGCCCCCCTCACCCCAAAATCAGGAAATTCCTCCTATAGGTAGAAATTGTGATTTGTTCACTGTGTTTAGAATGAGAGATGGCCAGGGGTATAGATCTTCACTGGTTGACTGGAAGTTACACTTGTTTTTATGACCAGGGCTTTGAAAGAATTAAACCTTAAAGACTAGTGATGCTGGAATTTGAGGCTATGTATTCAAGTCTTTCAGAAGGGGCAGACCCTGAAGAAGTTTATCTCATCTAAATACACCAAAGGATTTTTGACTTCATGAGAAAGCTTTTAATGACCAAATGGAAAAAAAAAAAAAGACACACCCCGTGGGCCATGAACGTCAGCCAGCACCCCTCCCCAGCTACCTGAGTGCTTTGTCCATGGCTGTGAATGGTGGGTCTGGTGTGCAGGAATGGAGGTTGTCTCACCAGATCTGCTACTGTGTTCCTATTGACAGAGAACAACGTTGAGCCCTGTAGTGGACAGGGAAGGCTGAATAGTCCAAAGGGTAGCCTTTACTGCTTACCAGTTTACGATTTGTATGCTGTAATTATTAGCCTGCTCTGCAGTATTGGAGCAAACCGCTGTACCAGCTGGTGTTGCGTTCAGCCCTGGCAGCAAAGTGCTTCAAGGACACTGAGCCTATCAGGGGCTTCCCTTCCTGGCCTCAGGGCTGTACCAGTACTCAGTGCTTTCCATGGCTTTCTCCAGAGGTAGGCCCCTATGAGGAACAGCTTTCCTAGGATTGGTCACCTGTTTTTTACAGGACACAACTTGGGCAGTACGGCTGTCTGTCCTTGCAGCCTGAGTCACTGCTCCCCAAACTCTTTCCCAGACTTGCACAAGGGTCTGAAACAAGTGGTCATGAGTGGAGGTAGCTCTCTACCCTCTATCCCAGGCAACCAGCCCCAAATTAACTTGACCTCAGCTACACATTGAAAAAGTGAGCTTGACTTCAGAAGCCAACACTGTTCTCATCACCTCCCAGTCCCCGGAACCTGTTCCTCCCTGTGAATTGCCTCTTCCAGGTCTCCCAAAGGCACTATCTGGCAAGTCTCAGAGTTGTTACCTGCCTCTGTCAACTCTATCACTGTAGCCATCAGGCTCCTATCCCTCCCTTAAATGCTATTGAGTAATTCTGTTGCTGTGCCCCTGTCAGTATCACCTTTACTAGGGCTGATTTTTCTACTACATAAGGTTGATTATGATCTTGCCTTAAAGTCATCAGCCCCTAAAAGAAGAAGAAGAAACGGGTAAATTCCACATTCCCCAGAAGATGTTCAGGCTGTTTGTGAATTGGTTTCTACCTTTCCTCCCCATGTCCTCTCCTGCTATTTCCCATCTGTGCTCGGATAAGGCCGTGGCCTTTTTTACTTGTGCCATTTTATCTCTCATCTCTGTCTTGGCAATCTGCCTAAAAGTTTCTTATCTTTCCAGACTCTGTTCAGCCATGTCAGTCAGTCATGCCTGGACACTTTCCCCTAAGACCTCTGCAAGCGTTCTGCCTTCTTAGTCTCCTCATAGCACATATGACCCTGCTTTGCCTGTTGGCTTGTGCTATATTATGCTGACCCCCTCAGCCTCTGTTCCCTGAGGAGAAAAATTATCTGGAATGTTGTGGTCAAACTTAGAACAATATTTGACACATCGGAAATTATACAACTACTTCAAGTTTTGAAAGATAGGTGAAAACCTAACAGGTCATTTTATTCTAACATGAAACTCCCAAAGCTAGATAGAATGCCCCGAAATATTGGAATCTCACTTTTTACGGGCAACAGACATCATCACTGAGGCATCTTTGGTGGCCAAAGTTAATTCTTTTTTCTTATTTTAAGTTTTGTAATAACATTGGAACAAATGCTGAATAAGGTGTCCAAGTTAGTTTTCACTGTTATAAATGACATTTTCTTTAATTATTGTGTAATTATTTTGGGTGATAACAGGCAATTTTCCTTTCTGTGTCACTATTAATAATGGGGAAAGGCATGGAATCATATACTGAGACCTTTTACATTTTATTATTTTATTTATTTATTTGTTTGTTTGTCTACTATCTGTCTATCTATCTATCTATCTATCTATCTATCTTGGTTTTTTTGGGATAAGGCTTCTTTGTGTAGTCCTGGCTCCTGGAACTCGATCTGTAGACCAGCCTGGCCTCAAACTAAAGTGATCCTCCTGCCTCTACCTCCCAAGGGCTGGGACTAAATTTGTGCACCACCACCACCCAGTTTACATTATATATTTTAAATGACCATGAAGGAAATTTCTTTCAGCCTAATTCAGACTGTCATCAAGTCATATTGTTCACATTAAGACAAACACAGTGTTCTCTTCTCGTGCTCAATTGCAAACAGCCCTTCATCAGGCCAACTTCTGCCTTTACATGCTGGAGGCCAAGAGACATCTCACGTAAACCTAAGGCTGTTTTCATTGCATTTGTGTGAGTTATTGAAATAGCTTCGGAAAACAATGACTTCAATTGATTGTAAATTGTAAGCTACTCTACAGGAAGAACAAATCTGGGAGAGAATACAGCTCACTTCCTAGTAAAGCTTCTTGATCAGCTCACTTAACTGGTTAATGGCCAAGCACATGAAAAGAAGGTCACTGTTGAGGGTGTTTGCCAGTGCATGCCAGCCAGCATAACTTTACTTCCCAGTGCCTCTGGCCTCCTTATAATCCACTTAACGAAGTCCTTTGACTCCTTGCTTAGCAAGCTCAGATATATTTCTTTTTTAAAATCTGAAGATGTTTTTGCAATGCAGTAATACACACACACACACACACACACACACACACACACACACACACACACACATATATATATATATATATGTCATATAGTAGTTATTGACAGAGTTAGCAAAATGTGTGGTTTCGTTTGGTCTGGTTTTATTTTTTTTTTTTCCTGGCAAGAAAGTTTTATTCCTACATAGTGGATCATAGTCAATTACCGTAACTATTTTCTTCTTAAATATAATTTTCTTGAGGGTAAGATGTCTATGTATTCTTTAAGCCATAAGAGTACCTTGTAGCTCTTGTTCAGTTTTTGGTTGAAGTAATGAATATACCTGACTATAGGAAAGAATCACTACTAATATCATCTATCATCTCTGTTTGTAGGTATTACTATTTAAAGAAACCTTTTTACCGGAAAATCTATGATAAAAAGTATAAGTAACAAAGGAAACCATAACTGTTGTCTGTCAAGTAACAAACATTTAATGCCAGAATGGCTCACCTAAAGCGACTGGTAAAATTGCACATTAAAAGACATTACCATAAAAAGTTCTGGAAGCTCGGTGCAGTCATCTTTTTCTTTTTAGTAGTTTTGATTTTAATGCAAAGAGAAGTAAGTGTCCAATATTCCAAGGAGGAATCAAAGATGGAGAGAAACTTGAAAAACAAAAACAAAATGTTAGACTTTATGCTGGAAGCTGTAAACAACATTAAAGATGCAATGCCAAAGATGCAAATAGGAGCACCTGTGAAGCCAAGCATAGAAATCCCCCAGAGACCCTGTTTGCAAGGCTACTATACAGCAGCAGAGTTGAAGCCAGTTCTTGACCGCCCACCTCAGGATTCCAATGCGCCCGGTGCATCTGGCAAGCCTTTCAAGGTCACCTATCTCAGCCCGGAGGAGCAGAAGGAGAAAGAGCGAGGGGAAACAAAGCACTGTTTCAACGCCTTTGCGAGTGATAGGATTTCTTTACACCGTGACCTTGGACCTGACACCCGACCGCCTGAGTATGTTGAAGAATATTCACTTACTGTTTGTCAGCAGGGTTTTCAAGGAAGAGGTGTTAAATGAGGCTTACTCTCTAGGCACTCTGAAGCAAAGTATCAGCCAGTGCTGTTCACTGGATGTTCCCTTTGATTTTGTGGATAATGATTGAGGCAGAGTATCCTTAGCTCTTGCTGGTTTGGCAGTGGAGACATGAAATGTACCTTCTGAATTAGAAAACTGAATTCTAGATCTGATGTACACTCAAGGGGAAATCTCTTTTTTTTTCTCAAATGCTATAATTTCCCCACCTATTTAGGAACATTGGGACAGTTTTATAGAAAATGTAGGCGGTGACGGGGTTGTTTTCATTTCTCTGATTTGCTATGAAATAGAAATGTTTTTTTAAACTGTACCAAGATTTTGAAGACAGGAGGTAGTTTATTGGTTTGTAAAGTGTGTCCCGCACTTTGTGAGTGCTGTCAGGACGTGGTTATACCTCAGAGTGCTCTGAATTTTGTACACTTTGCTTTTAAGAGTGGATGTTGTTACAACTGACTTCTATTCTCTCAGAAGCTCTGCTGATGTGCTCTCATGTCTGTAGAATCAAAGGCAAATAGTCCTAATTAAGTGATGATATTTACATACTTGTCTCAACTGTGCAGAATCTTTCTCTGTGCCTTTAACTAACCGTTTTGTTACCTATAAGGTGATGTGCAAATGCTGCATTTGAATTGCAAAAGGTGAGATGAATCCTGAAATCTTTAACCATTCATGAATTTTTGAGACAGGCAAACAGTAAAAAACTGGTGCCCACTGTATATTTTGTTTCCTGGTTCTAACAGATGACATTTGCCGTTGATAAATATGTACACACACACACACACACACACACACACACACACACACACACACACACTTTTGTAGATGGGTTTATTCTTTTTCTCAGATTTCCTAGATTTGTGATTGTGAATTCCTGCTCTGACTACATGCATGCCTGTATGTTGAAGTTGCAGGGGTAGATTGATGTCACTCTATTCTAATTGGCGTGGTTCAAGGTTAAGTTGCCCATCAGTTCAAAATAAATGTAGGAAGAAACAGTTGCTCTATAAAATATCCTAGGGTTTCTGAGGGTCCTGTCTTTAATCAATAGATTCAGATGCAGTGTTACATTCTACTTATTCTGGGAGAATTCATGACTGAAAATCGGTCCACATAAGAACTCATTAAGCATAATTTTTATTCATTGAGATGTCAGTTACTATCAGCTTAAGATGGACATTTTAATTCTAACACTAGCAAACTTCAATAATGTTCAGTAATTTAACTACCGTGGAAGGGAAAATCAGCTGAGCACATTAACAGCCATTATGGTTTTGGAGTTGGAGATCTGCTTCTTCAGTACTCTCTGGATAATGTTTTGTGGGGTGCTAAAGGCCAGATGTTTCTTACATTGAAGATAACCAGTATTAGCAGGGCCCCATTTTCTGAAAACCCCACTAATGGTTTTTTGTTGTTGTTGTTTTCCAAAGCTCATCAGTCATGTGGGTCTAGTGTCTCCTAAAGCCAGTGATGACCTGATTTATAATTTAAGCGATTTCTAAATGTTGAATTTTATAAATTGCCTTACAGTAAATATAGAGTCTCTGTGGCTGGTTCTCTGATTGTACTATTTTAAATAAGAAATGGGGTTTTTTTAGCATAAATTTACTGTGTCTGTTATTTCTAAATGATTGTAGCTTATAAAGTCATACTGAGAAATTTTATCTCTTGCATTAATGATAGATAGAACCAAGAGTTTGCTGTGACTCTCTCACTATCATTTTTACCAATTCTCATTAATAGTTACCTGTTAATAAATCCTAGCTTACTTGAGCAGAGGAAACACCTTGCACAATTAAATAATAAATTGGTATCATTTTACTAGTGATACATATGTGTGTTTGTGTGTGTGCACTTTTGTCCATTGCATCTTTAATATTATATAATTCTTAATTGGTATTGTATTAATTGATTACAAATAAAGGTAGGTGAAAGTCCTTAATCCCCAAATTCTCTAATAACATGAGAAAATGCCATACATACCGTGGGGTTTTTTCGAGAAGTGTTACTTAGAGTTTATGTTGGTTTATAAAACACTATATATTAAAATATGAATTTCTATTAGTAATTTTTTGCTGTGTCATTATAGTAAAGTGTACATATGTGTTTGCATTTTATTTTTACTTGGTAGTTTATTCAACATGAAGTTCTATTTAGTAAGTAATTTATTGCTGTGTCATTATGGTAAAGTGTACTTCTGTGTTTGCATTTTATTTTTACTTGGTAATTTAGCCAACATTCAATTTACAAAAAGCAACTTGCTGTAACTCTTATGTGACATTTTACCTCCCACAGTGCATTTTATTGCCCTCCCTTTTCCCTGTCAGCTTGTCCTCTTCATAGTTACTTCTTATCTAATTCCTTTTCTCTTCCATAAACATTTCACCCCACTGACCTGCTTTTGGGAAAGAATCCCAAACACATTTCTACCTAGGTGTGGGTTATAAAAGGCTTTTTCAAGAGAGAACTTGCTGATTTGTTTGCAGGCTCAGCTGCCTCACTGGAGATGGCCCATTAGCCACTCAAAGCAACTGAAGTGTGTTGGGTCTTATCTCTACCAGTGAATGATTTACTTCCTTGACTTTGAGTTTGAACAGCAATGTTTGGTTGTTTGCTCACTGTTTTTATAGGGTGGGGGAATGAGATAGTCTGCTGCTCAAAATGATAGAGTCATGTATGACATTTAAATGAACTTATAGGCACTGTTGCCTTGTCAGCTTATCTTTTGCACAGACCACACACAGTTAATTTCGTGCCCTGGCTTGAAAAGCCCTCACTCTTTCTCACTCCAAAGGCTGTTGACTCTGTTCGTCATGGCTTCTCATCTCAAGGGCTGGAGGATGTACTGAGCCACCGTAGCCTTACTGTCCTAACCACTGTTGCCTTGCTGTCCTAATTAGCTTATAAATAATGTTATGAAAGTGAATTTGATAACAATCTGTAACAAATGCTTTTAGGTAACTGATAGTAATACTAATCAAATCAAGACCACCGAGGAGTTCTTTTCCTGTGTACACAATGATTATATGCACAAGACCTTTTTTTTTTTTTTCCCTAAAGACAGGATCTCACTGGCCTAGAATTTACTTTGTAGACCAGACTCACCTCAAGCTCACAAAGATTCACCTGCCTCTGCCTCTGCCTCCAAGTGCTGGTACTGAAGTGATGTACCATCATGACTGGCCCAGCACAAACCTTTTAACATGGATATATAGGTCTTTAAATTTCTAACTGTGTCTTGTTAAAAGACAACTTGAAAATGATAGGTCTTGATCAAACAGCAAAGCACATTATCAGGGTGAGTTCCTTAACGCAGATGTTTAAATGGTACTAAAGCATTTGCTGATCATAAGAACCTAGGTTTCATGGTAAGCTTACTTCCCAGTTTGTTTCCATATATAAACCAAATTGATTAATTTAACTTGGAAAATACTTAGGAAACACACATCCTATACTTACAAATGTATCTAACTTAAAATAATTTCTACCAAAGCGACTAATGAAGTTAAACAGTTTAAATCAAAGAAGAAAAATGGGTGACTTTGACAAGAAAAAAAAACTATTTTGTTCATTACTTCATTACTGAGCAATAGTTAGACAAATAAACATCGCTGTTTATTGGGTTTATTTATGTATTTGGGTTGCTTAATTTATTTTTGATATTTATTTATTTGAGTTGCTGTCATTGGAATGATAATGATTAGATAATGGTCATTTATTATTGGTATAGAAATGGTATAATGATGGTGAAATAAATCAGTAAAAGTCATAATTGTTCTCCTCCTCTAACTTCTTCTAGATGTATTGAACAAAAATTTAAGCGCTGCCCTCCCCTGCCTACCACCAGTGTCGTAATAGTCTTTCATAACGAAGCGTGGTCCACGCTGCTTAGAACTGTCCACAGTGTGCTCTATTCTTCACCTGCAATACTGCTGAAGGAAATCATTTTGGTGGATGATGCTAGTGTAGATGGTAAGAAAGCATATGCTTGTCAATAAATCTCATGTCTAAAGAGTGTCTGGTCTATTTCAGACTCTTTGTGAAGGGTTTGGGTGGTGTGTGATGAATGGTAAAATCTGAATTCTAGGATTCCATATGTGAACATTTTGGATTGTAGAACTTTCTGAACACCATTAGTCAGAACTGTAGTTCTAGGCGGTGTGGCTTTTACTCTAGACCACAGTGGCTAAGAGCACAGATGTGAGCATGAAGTAAAGCTGTCTTGGCTGGAGCCCCAGCTCTGGTCCTAACCAGCTGTGTGAACTTGTAAAGTTACTTGCTCTTCAGCCTCAGTTTCTTTATTGATAAAATGGCGATAACATCATGCTGTATCAAATTTAAATGATGTCATTACCTTAAACTACTGAAAAGGAAAACTACAGTGGGTTTAATTAGCATGCTCTTGATTATATGAAGCATCCCATTGTATGATTTAGAACTGCAGCGTCACTGGGTTTTTAAATATGAAGGAGTTCATGTGAGTACCATCATTAATAGGTAATCTTCATAAGTACCTGATGCCACACTGTCACTCCATTGTTTTATTTGGGCATTTCCCCCACTGGAGTGCTGAGGATCTCATGCAGGCCTCATGCATGGCAGGCAACTGCTAAATATGCCCTAGACCTGCCTGGGCTTTCAAAAAAATAATTCAGCATTGTTTTCAAAATTTGCAACGTTCTTTAAATGTTTGTTTCTACTTAAAATCATTAGTCAGAAACTAAGTTAGATATTTTAAGTTGGAATCATCAGGCTATAAATATTCTGATTTCTAATTTTTCAAAATTATAGCTACTTTAAGTAGAAAACAATATATTTCAGTGGCTACAAAATTTACTCCTGTATAAGCACAGGTTTGGAGTTGAATTCCCAAAGGCTTGATCTTAGTTGATTCTTTATTTGTGAAATGTGTACCACATGCACTCACCAAATCCAAATCCAAAGTATTGTTATATATACCGTCATTTTATATTCATGAGAAAACAAAAAGGCCAGTGCTCATTACATTACATTGCTTGTATCC
Source organism: Cricetulus griseus (assembly GCF_003668045.3). Classification (NCBI taxonomy): domain Eukaryota; kingdom Metazoa; phylum Chordata; class Mammalia; order Rodentia; family Cricetidae; genus Cricetulus; species Cricetulus griseus. The sequence goes on from NC_048599.1 coordinate 108,958,216, forward strand.
CTAGTCCAAGGGTGGCAATAAGGGTCATAAAATAAAACTAATAGCCATCACATCTACGTGTAATTCCATGTATTCGATGGCTTCCAGTTAAACTTATTATGAATGAAGTGAGTTTGTGTTGTCAACAGAGAAAAATATTTGATCAGAAAAAAAAAGTTGTCCAATACCAGAGATTTTTTGACATGAATGTGAGACCTCATCTCCCAGTGAGGAAGTTTTATTGTTCGTGTTAGGCTCCATAAATTAGATGTGGGGTTGCAGGCCTACAATGCCAGCTGATGCCTGGGGCTACAGCAAACAAACAAATAGAAAAAAATCAGACTGGACCAAGAGAAGGAAGAGGAGATGATGTTACACACTATGGCCATCTTTGAATTTCTAATACCCTTTCCTGTTACTTTACCACTTAATTGTAACTAACGGGTATTTTGCTGCATAATCCGATTTTGTGGTTCTTGCTGTCTGGTTGGACAGCAGCCAGTGGGTTTTAAGTCATACTTAATTAAGATTTTAATCCCCTATAAGTTTACCTGAAAAGGAAATCAACACTAACATAGTCTTGGAAATGTTTTCCCCATTTGATTTTTTTGGATGCCTTTTTATATATGGTTTTTATTTTGGTTGATTGTCCAAAGTAGTGAGACGATAGAGGCATGGCAAATTTACTTCTAGTAGGCATTCAGTTGAAAAAAAAAAATGTATCTTTATTTAAAAGCTCAAACAACCACTGAAGTAAAGGATGTGGGAATGAAGACATACCCATTCAGGTCTTCCTGTTTCAACCCTTCTTGTTGTTTACTTTCCTAATCACTTTCAAAATAAGCAGAAGGCTTACTTAATTACATTAGAGTTATACCAATTTAAAATTTCACTTGACACCATGATTACCCACCCCCCACATTTTGCCTTCAAAAAAATCCTATTTGATGAGCCAGACACACTTTCCCCATGGCTCATCCTGTCTTTTTCCCACAGTACCATTGCATGTCATGTAGCAGTGGCTCCAGGGGCTTGAGCCTCGGCTTATCTGCCCTTGGCCTCTAGATAAGGCTTGAAAAGGAGGACCGATTAGCTAAAAGGCCTGCTCACTTTTGTAATAGAGATAAGCACTTGATAATACATTTGAGCTGCTTTCTTAACAAAATTTATGCTTAAATGCTTGTGAAATTTGTCCCACTGAATCCATCTGAAACTTACCCAGTGAACACCCATGTGGGAAAGATGGCTATACAGAGACTGTGAAAAGCCAGGAGTGGTGGTGCATGCCTGTGATCCCAGTACTCAGAGGCTGAGGCAAGAGGCTCTGAGTTCAAAGGTAGCCTCAGATGCACACCTGTCTTCAAAAAATATATATATACACATGCATGCACGCATGCACGCACACACCCACCTACCCACAGACATCTGTGAAGTAAAAACTAGTGTCTGATAGCAGAAAAGCAGAATGAGGATAAGGGTATTTGGGTGCCAATAAGGTAGGTAAATCCTGGTGAAGGCAAAATCCAGAAATAACATTTTCAGAGTAGTGCCGCCTGGTCGACCCTGCATTCTGATGTCCAATAGTGTCCCAACTCATTCTCTCAGTAGTCACCTGTGTTGCTTATGCTGTCATGTCCTTCCTATAGATAAGGGATCTAAAGTATAGGAAAGGTAAAATAACTTTTCTATGTTTACACAGTTAAAAGGAGTGGCCCTATAACTGAGGACCTCTGATTTAATGTAATTTTGTACTTCTCAAAAAGGAATATGGGTTGGATAAAATTTAGGGAGCAGATAAAAATTTGAACATATTTCAGTTGTTTGTTTGTTTGCTTGTTTAAAAAAACAATTTCCCATTTTTAGAGTGGGGGTGTTTTACCTGCATGTGTGCCTATATCAGATGCATTCTGTAAAAGGGGGCCAGAAGAGAGTGTCAGATCCCCTGAGAGTGGAGTACATGTGACCCAGCATGTGGATGCTGGGAATTGAACTTGGGTCTTCCATAATTCCCCTTGTATTTGAGACTGTGCCCTGGACCTCACAAGGTCACTTAAACTGAATTATATATTCACAAGAATTCAAGAATGTAATGGCAAGTTAGATGCATTGGTATAAGCCTGTCATCCCATCACTCTGCAAGCTGAGGCAGGAGGATCACACATTCCAGGCCAGCCTGGGCTGTATAGCAAGACCATGTCTGAAACAAACAAGACACCCATCGTGACAAAAAGGATCTAATGGTGAAAGATTTGACTGAAGATACTTACTGACATGATTCAGTTTTCTTTCATCTATCGTCTCAACTTTAGCTTCTTATCTATCTCCTCCAATCTCAGATGTTCAGTATCCTAAATTGTGTATGTTACTATAGCTTTGTCTGTTTTTTTTTTATTAGTTCAAATTAGGAACAAGCTTGTTTCAAATGTCAGTCCCTTCTCCCTCTCCCTCCCCTCATCATCGCCCCTCCTACTTTGTCTGTTTTTAATTACCTGATTTACACACCCATTTTTAGTTATGTATTTTATTGGAAAAGAATCCAAAGAAGCCTAACGTTTTCTGCTGACAGTAGAAATGTCCTCAACCTATCACAACTCTGGGCATCCCCTCCTGGCCTTTTTCTTGGCATTGAGGTATTAAGCTATTTTGATCACTGCCTAACAGCTAGTGAATGGTATTGGTTCCCTGGCATTTCTTGTCACGGTTCTCAAATTATAGTACTGGTTTAAAAATTTGTTGATTTTTTTTTTATTAAAATCTGTTTTTCTGACTTAAAGTCACTCAGCTCAGATCACTATGAACTTTCTGAATTCCTGGGGTCCACTCCATGTAGGCCTGTCACATGCACCCAACATAATGCATGTATTTGTGTGAAGTAGACAGAATAAGTACAAATTATAACACAGTCTCTTTTTCCTCAAAGAGTTAAAGGTAATGTAATTTTTAAAATGTTAACTCTAAGTTCTTATTTCTTTACAGACTACCTGCATGAAAAACTAGAGGAATATATAAAACAGTTTTCTATAGTGAAAATAGTCAGACAAAAAGAAAGAAAAGGCCTCATCACTGCTCGGTTGCTAGGGGCAGCAGCAGCAACTGCGGAGACGCTCACATTTTTAGACGCTCACTGTAAGTGCCTGTGTAGATGGCTTGTAACTTTCCCCCTCCTCTCCTTCATTTCAAAGTTAATTTTCTTTAGCTGTCTAATTGCGTTCTTATGAACAGTATGTTTAACTGATGATAGCCATGGCAGGCCTGGCAGCTAACAGCTCTGTATAAGAACTTCACATATAGAGGAGCCCTTCCCTCCTCATGCAGAGCCCTTGCCTCCTCAGTGTTTTCAGTAGCCAGCTTTCCCTGGGGTGAGTCTCTGGCTTAGGACCCCTCCCCGAACCCAGATGTTCATTCTGCCCTAAGAAAAAAAGGAAGAGCAAAAGGAATTTTTCCTCCCTACACTGTAATATTAAATTTTTATCTAAATATGACCAGCATTATCATTGAACTTTGTCTCAATATTGCCACTTTTAACTTTTATAGTTTTTTGTTTGTTTATCTGTTTTGTTTTTTGTTTTTCTGCTGAAGATTTGTTGAATCTATTCTGCCCAGTAAGGGGTATCCTGCTATGTTGTCCATGAATATCACAGTGTTTGCTAGTTTCGTTACTCCTGGGATGTTTCTCTGTGTTTTCATGGTTTCAATGGCACTATTTTATAGTTTTGAAAAATCCTTTGGAGTCAATGGGCAATGAATATGCTAGACATTAGCAAATACTGTTTAGTCCCTGGAGCTATACGTTTGGGGAGTATTACACTTCATATTAATGCTTGGACTTGAACTGCCTAGCTCTTAGGTGACGATTCACCCAAGAACTGGTTGAAATGTTCAATAATTATCACAGAAAGGCTTTGGCATTTGTTTGGGTTTTTTTGTTGAGAGCCATTGCATCTGATAATCCCTTAATCTAGCATTTGAAGAATGAATAGAGATCTGGAATGTTTTTCAAATGACGGTATCACTTTCTAGTTTTTCTTTTTCTGATCCAAAATGCAGTGAAGTCTGACTTGGCATTCTTCTCTGCTAGACAATGGTCCTTCCTTCCAGGCTGTGACTGACAAAAGTACCTTAATGAGGCCCTCACCTGTGTGATGTGTTGTGTGGCCCAAGGGCATGACTCTGACCTTCATGGGACTCCCTGCTTGTGTCCCACTTCCTTGGGGACTATAGCAGCTTTAAATGATTTTTCTTTAGCTGCTAAATTCAGAATATTCTCACTAGCTGACTTACTTTCTCCTAAGACCCAGGAAGGAAAATTAAGCTTTCAATTACTGTGCCTGAGTTGGTGGAAGGGACACAATTTTAAATACGTTAAAATAATTTTAGGGTTTAGTGGGTAGGCTATCTTGATTCATAGTCCATTTTTTTTCTTTTTCTTTTTTTTTCTTTTTTTTTTTTTGTTTTTGGTTTTTTGAGACAGGATTTCTCTGTGACTTTGGAGGCTGTCCTGGAACTAGCTCTTGTAGACCAAGCTGGTCTCGAACTCACATAGATCCGCCTGCCTCTGTCTCCCCAGTCCTGGGATTAAAGGCGTGCACCACCACCTCCTGGCTCATAGTCGATTCTTAAAGGAAAAGGGCTCCCATAACAAGGATGGTAAATGCATTAGTGCCTGTCTGCCATGCTAGAAGAAAAATAACTTTTTTAGAAGAATTTTCCTGGCTAGGCCTTGATGGCACACTCCTTTACTCCCAGCACTCTGGAGGCAGAGACAGGCAGATCTCTGTGAGGCCAGCCTGCTCTACTGAGCTAGTTCCAGGACACCTAGGGAAACCCTGACTACAAAAGAAAAAGAATTTTTTTTTTCAGAATTTTCCTGATTTTACTTTTTTTTTTTTTTTTTTTTTTTTTTTTTGTAAATCCTACACACATTACAAGAGCCCTTGAAAAGTCCCTCCTTTTAGAGGTCTGTTGCACAACATGGTGGCTATAGTAAATAAAGTGTTGTATACTTTAAAATGTAAAATGGCCAAAAGCAGATCTCATGTACCCCCCCCCACATGAGGTGATGTACGGATATCTTAATTAGCTGGATCATCGTAAATTTTTAACAGTATGTTCATGCATGTGTATGTGTATAGTCAAAACACACTGTATACTCTTAAAGACATCAAGATGAAAGAAATCGCCCATGCACGTGTACTCAAAACACAGGTGACCTTTTCTTTCTAATTTCTCTATCAAAGAATCATCTTTCCATGTGATATCAAAGAAACATCTTTCCATGCAATTGACCATAGCTTCTGTTTGGGGCAGGTGAGTGCTTCTATGGTTGGTTGGAACCTCTGCTGGCCAGGATAGCTGAGAACTACACTGCAGTGGTGAGTCCCGATATCGCATCCATAGATCTAAACACATTTGAGTTCAACAAGCCTTCTCCATATGGAAACAACCATAACCGTGGAAACTTTGACTGGAGTCTCTCCTTTGGCTGGGAATCGCTCCCGGATCATGAGAAGCAAAGAAGGAAAGATGAAACCTACCCAATTAAGTAAGCCACTTGCTCCCATGTCTTACATTCACACCATAGCACCAAATGTTACACATGTATATGTGTTGTCACGGTAGCTGCCTATGTGATGATTCTATTTGTAGCCTAGTAATGTCTGGGGCTGTTTTGCATGATATTATAAGCAGCCAGTAGGAGTAGATGGAGTCTCATGCCTTCTTAAATTGTACTTTAAGAGCATTAAAGCAGGTTAAGGGGAGAAACGATAACATGGAAGATATTTTTTTAAAGTGCTTACTTCCTCCCCAAACCTTAACTTTGAAGAAAAAATTTTTAGTTATCCTTTGTCTCCATAAAAGAATTTAAATATAATATCTCTTTACCTGTAATGTCCGTTTGGCTCCTTAAGGGGCCTTTCAGCTTGTTTAATTTCTCTGTCAAACTGCAGTGATGTATTTCTTTGCAGGACCCCCACCTTTGCAGGAGGCCTTTTTTCTATATCTAGAGAATATTTTGAGCATATTGGAAGTTACGATGAAGAAATGGAAATATGGGGAGGTGAAAATATAGAAATGTCATTCAGAGTAAGTTTATGGAGATTAAACATAGCATACATGTCAAACAGTGTGATGTATTTTCTCCTGATCAGCTCATACAGAGCATTGCAGATGTATGCTGTCTTTATGTATTTAGTGCTTTCTATAATGTAATTGCTGGAAAATTGGCAATGAGGCTATTTCCATTTAAGTTGTAACTTGATATATTTATTCATGGTTGCCAATGTAACAAGAGGAATCAGTTAAACTCCTGTGTCCAGGCAATAACACCAATTAATGCACTTGTAGCTACTGAATTCCAGCCAAGATAAATATAATTAAACCTAGTACTTCAGGAAATGAGTTGATTATCAAGGGAGTCAGTATGGAAAACATTTATTTATAACTGTAAAGGACACTGGACTTAACTCTTTATATCATATGCTGCTCTCCTTTTCATAATGCATGTTATAAGTTAATATAAACAAAACAGGCTTTTAGTAGTCATGACATGTGCTTATTAATACATTCAACTTCATGACTTCATTTTTGTGGTAATCATGTCACTCACTTTTGTCCTTTAGATTGGAAAATGGTAGGGGAAAGACCTAGGAATTAGGTGTATGCTTTGGCTCTGGCTCCATTGCACACTGAACTGATGAAGGGCAGGGGTCTTTTTAAACTTAACCTCGTGTTTCCAGCCCTATCACATGCTGAATCTCAATGCCATTTGTTGAACTGAACTTGTCTCTGAGCATCTGATCTGTTTAAATTTGGGAAAGAAGAGGTTTGGACCTATTGTCTCAGTTCTAGCATCCACTATTAAGCATAGCTTCATTTTAGGTTTTTTTACTTATAGACTGTTGATGGCAGAACTAATCACTAAGACATTTTACTTAGAACTACTGCAAACTTTTAGACATATTCTACATAGATGTGGACTTTTTAATATGAACAACTCCTTTGAAAATATAATGGCAATAATAGCTTTCTTGAGTATTTTTCTTTAATACCAAATTGAATATCCAAGGAGTAAATGGAGCCTGAGTTCTTTTGTGCCCAGATGGCTACCTCATTTCTTGGGGAAAAAGTGTGTTGGTTCAGTAAGTGACCCTGTGTTTAAAGGGGAAGTCAGATACACCAGAGAGAGCCTTGTTTTTCTCTGCATATTAGAACACTTGCATAATTATTGGCCAAAAAGAAAACTTGGAATTAGTTTTTATGAAGGACTCAGAACTCATGATCTTGTAAACCTACTTTCTGAAGATGTGTTTGTTCTCTGTATTTCTTACTGCATTTAATAACGCCATTATTTGCATTTATATAATATAAACTGAATTGGCATAGAGACTTTATAACACACTAAGAAATGTCTATATTTTGTATTTATTGATATCTTAAAGGTAAACTTAAAGCAACAGTTTTTTTCCCCAAAATACTGTAAATTTAAACAAATATCATTAATTATCAGGTGTGGCAATGTGGTGGGCAGTTGGAGATTATGCCTTGCTCTGTTGTTGGACATGTTTTTCGCAGCAAAAGCCCTCATACCTTTCCAAAAGGCACGCAGGTGATTGCTCGAAACCAAGTTCGCCTTGCAGAAGTCTGGATGGACGAATACAAGGAAATATTTTATAGGAGAAACACAGATGCAGCAAAAATCGTTAAACAAGTAAGTGAGGGCTAAAAAATGAAATGACAGTTGAAAACTGTTCCAAGTCCATAAGCCTTTTTTTGCTTGAATTACCTCATGGAAAAAAAAAGAAAAGAAAACACTTAAAAAGCATTTTTGAAGGTAGGCTCATAAATTTTAAACCTTAAAATAAATAGCTTGGGGCCATCAAGATGGGTAAAGGAGCTTGTTACCAAGCCTACAGGCCTGAGTTCAATCCCTGGGGACCCACACCTTGCATGGAGATAAATGATTCCTGTTAGTTGTCCTTTGACTTCCCACATGTGTATGCCGTGGCACATGTATACACACACACACACACAAAAAAAAAAAAATAGTAATAATGATAGTGATGATAAAGTAATCATAGTAAATGTGTATAAAGCTTATTGATGCTAGTTTGCTCTCTTAAAGGAAAAAATTAAATAGCTTTATAAAATAAAGGAAAGTTAAAAACAATTAACTCAAAATGGCCTTTTTCAACCCAAGTTCCAACTGGGAATTTTGTTAAGATTAAAACACAAATTAGAAAAGAAAACACCCGATTGTGCAGTTTGGGGAATTATTTTTTGCAATTTGACTCCAAAGAGATACTGGATCTTAGCACTGTTTACCTGCATGTGTTTCCTCACACCTCACTATATAGGTCATTTTAAAGTAAGCAGATGGGATAGATCCAGAATGCTCCCACAATCAGCCCTGTGATCACTGCATTTTGGCAGAGACCTTTGCTCTGTAGAAAGTCTGTTTACAAATAAAGTGTACTACAGCGCTCCAGTGTGACTTGATTCTCTTAAACCACCAGAAACCAGACAGGCAGTAGTACACTTGTTTGAATGAATGGCATTCATTCAAAGTCCATCTTGCATCCAGAACTTTATCTAATACCTAAATGTAAATACAAATAGTACCAATAGTACCATTTGCAGTATTTATCAGAGCTGATAATGACTAAACATTCCCTTCATTCCCTCATCTATTTCTAGAAATCATTTGGTGATCTTTCAAAAAGATTTGAAATAAAGAAACGCCTTCAGTGTAAAAATTTTACATGGTACCTAAATACTGTTTACCCAGAAGTGTATGTACCAGACCTTAATCCTGTTATATCTGGATATGTGAGTATTTTTTTGTTCCCCCTTTTCCTTAATAAATCCCCTCCCATATCTTTTAATTGATTGCTTTGGGAGCTTGACATTATTAATGCCACTTCCCTGAAATTAACTGAAAAACAGCAACTATGCCATTTGATATATATATATGCATATATATATTTTTTTTTTTAAATCTTTTACTTAGATTAAGAGTGTTGGTCAACCTCTGTGTCTGGATGTTGGTGAAAATAACCAGGGAGGCAAACCATTGATTCTGTACACGTGCCATGGACTCGGCGGAAACCAGGTGAGTACAACCTAACTTGACTCTCCTTTGAGAACTTTCAGGTGCTGGGTGTTCTCAGAAGTCACAGCTCAGCTAGATGCTAAGGTAAACTGGTGTGCAGACATTTTAAAGCTAAACATGATGTTGTAGAGTATTTACTTACTTTCAGGTCTACTTTGGCTCTGAAAGTAATCTGGTTACCCACTTGATCTATAGAAAGGAGAGTGGAAAAAAACAAAGAATAATGTCATTTGATGATGATGAAAAAAGGAATTTGATGATGATGGGTGTGTGTGTGTGTGTGTGTGTGTGTGTGTGTGTGTGTGTGTGTGTGTGTGTGTGTGTGTTTAGTATAGTTTTTGATGCTTGTGTGACTCTTGGTATGGAGACTTTGTGAGGCACCAGGTGAAGACTATATTAAAGTCATAGCAAATTGACATAGCATCCTGTGGTAATGCTGACACAGCTGCATTGTAAAGTCCTTTGAGGGCAGCGGTACTGTTTCACTATGCTGCACCTAAATGCTGTGTTTTCCTTTTCTTTTTCTTTTCTCTTTGATTACTGACATCCTTGTTTCCATTCTATTTTCCCAATTAAGGGCAAATGTGAAATGTTACCACTTAGCCTACTAAAGCTGTAGAAAATACCCAGTCTCTGGCTTTTAGCTTATTTTGACCTTATCCTTTACAAGTTACCTCAGAGAAGGATTAGACTTTCTCCACAATCAGTCAGCAAGTTCCCCTACTGATTCCTGGGTGGGCTTCATCCACTGGGCTCCTAGCTCTGTTAGGAACCCGTATCGAAGGACCAGCATCTGCAGTCAGTAACATAAGGTCCAGAGTAAGGAATCCAGAGTGCTTTGTGGGTATATAAAACCACCTCAGAATTGGATGAGGTGCCCATGGATTTTCCTGAGAAAGGTAACATTTTAGACTTTATACTGAGAGGTAAGTACGACCAAGAGAAGGGTTTAGTGTGGAATGCTAAGGAAATGTGGAGGGTGTGAGGGAGGATGTACAAAGAAAAATATTTGGAATCTTTTCCTTTGGGGGAATCGCCTGTATTTTGGTACAGAACTTTTACAACAGTACATATTTGATGGGACTCTGAAAGTATCAGTGTTAGGAAAAAAGGATCAATGTATCTCCTGGCCAAGCTACTTCCACAATCTTCTTATTCATTAAACTCAGCTTAGTTTCAGTCTATTTGAATATATATATGTTCAATATATATATCTTTTTTCTACATAAGACTAGTTATAGAAATAATTGTTATCATGTAAATAACAATATGCTTATTTCCTCATTTTTAGACATATTGCCAATGATTGTTAATACTTAGACATTTCTCTCAAGGTCTCTCCAGAACTGTATTTATCTTAAAATATATTATTACTACTATTTTATAATAATTTACTGTAGGTACTATCTTAAAAAATATAGTGTGTGTGTTATTTTGTGTGATTTCTATTATCTTTTCCAAGCAGATATTTTTGTAGAGAATTATAAAATCAACTTTAGAGCCAGGCAGTGGTGGTGCACGCCTTTAATCCCAGCACTCCAAAGCAGAGGCAGGCAGATTTCTGTGAGTTTGAGGTTAGTCTGGTCTACAAAGCTAAGCAGAGAAACCCTGTCTGGAAAAAAAAGACACAAAAATTAAATTAAATTAAGTCAACTTTAAATTATCAACAGGATAGGCTGTCTTTAAGAAATTTGGGGAGAAAACTCAGTAACTAAAAATACTTGTTTAAATGTGTGATACAACCTTTACTATTGGAAGAATTGGCAGTCACTGATCTTGGGAAGCCTATGTCAGGATAGCATTTTTCCCCATAAGAAGTGAAAAGTAAAACGTAGTTTGAGATGCTAAAAAGACAGAGCAGGTTGAGATAATGTGAGTGATGGATTCAGAGGTTGGACTTCATCTTAGATGGAGTCAAGCATTCTGGCAGAGAAGCATCCTGAAGGATGTCTGGGTGAGAGCAGCCATGTAGTCGAGGTTCCGAGAACACAGAAGGCCAGGATGGCCAGCGCAGAGTGGTCTAGGCAAGGAGCAAAGGAAATGAGGTCAGAGATTTTGATAAGGATCCCGGTTGTACAGAGCTCTGCAGACCTATTAAAGAAGGTGGATTTAATTCTGAATTCAACAGAAGCCATGGAGAGGTTTTCTGAACAGGAGAGTACTGTTTTCTGGTTTGTATTTCAAGATGACTCTGGCTTCTGTCATCCAGACACAATCATTTCTTACATCTTTCACTTGTTTGTTTTTTATTTTTGAGATTTAATAGTTTTAACATTTTTCCCCTTCCCTTTACCCCCTCCCATATAAAACCTCCCCACTCTCCTTCAAATTCACGGCCTATTTTTTTTCACTAATTGTCACTGCATGCATATATGTGTATACATTATACATTCCTGAATATAAGCTGTTTAGTCTGTATAACGTTACTTGTATGGATGTTCAGGACTGGACAACTAATCAGTGAGTTCTTGCCTGGGAGGATCACCTCTGCTGCTCTCAGCTGTCCCCAGTGGCCTATAGTTCTTTGTATAAGGTTGATGCCTCCGTGGGCTTTTCCCTGTCTACTTTGGCATGTCCATTGGTGTCATCCTTGTACAACTGGCCTTCAGGCAGTCCTATTTTTAATCAATTATGTCCCTCAACTACTTGGCAAAATTTAGTTTCCTGAGAACTCAAATCCAGAGGTCTCATTTAATGTGAGCATTTTCTCCTTTTCTTCCATTTTGATCACGTAATAGTGTTTCATGACATATAAACCTTTTATAACAATGTTTCTAAATGCAAAAACCAGTAACTATTTTTGTAATGTGGCTGGATTGGAGAATGTCCTGCCCCAATGCTATTCTGTCATTACAGCCTCATGCCAGCTAATATTTTACACACATTCCCCTCCAGAGCATGTGTCCAGGTTCTGAGTGACATGTCTGTCCCACAATTTCAGCTGGTTGGTTAGTTATTTACTTTGTATTTTCAGCTTTTTCTTTCCTTCCAAGTTTCATCTTAACGACTCTTTAATAATACTGATTTTTTTTTAATCATCTTTGAGTTCTTAAGGATTATCTTAGTTTAAATTACTTAGTTGGGGATAGTTAGAATGCTGTTTCTTTCCCCTTTGTAAGCTGCTTTTTACAGGGCTCCTGCCTGAAAAGTTGATTACAAAATCAATTAATGTTTTACTTGTAGGAGAAGAGAAATTAATCATGAGACTGAGACAAGGAATTTGGGATGGAAGCTCTGAATTCTGCTAATGTTTATGGAGTATTTACTCTAGCACAGTGCCTGCCTAGCACACATAATAAGGACTCAATAGATGTGCTAACAGGCATTATTACATTATTGAAAATCAATTATGTTAACTCATTTTATCCTTAGACTGCCAACATTATTAAATATTTGATTTTTGATGCATGTTATTATATGTCTGGGATAGTAGTTCAGTCAGTAAAGTGCCTACCACGACAGCAAATATTAGTAGTTGATACAGTACTTAGCTTTAGCTCACAGAGAATCCCAACTAGCTACATATACAATTCTAGCAGTATAAAACATGCTATCTCTGGTAGCCTATGGAAGCCTTGAAAGTTATAGGTTTTTCCACCAAGGGAAAAAACGGAGGAGAGATAAACAAGTAAGATAACACTTCATTTAGTTCTTAAGAGTAAAAAAGAGTGAGCAAAGCAGGAAAGGGTCACCAGACTTCCAAGCAACAGCCAGGCAATAGAGCAAACTCTTAGGTTATTCTTTAGAGGTAGATTTAAGTGAGCATGATCTACTACAGCTGAGGCCGGGGCTACTGTGAGACTGAGTCATGTACATTGCATGTGGCAGATAGGGGGATAGCCTTGAGCAACAGAGGTGATTTTTGTTAAGCAAGTTTATTAGCATGTCAAACCAAAGCTTTAAAGCGCCACCAAGCAGCTGGCACACTTGATGCATCATAGGGTCAGAGGTTGGCATGGCAGTATATATGAAGAAGTAATCTGAGCCAGAGAAGTGAGGGCAGAGGAGTAAGTAAGCATGAATGAGAGAACATCAGAGATTCAGAGGAACTAAGAGACTCCTTAATTGGTTATGGAGGGGATACATTAGTAGAGAGCTGCAGTGTACCAAGTACTGACCATGTATTGGTCTTTGCTGAATGTCCACTACACCTGTCAACCCATTCCTTTAGATATTTTAGTAATGCTGTGGGCAGGGACTGTTGATCCCCACCTCACAGGGGGAGAAACAGGCTCTGAAAGTCCATTTGAGTTTGTAGATTAGTGAAAATGACTTAGTTGAGATGAATTAGAGAGAGATTATTATGAGAAAGAGAGAGCGAAGAAGCAGCCAGTTAGCTGTCTTCTAGAACTTTCCAGGCTGCTTTCTGTAGCAGACTTGCACTAGCCTCCATTCCACCTCGGAATGTCCAGTTTCTAGTTTGGAAAGGAAGAAATACCACATGTAGGAAGTAACCCCTGCTGTCTTGTGTCATAACGACTCCCCTTGCATTTCTGATATTTGTATTGTGTTTGTTAAAGAACTCTTGGGTTATTTTGCTTTCCTTCCCACAGTACTTTGAGTATTCTGCTCAGCGTGAAATCCGGCACAACATACAGAAGGAGCTATGCCTTCATGCCACTCAGGGTGTTGTCCAGCTCAAGGCGTGTGTCTACAAAGGTCACAGGACAGTCGCCCCTGGAGAGCAGATATGGGACATTCAGAAGGTGAGTTATCCATCTGCTCACTAGATTACTTTGAATAGCTCTATTGATTTCCTACCCTATGTATCAGAATTTCCTCACTTTCCATAGCTCCACTATTAATCATGTGTCTCCCTATGTGATAGGAGAATATGTCTAGGTAAACTATGTTTATTCCTTAAGGGGGCAAAGCGTGTGTTTTTCACATAAAATTGCTAATTATGTTTTCCTCTCTTTGAGTACATTTTAACTTAATCTAGAATTGAAAGACTATACGGCAGATTGCATGTTCTTAAATATGTTTAAGATTTAGCTTGATCATAGCGATTCTTATCTAAAACTAGTTTTGTGTAATAGTAGCCCACTATAAGACTGGCTTTTCTGGTTTTGAAGTTGGTCATTTGAATACCAGTAGAATGCTTCTGGTTTGACAATGTATTTCAGCTTTTGCTCTCTATTTCCCTCTTCATTTTTGAAATGTCTTGCATTGACTGGACAGCAGTAAAGTGAATTATAGTATTATAAGCAAAAATCATTAATATTATATCTGCTTTAGTTGATCTTTGATTTGAAGTTAAGAATTGGATATATTTGTTATGCACATTTTCATATTTATCTGTTAACCGTGTGTGTCTTGAAACTTAATGTATGTTGTGTGTTTTCTTTTTTTTCCAGGGTCAACTTTTATATAATCCATTATTTAAAATGTGCCTTTCAGCAACTGGAGAGCATCCAAACTTAGTGCCATGTGACACATCAGATCTACTCCAAAAATGGATTTTTAGCCAAAATGAATAAGTGTTCCTTAAAGTTAAGGAGTTGAAAAGGACATATTCTTCCTCATAAAACTGTGACTAGGCGTACACTGTAGTTGTTGGGAATTATGCAAAAGCAGCTAATTGTAACTTATTCCAAGTGCATTTTCTTATTTATATCTTGAGATGTCTATGTAGTACCGCTGCAGAAATCCTGGGGGTTTCTGTCTGAAAGCACAGCACCTAGAAATACCAAAGACTATTCTGAAATGTCCAGATGTAGAAGAGAGATGTTTACAGTATGAAGAAAATAATTTTCCTAGTAAAGTGATTTGTGTTTGTACACTAGGGGATATTCATAGCTATATCCACACATTCACAGCTTAAAATGTTTCCCCTAATTTTAGGGGGAATATAAAGAGATTTGATACTGTATTTTTATAACTATATAGAAATGGATCAATGAAGGTCAGCCATTGACCTTTCTTTACAAACCAGGAAATTTTTATAGATCTAGAATTTATTGTTTTAAAATCCAGGTAAACTTTTGTTGTCTTTTGTTTACTTGTCTGTCAAATATTTCCTTAAACATGAAGTTGAATAAGGAGAAGACTATTTTTAACACTTAAATTTTTGGAAAATATACAAATATTTTTTAGTCTGAAGCCCACTCCACTTGATGCACAGGAGTTTTCCCCAAATGGCTTTTACACTGTGTATTTTCCAAGAGTACTTAAAAAAAAAAAAAGACAAAAAACTTTATAAATTATTAGCTGTTATTACAAGGGTTCCTTTTACCTTTCTAGTAGTCTTATTTTCTTAGCAAAATTCACTAATCTTGAATATTTATGATACTGAATTTCAAATGCAGCATACTTGACTCAATTCTAAATGGCAATATTGATTCATGTAGAGTGTCTTTACAATGGATTTTTCTCATAAAAAAGCCTTACTTTTATCTATGTGGAAAACACAATAAAAAAAGAACCCTGAACACTATTGCAAACTTTTGTTTCAGTTTTGTCCAATTTGGGGTAAAATCTGTAATTGATCATGGGTAGAGCATCCATTCTTTATACTAGGTTTTAATTGCCTGATGTTTGTGAAGCCCCAGATTCTTTTAAGTAAAATGCAAAAAGACAATGGTGTGAAAACAGGAATGAAGATGCTGGTGGAATTCCTGATAACTTTCTTTAATGATCTCATAAAATTATGCTTTGAAGTCACCATTTCCTCTTTGGCCATCTTACAGAGAGTTCTTGTATTAGCTCAAAAGCAGTATAGAATTTGCTTTAACTTTTAAAACCAGAGGGGTCTTGGTTATACAAAAGAAAATATTTCCTAGTATTATAGCAGTAGTATAGCTTTAATTAAATAATAAAGCATGCATTAAAATTTTTAAAGTTGAATTAAAAATTCCACATTCTTTAGCCAGTTACTTTGCAGAATTTTCAGTTCAAGGAATATCTACCATCTTTCTAACTTTATATCAAAAGTTACAGATAGGGTGTAAGACTTGGCCATTCAGCTGTCTCTTTTAAGGTAGAGAGAAAGATACACAATTTTGAAACAGCATCCCACCATGTTACATTGTATGACTGAGATAGTTGCCTACCTTTTAACATTGGTAGTCTGTTAATAATAAATAAATATTTTTCTATTATTATAGCTAATAATGACCTGCAATAGTAAACCTAGTGTATTTTGCCACTTTGATGTGCAATTTCTGCTCCCCAGTTTGTTTCACTAGACTTGAATTACCATGAGCAAAAGCTTCTCTCAGTAATTGTTCTATTTCTAAAAACAGAGCAATTTTCCAATATTTTATAAACGAACCTGAGTAACTTATGTTTTTTAAAAAATGAAACCAGTATGTGGACCCTCAAAAAGGAGTCATAGGTTGATCCCTGTGGTCCAAGTCAGGTCTCTGAAATTGGGTTGCTGATGTTGTGGCCATGTTAAATATATCCAGAGGAAATGCCCTTACCTGACACAGTTGCCTCAGGCTGTTCCTTAAGTGTCGTATCAATATCAGCAATTTGATTGGGTATTGGCCCTTTGGAGGAAGAGTCCCTCTTAAACTGTCTTGAGTTCTGGAACAGTGTTAACTGTAATTTTATAGAGTCTGGCTGTCATCCACTTGCATGATTTGCCTGCACTCAAGTGTGAAATTGTGGAACTCTTGCTCAATTTGAAGCTGACAGGGCAAATGGTTTGGTTTCTACTGAAGACCTGGCATGCTGCCTTCATTCCAGAGAGCCATTCCAGAGACCATCAGAGCTGAGTCCATTATCCTTCACTGCTCAAGGTCAATTCCATGTCCAGGCTCACCACAAGTTGAGAAATGCCTACTTGGTTAACCATAGAAGAAAATAATGCACCAAAAGTTGGTTATAATGACTTTTACATCACTATGATACCAGAGAATGCACATATATATTCATCAAAACATACGTGACAGGCTAGGGATGGAGCTCGGTTGGAAGAGTGCTTCCTGACATGCTCTGGATTAAATCCCAGCACCACATTAAAAACAGGCATGGTAGCACCTGCCTATAACCCCAGCATTTGGGAGATAGAGGCAGGATGATCATAAGTTTAAAGTCATCTTCAGCTACATAGGGAGTGAAGGACAGCCTGTGCCAAAGGTGACTCTGCTCAATAAAACGAAATAAACATAAACGGAAAAACATCATTATTTATGGGAAAACAAGTTTTAATTCTTAGGAGAAATTCAGTTTTCTTGTCTTTAAAGTGAGTTTCGAGCTTCCAATTCATTTTATTGACAACAGAAATAAATACCTTAAGACACTGTGGTTGTGGCCGGGCATAGGTGGCACATGCCTTTAAGCCCAGCACTCAGGATGCAGAGGCAGATGGATCTCTGTGAGTTCGAGCCCAGCCTGGTCTAAAGAGCGAGTGACAGGACAGGCTCCAAAGCTACACAGAGAAACCCTGCCTCAAAAAAAAAAAACAAAAACAAAAACAAAAACAAAACACTGTGGTTGTAGCATTCCTTGTGTGATAGATATTCAAAGCTCTTAGAAATTTGTTCATACTCCAATAAATGCCTGGGCCCTACAGCAGCATATGTGTAAGGGGATTGGTATGCAGAAAATAAAAGGTGGATATGTATATATGTGTATATGCATGGATGTTTTCAATGAAAATATGTCCTAGTTTTTTTAATGAATTTATGTATTAACTACTTTTCTCCAATCATCTATCCTCAGCACAGTTGCACTAAAGAAGTGATTCACCTTCTCTTAACACAGAGTGCTAGGGTTTGGGTTGGCAGGTATCATCACCGACCTGTGCCATGATTAGAAGGTAGTTGAGGTGTGTTGTGATGAAAGGAAGTGATGCTACTAGTGTAGCATCACTTGTGTGGGCCCTTGGAGGGGACATTTGTTCCCTCAGTCCCCACTCCCCATCCCACCACCTTGTTTCCTGGATGCTTTGAGGTAAATATCTGTGTTCCAACATGTGGTTACTACACACCCAAAGCAATGGAGCCAACACCCACGATCTAAAACCTCTGGAGTATGAGTCAGAATGGGGCTTTCTGCCTTTAAGTTGCCCTTCTCTGGATTTTGCCACAGGGATATACAGTATCACTGCACTCTCTAGTTTTCAATAATACTCATGAGACATCTTTTCTGTTTTATTGATCATATTAAGCACTAAGTACTAGTAATGTACAATAATAATCCCTGTCTCATGAAGATCACAGTCTAGTAATGTGGACATCCCATAATTATGGCATCACAACACAATGATGTTTCAGAGCAGAAAAGTTCGGAGATTCTGATGGCTCCATCAGCCAAATACAGATAATAGACTCCAAATTTTAATGAAAATTAAATGGCATTAGTTTAATTGCCAACTTGATATAATGTGGAATTACCTAAGAAGATAGCCTCAACGAGGGATTGTCTCTTCTGGATTGATGTGTAGGCACGTTCTCTAGTTACTTGCTCTGTTGTGATAAATCACTCTGACCAAAAGCAGCGAGGGTAGGAAAGGGTTTGGTTTACACTTCCAGGTTGCAACCCATCATTGAGGGAAGTATGGGTAGGAGCTCAAGACAGGAACTTGGAGACAGGAACCACAGAAAACTTGTGCATGTGGCTCACTCACTGGCTTGCTTAGTTAGCTTTCTTCTGCAGCCCAGACTCAAGTGCTTAGGGATGTGCTACCCACAGTGGGCTCAGCCCTTCCTGGTTAATTATCAATCGAGATAATCTCTTCACATCCTTATTACTCAGGCATCCCCAGACATTAATCTCTGTCTACCTCTGTTACTACCACCATGGCTTCCAGGCAGTTCGTACCTCCGTTTTCTCTACTGATTTGACAAATACGCTTCCTCCAGGGAGTTCTCTACTCTGCCAACTCCAACTCTTGTTCCTTGTTCAGGAAACCCATTTTTATGAAAACTGTATTCCTTATCTTGCCTTGAACATTTGCTAAGGATATATCTTCAGCTTCTAAAAGAAAGGAGTATTTTGTTTTTGTTTACTGTCATTCTCTTTTTTGTTTTATGGCTGGGCTTCATTATGTAATCAGTCTTTTTCTGTCTCGTCAGCCAGCTTCCAAATAATAAAATGGAGACTTCTTATAAATTATGAAATCTTGGCCTATAATGTAGGCTTGTTCCTAACTATCTCTTTTAGCTTAAATTAACCCATTTATATTAATCTCATTCTATCAAGTAGCATTACCTCTCTTCCATCTTACACCTCCTGTTTCCTCTCTGCGTCTCTTGGCATCTCTTGTATAACTAGATTTTTCTTCCTCTTCCTTTCTCTCCCTGGAAATCCTGCCTGTACTTCCTGTCTAGCTATTGGCTATTTAGTTTTTTATTACAACAATCACAGCAATACAACTTCACCCAGTGTACAAGTATCCCACAACATTTCAACATTTCCCCCTTTTGTCTAAATTAAAAGGAAAAGTTTTGTTTGTTGTTGTTGTTTTTGAGACAGGGTTTCATTTGTGTATCTTTAGCTATCCTGGAACTCACTCTAGACCACATTGGCCTTGAATTCACAGAGATCTCCCTGCCTCAGCCTCCCTGAATGCAAAAAGAAATGTTTTAATTCTAAAATAGTAAAATTACAAACAATAAGAACAATATCAGGTAAGTATTGCATTTACACTGTCCAGTCTATCTGTATTTGGCAAATTTAGAGAAAATATTCCATTATCTATCCTATCTTGGTGAGTCAAAAGTTTTGTGCCCCTAATTTACTTTCCATCCTAACTTGTGTTACCAACCCAAAACTATCTTTTTAGACCCCAAAACATTTTCTTAGATAAACAATTTAAGCTTTTACGTCCCCTAACCTTATATACTGTATAGCTTTTTTGTAAGTTCCTTTTCTGAATTTGGTAACAAGAGAAACTGTAACTATAACTATCTTATCTTCAACTTTATCAGAGACCTGAGAAAAATACAATATTACTTGAGTAAACAGGAAGTGTAGAGCAACAACTTCCAAAACTATAGAAATGTCAGAAGCAGCCAGGTGTTGGTGGCACATGCCTTTAATCCCAGCACTCAGGTGACAGAGGCAGGCAGATCTCTGTGAGTTCAAGGCCAGCCTGGTCTCCAGAGCACGTGCAGGACAGCCTCTAAAGCTACACAAAGAAACCCTGTTTCGAAAAAAAAAAAAAAAAGAAAGAAAGAAAGAAAGAAAGAAAAAAGGTCAGAAGCAGCTGTCTTCCTTGACAGTCACCCAAGGTACCTCTGCAATATTAGGGCATCCATTTTTGGCATACAGTCCTAGAATATTTGACAGACTCTTTTGTGAAGCAGGAATTTTGAAAGACTGTCTTTCCTTTGCAAAGTTTGATTGTCACCTGCTTTTGTGTCCTACTCATTCAATGTGGACAGCATACTGTCAGCAGTTGCGGCAAGGGTAGTTTCTTGCCCAGTGCCTAATGTTGCACAACAATAGCAAATTTCATACTTCATATGAAGGTTCTTCAATGCCCATAATCCTTTTGTGAACTAGATTGATGCTGCCCGGAGCAGATGTGTCTCACTGTTATGAAAAGCCTTAAGTTATTAAAACATCTTAAATGCCATATTCTGTAGGTCTCTTAAGTGTTGGACGACTACTTCTCTTTCTAAAATATATCTCCGTTTAACCTTGAAAACATACCTAACGTTATTACAACTTTGATTATATAGATGACTAACTACAAACCTATATCTCTTAATTATACTTTACATTTTTAAAGGAGCTGCATAGGTACAATATCCTAAGCAAGAATAGAAACACATATACAGTATAGCAAAAAATAACCTTAAATTTGTATCAATATACAAAAATCCACACCAATGTAAAATATCTGAGACTAGTGGTTGTTCAAAAGTAAACTGAACAATATATCCTTTTATCCCATCATTTCTATACTATATCCCCCCTTTTTCCCTTTAGAGATTTTTTAATCTAATCTCCTTTGTTACTTTGTTTAGCTTTTTTTTTTTCTGACCATGACCAATAACAACTGACCAGCTGCCCTAAATGATGACAAACATCCTTAATCCACTGAATGACCAAAACCCACCCACCCCACCTCTTGGGAGTGTGGACATCATGTTCTCTAGACTGCTTCCTGTTGTTTGGAGTCGATGGCATCTTTAGGGAACCCTGAGAAAATTGGGATAATGGTCAAGTCCTTGGAGAGCTAGCTGGATTTTTGTTGTTGTTGTTGTTGTTGTTTAGTCTTTGTGTGATGGGAAAGTGTAGAGCTTATCTGAAGTCTTGACCAGATAATCTGAGGCATGACCATCTCAGCAGCTTTGAAGTTATTCTGGATGTAGAATTTTGAGAAAACTGTAACAGAGACATTCTGAGAGACTTATCACCTGAGCTGCTTGTCTTTATTGGTGTTTTGTCCTTTTTTTTTTTCTGAAAACACAAACTTTTAAATGTAATGTAACCAAGATTTTCAGGAGGTCTCTCCCCAATCAAACTTGATCGTCATTCATTTTGAAGAGAGCAGTAATCTTTTGTTTCCTGTAGAAACGAAGGCATGCCTTCTCTTCTCCCAATGCGACACATTTTCCCAATTCCATTTTGAAGCCAAGACATCTTTAAAGTATATTGGTTGGTGTAATTCTGCAGTCCCTTTCATAATCCAGTGTCTCTCCCATCTGCTGTTAGCACATTCAGCATTCAAACAATTTAAAGTCAACAAAACAATATACACGATCCAATTGCTCTGTGTATTTTCCATCTTTATGTGGCTTTTTTATATATTACTTTACTCTCTCTTTAGAGACTTTATTATTTTTAAACTATTTTTCTATGGCTCGCTGTACCCATTTTTTACTGTTCCCTGCATACCGAGACGTAGAACACTTGGCTGCTTCTCCAGCACCATACCTGCCTGCATGCCACCATGTCTTACCAGTATGATAGTGGATTAAACCTCTGAAAATGTAAGCCAACCCAATTAAATATTTTTCCTTTGTAAGAGTTGTCGAGATGCATTATTTATGATTTATCAAAGTTGCCTGAGGGTACAGAAAGCAAAACTAGCCACACGCCATAGAGCCAGGCAGTGGTGGCATACACTTTTAATCCCAAGACTCAAGGCAAACAGATAGATCTCTGTTGGTTCAAGGCCAAACTGAGTTCCATGAAATATATCCAGTCCTAAAGAGAAACAGATCACACAAAGATGATCTTAGCACTTAGGATTGCATGCCTTTAATCTCAGCTCTAGGAAAAAGCAAAGGGCCTCATATGGGATTTATTCTCCAGCCACATTGAGGAAAAGACAGCCTTTTCAGCTTGAGGTAGAGGTAAGAGCTAGTGGTCATCTGCTTTGCTTCTCTGATCTTCAGCTTGAACCCCAATATCTATCTCTGGTTTTTTATAATTTGTGTTACAAAGAGTTGCCATGGTCATGATGTTTCTTCACAACAATAGAAACCCTAACTAAGATGGATTAGGGTTGGTTTTTGTTTTGTTTTTTTTGTTTTTTGTTGTTGTTGTTGTTTTTTTTGGGGGGGGGTCTTTTCGAGACAGGGTTTCTCTGTGGCTTTGGAGGCTGTCCTGGAACTAGCTCTTGTAGACCAGGCTGGTCTCGAACTCACAGAGATCTGCCTCTGCTTCCCGAGTGCTGGGATAAAAGGCGCGCACCACCTCCGCTCGGCGGATTAGGGTTTTTGTTTGTTTATTTGTTTTGGCAGGTGGTACTGTCTACCTGCTGAGTTTTATAACCTGAATGGTACTTCCACCATGGAGTCAGTTGTGCTAAGGTGTGGGGCCTACTAAGGTTTGGCAGTCCTGTTACACTGAAGAGCATAGATTCTGACTGCAGGCTCTACCCTAGTTCACTTATACAACTTGAGAGTTACTGCCTACCTCCCCTCTAGTCTACATTTTAGTCTGGTTTATTTATTTATTGAAATTAATTCTTGTTTCTTGAGACAAGGTCTCAGTTATCAGAGTAAGGCTTGGTGGAACTTGCTATGTTGATGAGGCTAACCTTGAAATCCTGATCCCAAAGGCTGAAATGGCGTGTATACAACTAAAGCTGGCTATACTTTTCATTCTTATACAGAATAGTTTCAGTATTTCATGTTAATAATTCTCTTCCCTCAACTCCCATGTTTGTTTTTGCATCACAGACTATAATGTGATACAAAATCTTCAACCCTGGATATATAAAAAATACATTCACTCCCTATCCCCTCACACAAGTAGCTGCTTTCCTTGAATGACATACTTACCTGTGTCTTCACATTGTAAGTTTCCTTTTCTCTCTGGTTTCATGGATTTTATCTCTTTTATCTCTTACCCTCTAGTTTACTTTCTCATCTCAGAAGAACACATTTTACAGTCACTTTTGGGGAAGAGACCAGGATGCATACATTGTTTGATACCTGATGTTTGAAATACCTTTAGTTGTTAGATTTCTTGGTTGGAAATCTTTTTAATTTTTTTTTTTTTTTAGTTTATGTGTATGATTGTTTGGCCTGCATGTCTGTGAATCACATACATGCAGTGCCCTTAGAGGCTAAAAGAGGACATGAGACCCCCTGTGACTGTCATTACAGATGGCTGTGAGCCAGCATGTGGGTACCGGGAATTGAACCCAGGTCCTCTGCAAGAGCAACAAGTGCTCTTAATCCCTGAGTCAACTCTCCAGCCCCTGGAAGTCTTTTATATCATGCTGAAGGTTTTCTTTCCTCTTCTAAATTCCAATATTAAAAATTTGTGTCTTGCTTGATCCTTGATTGTTACTAATCATATCTTTCTCCTCTTTGAATACATACAGATTTTTTTTTAATTTGCCCCAGTGTCCTGAATGAATTCTCATAGGACTATGTATTTTATCCACCCTTTAAATACATACCTTCTGGAAAGTTTTGAAAAAATTTCTTAATTACAGTCTCCTTTTGTATTCTTGGTTTCTTTCTGGAAATACTATTTGAGAGCCCTCATCTGTTGATTCACTGATCTATTTGGTAACCTTTTTCTCTGATATCTTACATCATCAAAGGAATGGGATATAGAGTATTTTAACTTTATTTTTTCAGGATGCCTTCTACTAAGTACTACATTTCCATGTTACCATTTTGAATGCTGCTTGTCTATTACTAAGTTATTTTTAGGAATGTGACTAATTGTTTTTTTTTGTACTGGGGATCAAACCTGGGTCTTCAGACATGCTAGACAAATATCACATCCCCAGTATTTACTTTTCTTTGTAAGGTTATTAGGGGTGGTAGATTTTTAAAGTTTCCATCTAGTTCTGTAATCTCTGTTCTCTGTGCCTTTATCTCTGATGGTTTTACTCCCTACGCTTCAGAGTAGTTGCTTTCCTCAAATCTTTGGTGACTTTGAATTGTCTGTCTCTATGCAAAGTACTGAAAGTTCTGCAGTGTGAGCAGAGCTTGTTGACTAGTCAAATTCCCAAGGAGAATCTTCCAGTACTTTACCTAGAGAGTGTAGACATGCCTGCACCTAAGAGACCTGATGGTTCCTGTCTTCCACTGACCTAGACACCCTCTGCTTACCTCAAACAAAGTGCATCTCCAAATGAGTGCATAGGTGTGGGAGAGGAAGGACCCAGAGCTGGGTGCTTGGGTGTGGGAGAGGACCCAGGAGTCTAACAGTCAATATACCCATAGCCCATCTTCTTCCCTTCACTGTGTCTTCCACAGGCACTAGATATCACAGAGTTCTTGTATGGTCTTGCAGTGGCTGTGGACTGATCTCTTCAGGTCCCTTGATGCTCCTGATTTGCCTTCTAGTTTCTAGGTGCTGTCACTGAGACTCTCCATAACACGAAAAATAAAAGACCCAGAGATTGATATTGGGGTTCAAGCTTCAAACTGAAGATCAGAAAAGCAAGTCGTGGGCCACTAGCTCTTACCACTCAATACCTCAGGCTGAATAGACTGATCTTGCTGCCTCTCCCCAGCATGGCTGGAGAATCCTGAGACTTCAGTGTCTTCCTTTCCTCAATGTGGCTGGAGAATGAATGCCTGACACTGACTACTGAAGACTCTGCTCCTATCTTTTATACCCCTCTAGTGCTGGGATCAAATGCATGTGATCTCAGGTGCTGAGATCATCTTTGTGTAAGCTGTTTCTCTTTAGGACTGGATCAATCTTGTGTGGATCTGAATGGCCTTGAACTCACAGAGATCCTTCTACCTCTTAATCCTGAGTCCTAGGATTAAAGGCATGTAACACCACTTCCTAGCTTCTGGCTGCTGGGATGAAAGGTGTATATCACCACTGCCTGACGTCTATAGCTTGAGGCTGACTTTGCTTTCTGAATCCTCAGGCAAGCTTTAATAAATCTTAAGTAATATATTACCACAACTCTCCCTCTCTTTCTCTTGCTTGCTATGGATTTGATTTTTATAAATCTTACTTGTTTTCTTGGGGCAGGGGGTTGGGAATAAATCAGAAGGAAGTAAAAGCAGAATTTGATATTCTTAATGAAAACACTAATTCTTCATGACTTCTTGCCAAATTGAAAACCCAGTTCCTCCTTTGTTTACTTAAAACAATTAACAGAAGTTCATTCTGAAACTCATTTCCGGGTGTCTACAGCACCACAAGCTTCTCGGTGTATTCCTGATACTCTGCCTCAAACCATACAGGGAGGTGGTCTCCAGTGGTTTTGTATTATTTCCCTGCCTTTCTGCTATTCTCTAGTTGACTTTTTTTTCACTGCAACTTGAGTTACCTTTTAAAGACAAACACATTGGTCAGCTGCTTTTGTAACCTTCCAATGGCTCCCAAACGTTCTAAGAGACAGTTCACTGTCCTTTCTGTGTTAGCCTGCCTGACCTGTGTGTGGCCATTTTGTGCTTGGTATAACCCTGCTTCCTCTGCAGCCACTTTTCTCAGCTTGTGCTGCAGGCTCAGCAATGGCCTCCTTCCTGTGAAGACCTCTATATTGTTTTTGAACTTGTACTTCTTTTCCCTGGGTTGTCTTCATAACAGCATCCTTTGCATCTTTCATTTCTAAAATAGCACACGTCAGGACAGAGCACTCTGTGGCCCAAGCATTTGTTTACCATGCTTAGGCCTGTGTTAATGTCATTGCCACCTGGAATCCTTGCCTTACTCTATGTGGTAATGTGCCTTGATATTCACAGAAAAGACATCTCCAGGAAGGTGAGGTAAGAAAAGATGTGGTTCCACCTAGAAAGATGGCTCAGCCAGTACAGGCACCTAACACCAAGCCTGAAAACTTGAATTTGCTTTCCCAGGACCCACAGGGTACAAAGAGAGAACTGACTTCCAGTTGTCTTCTGGCTCACACAACAGCACCATCACACACACACACACACACACACACACACACACTGTGTGTAATAAAAAGTTCTAAAAAGAAAAAGTTGGGACATTGAGCATGTCTTCACACTTTTCAAGTAACAACATAGCAAAGACCAGCATTTCCTTAATTACTGCATCAGTCACATTGTGCTCTTGGATGGTTAGTCATAAATGCCTGTCTCTACTTTGTAATGTGATTTAAGGTGTCCCTTTAAAAATTTCAGACATCTATTATGTAAATTATTATTAAGTTCAATTTTCCAGTAAGTCTTTCAAAAATACCTTCTCTTTAAAATATGATATTAATCATAAAAATATCCTTCTTTGAAAGTATGAATAGAATCCAGGATGTTACAAAACAGTTGCTCCCCGTCCCTAGGAAATCCAGAACCTTCTACTTAGCTGTAAAGTCTGGTTAACAAGGAGGGATATCATGCCCATTTCTCTGTGTTAGTGTGCTTGTTATTTTAGTTTTCCATCAGAGTTCTTACTGCCAGCCTCAAAATTAACTCTGGATGATTTACATGGAAAAGGAGCTTGCTGAAAGGATATTGAGTTGTTCAGAGAAGAGTTTGGAAGCCTGGAGGGAAGAACAGAAAGAACGGGCAGGCAGAATAAAGCAGAGTGCGAAGCTGTGGGTCTTAACTGGTAAGGACATTGCTGCAGCCGCCATCAAATACCAGACCAATGCTCTGCACCTGGCTCACCCTGGTTGTGGCCCAGTTGTCACTGGCTCCTGGGTGTTGTTGCCAACACCCACTTCAACTGTGACTGGATCCTGGAGTCAACTGATGCCAAAATGTGTTCCCTACTGCCTCCTTACTTTCTCGCTAGGGACTATGGGTAGTTAAGGACAAACCTTTTTGTGAGTGTGTTTTCGCATTTCTGTTGGTTCTTTGTGAGACAGACTCCTATGGCCTTGAGTGTACTATGTGCACTACGTGGCTGACCTTGATTCTAAATTCCCAATCTTCCTCCCCCCAGCTCTGCAGCGCAGGGACTACAGTGCATGCCCAGCTTCTTTTCACCTTTTAGAAAAGGTGCACACCTATATACACTTAGCTTTAAAAGATCCTTTCAACTGGGCGTTGGTGGCGCAAGCCTTTAATCCCAGCACTCGGGAGTCAGAGGCAGGTGGATCTCTGTGAGTTCGAGGCCAGCCTGGTCTCCAGAGCGAGTGCCAGGATAGGCTCCAAAGCTACACAGAGAAACCCTGTCTCAAAAAAACAAAAACAAAAGAGGGGGGGGGGTCCTTTCAATTTTTTTATAGGTCCCTGGCAGCATCTAGGGATCCAAGACCTTTGCTAACCTTCAATATTTTCAGGTTTTGTTTTTAGACAGTCTAGTGAGTGTGGAATTGTGTTTGTGGTGGTTTTAATTCTTATTTATCTGAAAAGATTTTGAGTACATTTTCATGTTTTGAGTTGGATTTCTGTGAGTATCTATTAGGGAAATTTCTTATTAATGTAGGTCTACATGTTAAATACAAGCCCTTTTGTTCAGCATATGAATTACATGTTGGTCTAGAATTTGCCTGCTTGTTTAACAATGTCCTCCAATGTCAGAAATGTCTTGCTGTCCATAAAAAGCCATCTCATTTCTTTAATGTTCTGCTTTTTATGGACACATACCACATCTTTGTCCTCATGCAGCAGGTGAGACACTTCTCTGTTGCTGCCCTCACATGTTGTTTTGCTGTTCTCACCTTCATTTAAGGTCCGCAATACATGTTGAAGTAACTTTTACATGGAATGATCAAGGGTGTTGAGATTTCCTTATTTAATTTTCCATAAAGATATCTCATTTCCCAACACATTTGTGAACTTCTCCAGTAGGGAGATCTCTGAGGGTCAGTGGCTTCTGTTCTGTGACTGGGCAGGTCTCACTACTCAATGTCACAGTGTCTTGACTGACTCCTGTTCCACAGGAAACCCTCTGATGTATGGTGGCACACATTCTCCCACTTAACTGTGGTACCTAGTGTCTTTCAACAATGGTTTAGAGTTTACCAAGTATAAATTTTGCACTTCTTGCTGGGCAGTGGTGGTGCACGCCTTTAATCCCAGCACTCAGGAGACAGAGGCAGGCAGAGCTCTGTGAGTTCGAGGCCAGCCTGGTCTACAGAGGGCAGGACAGCCAGAGCTACACAGAGAAACCAGGTCTCAAGAAAACCAAACAAAAAAATTTTTTTGCACTTCTTTTCTTTAACATGATCAACTTTAATAGTTTCTATCATAAATATAAATGAAATTTTCTTGCTTTCAGTTTTGGAGTTTTCACTGAAGATGTATAGAAATGAAAATAATTTTTTTACAACTGGACAAACTTCTCCAACCTTGCTCAACTTATTAGTCCTGAGACATCATTAGTGGAGGCTTCAGAATTTTCTTTTATATAAAAGGCCATAGCTTGGTTGAATAGAAACAGTTTTAGCTCTTGTAATGAGCTGGTATTTTCCTCCTTGCCCATTTTCCTTGGTTAGATCTATCCTAGTGTCTTTTCAATATTGTGGTTGGTGGATCTCATACGTGCCAGATAAGCAAGCACTTCTGACTCCCCAGTCCCTGAAGTCTCCAGTTCAGCTCTGTTGTGATCAGGCAACCATACTGCTCATGATTTTACCATTATGAGATTTACTGAGGCATCTCACAGCCAAGCATGTGATCAGTTTTCCTCAGTGTTTCATGAAGACTCAATACAGAGTTCTATAATGTTAGTTGAGTAAAGTTATTTGATATTGTGTTTTAGACCTGCTATTAATATCACCTATTGCTATTAGTATCGTGTGTGTGTGTGTGTGTGTGTGTGTGTGTGTGTGTGTGTGTGTGTGTTTCCATGTGCACATCTATACATCTATTATTAGTGAAATTCTTCACTTTGGATGCTGAAATTTTTATGTCCAGTATTTTCACTTGAATCACAATAGAGTTTCCCTTCTGCTCAGATTTTTTTCAATATGTTTTCCGGTCCGTGTCCATCATTTCAAATACAAGTACATCCTGTGTCTGCTTTCATTTCCTATGGGTATTTTTTTTTGCTTCTTTCATACTCCTTATTATTTTCATGTTTTTGCACTGAGCATTGTATCTGGATTGTATCTAGATATACACACACTTAGTATTTCCCACAGAGAACAGGGGGCTCCTATCAAGCTGCTAGAGATGAGGGTTGTCTCAATCTAGTGGGTCCCCGCACTGCACCTAAATTTTGTTACCTTTCACTAAGATTAAATTATCAACTGAAAACATTCTGAGGGCCTAATTGATGTTTTGTCTTTAGCAGAACCTGGAGTTTGGGTGTCACTGAGGTTTCACTGTCCTTTTCTTTGGCTGTGTGATATCATATGGGCTTTTCAAATCATTCACAGAGCTCTTCCTCATTCATACTCTCTCTGTCCAGCTCTTTGGGTCATTTCAGAGTTCTATTTTTCTGGCACTTACTCTCCTTCCTGCTTTTAGAGAGATAGCGTGTTTCCTTGGGTTGCATGTGAGTTCTCAGGAGGGCAGCCAGTGAAGGGCTAATGCACCTCAGAGGCCCACCAGTGAAGGGCTAATACACATCAAGAAACATTCTCAGCTTGTCTGCCCAATCCTGATTAACGGGGACTTTCACTCAAACCTCTGGCCACAACTTCCAGTCATAAGTAGAGAGCATAAGTCATAAGTAGTTGCTAATAGAAACTTAGGGGAGGAGCACCTTACTCCACAGACTGAGGGGAGTGTATCTCAGCTGCTCTTTACTATGCACACACTACCAAATGTAAGACAGTTCCAAGTGCTGATTTTGCTTCCATGCACAACGGGATCAAACTCTTCACTCTTCTCTGACGGTCACTCTCCGTCAGTTTCTGCTAGTTTCAACTTCAACAGCAGTTTGAAGGAAATAATTGTGTACTTTGTCAGATAAACAGGCAAAAATGAGTTAGTTCTTTAGTGTTTTTTTTTGTGTGTGTGCAGGCTTGTTTACCACATTTTAAAGCGGCGTGAATTTTACACATCTGTGGCACTGCTGTCTTTTGAGTTCCACAGATGCTGAGTGTGAAGAACTTCCCACGTTACTTATGAACACTTGGTAAAATGACAGATTATTTAATTGAACATGCTTCATTTGAAAGCTCTCTAAACAACTTTTGACTAATGACTCACGTTAGAGCTTTGCTATTTAATCCACATTTGACTAATGATTTGCAGACAGAAATATCCCATCTACATGTGAAAAGCTTACAAAGGTTTCCTGCTATCTCTAGATAATATTCAAAGACTCCATTATGGAACATAAGCACCTATGAATTGGGCTTGCAATCTTTTCTGGATCATTTTAGGGTCAAATTACAGACACGATGTCCTTTAACTTCTAAATATTATATAATAAATTTCATACAAAGGCATCCTCACACATAATAAAGATTCAACCATCTAAAAATCAGATGATCAAATTTGACCTAACACTAGCATCTAACTCATCCCAACCACCTCTCCAAAACATCTAAGTAGCTGGGGAGATGGCTCAGAACACAAACTGCCTGCCACCAGGCCTGAAGACCTGAGTTCCATCCTTGGGAACCATATGGTTAAAAAAAATAATTCGTAAAAATTACCCTATGATCTCCACTCTTACATAGTAGCATGTCATCCCCAAAATAGTTTTTACATCTCTTAACTGTCCCAGTGATGACACTTGTCCATTCTCAGTACTCAGTACAGAATTGTGTATTATGTTTGGTGGTTTTAGTTCCCTTCAACCTGGAGCTGCTTGCTAGTTCTTCACTCATGGCCGTGCAGTTTGTGATTTTAGAGTGTTAATAATGTCAACCTGAGACTCGATATAGTCAATTCTTACATGTGAATGTGGGGCCACCCAATTTTTCCTCCTGTATAGACTCAGGCAATGCATTCTCACCAGAGAGCTCAGAAATGATGTCACATTCAGCACACTGCTCTATCAACACACCCCACCCCTGGAAATGTTAACTTCAATTGCCTGCTGGGTTTGATTCTCGATCCATAAATCCACCACTTTCCCCTTTGTAGGTGAAAGCATTTCCTGAAGAGATACTCCAAAACCATGAAAATATTTGATTATTCATCAAATTTCTGCCAAGGAATCTGGTAGCAACTGATGGCTCCTACCTGGTTCAACTGCCATTCTCACTTGTGTCATGGTCCCAGCCATGGTAATTCATTGGCATTATACTCAATGAGAAATATGTTTTTCATTCACTAGCTAACTCTGGTCTGATGAATTTCTACTGTCATTCAATGGGTTATAATCTGGCAATTGTTATTGCTTATTCAGCTTGGGCCAATTCAACCCCATATAGGTTTACTTTCCATGTGCCCATCACTCTTCAGGTAATTTCATATCCTGGCTCATTTTTTTTTTAGTTATTCATTTCCAGCCTTGGAGTAATCTGGTTCTCCACAAAGTCTGCTTGTCTTTAGTAGAAGCATATAGAAGTCAAGATCTGGAAGGCCAGGAACTAAGGAACCTTAGCTTCTAGGGTCTCTTGTATGATAGAACTATGCCTGCACAGTTATAATCAGTAACATATATCCTAACTAAGGGCCTATACATACATCTGTAGTTTTTGTCATTCCCCCCCCTTTTATAGTTGAATATTTTAGCCTTTCTGTTTCTTTTTTTAAATATCTTTTCTGTATCAGTGAACCAGGTTCCCTGTCTTCAGTTTAGTTCCTTGTTTGCTTAACATTCCTGTGTATAGCTGGTCTTCTGACTGTTGGACCAGCAATCATGCAACTTCTACAGTAGCTTCCCTCTGAATGTGCCATGACTGTTACTATCCTGCGTCAGAGTAACTGTGATGACTCATGACCCTCCAGAGATCAGGCCCATTAGCTTTCTATTTGGAGGCAAATCTATTCCACCTGGCCACGAGTTCTGGAGAGCCCACAATTCCTATTGTCTTTTAGATGTCAGCTGATGGCTGCTAGATATCCTGGCCTCAGTGGAGAATGACTCCTATTCTAAATAGCAATAGCCTTGGGCCAGAGTGACTCTACACCTACCCTGAAGACTAGTGAGATGTGTTGTTAAGGGGTGCCTGAGGGCTTGAGTACAGGCTACCAAGGGGTG
The DNA here is from genome assembly GCF_003668045.3 of Cricetulus griseus. Classification (NCBI taxonomy): domain Eukaryota; kingdom Metazoa; phylum Chordata; class Mammalia; order Rodentia; family Cricetidae; genus Cricetulus; species Cricetulus griseus. Next base: position 108,990,659 of record NC_048599.1, read on the forward strand.
CCTCTAGGATTAAGGGAAATAATTGCTATCATCCCTTTATACATGGTAATAAATGTCTTCTGCATTGCCCCTACCTTTGGATGGTTACTAAAGATGATGGATCAATAAACCATGGCCTTCAGTATTGATTGCCCTCCTGATATGATCAGATGTCTCTGTCTCTTCTTTAACATCGTTGGATAGCTAGCTTTCCCTCATCCACACTCCCCCAATGGTTTTTATGTTTTTTGAGACAGAGTCTCATTATGACTTCCAGACTGACCTCAAACTCAAAGAGATCCACTTGCCCCTGCCATCCAAATCCTGAGGTGAAACTCATGGACCACTGTGCCCCACCCTAAAAATCATAAAAGTACTTGAGAGTCCTTTTAGTTAACAGTTGTAGGAATGGAATTGCTTTAACATATACATTGTATTATACATATGTTACAATATTCACAGTAAATTTTATGTATGAAATGTATATGTGGGGAAAAATGATGTTTTAGAAAATGTGGCTAGACTAAGCAAACCTAATTCTCTCCCATAAAAATCTACTTTTTAAACTTTGGTGGATTTTTTCTTTTGTTTTTATATTTCAATTTTACTATATATGTACAGGTTAAACTGCAGAGATTTAAAAGTGAATTTATTGAGTTGGGAAGATCATTTAGAAAAACTGCATGAAAACATCTTGATAAGAAGCAATATGGCGGGTAGACATCCTAGAGCCTTCATCCAGTAGCTGATGGAAGCAGAGGCAGACACCCACAGCTAAACACTAAGCTGAACTCTGGAATCCAGTTGCAGAGAGGGAGGAGTGATGAATAAAGGGGTCAGAACCAGACTGGAGAAACCCACAGGGACAGCTGATCTGAACAAGGGGGAGCTCAGGGACCCCAGACTGATAGCTGGGAAACCTACATAGGACTGTCCCAGACCCCCTGAGCAAGGATGTCGGTTTGGAGGCCTGGGAAATCTGTGGGGCCTCTGGTAGTGGATCAATATTTATCCCTAGTATACAAGTTGACTTTGGGAGCCCTCTCCACATGGAGGGATCCTCTCTCAGCCTAGACACACAGGAGAGGGTCTAGGCCCTATTCCAAATGAAATGATAGACTTTTAAGATTCCCCCATGGAAGTCCTCACCCTGGGGAGCAGAAAGGGGTTAGGATGGGGGGTGAGGGGGACAGGAGAGGAGGGGAAAGAGAGGGAACTGGGATTGACATGTAAAAGAAGCTTGTTTCTAATGAAAAAAGAAGAATAAGGAGGAGGAGGAGGAGGAGAAGGAGAAAGAGAAAGAAGGAGAAGGAGAAGGAGAAGGAGAAGGAGGAGGAGAAGTAATATGGCAGGTAGAGAGGTCTCAGTGGCTACAGACCCTAGCTGCCTTTCAGTGGCTATGGTCCCTGGCTACCCTTTCAGAGAACGGAGGTTTAATTCTCAACACCCACATAGTGGGTCACAACCACCTGTAACTCCAGTTCCAGGACATCTAATGCCCTCTTCCTGGCCTCTGCAGGTACCAGGCACACAGTAATGCACAAACATAGATGCAGTCAAGACATGCATATGCATAAATATATGGATCAGTAAAAAGCAGCAGCAAAGTAAGGCCAGGACCATTGCTCAGTCCAGAGTCCATGTCCTAGGGCCAAAGCGCAAACCCAAATCTATCACCTCCATCACGACTCCATCCATCCATGAGAGAACATATGACAAGGCAATAGAATTCATCTGAATAGTGGGGTAATGGCTGATATTTTAATATGTTTTATTAACTTTTACTTTAAGGATAACTTAAAGCAGCAAGGGTATTTTTTTTAAAGAAAGTTAAGGCTGAAAATGTTTAATTGGAATATAGTAGCTTTTTCTGTTAATTCTTAGTTCTCCGGCTGCTCATTTCCTAATTATGAAAGTAAAGACAATTTCTAGTCTTACAGAGTAGAAGAAAATTATTAAAACATAATTTTTGCATACAATATATACACATTGAAGTGAAAATTTTCATTTCTCATGCCATTTATTTTCTGTGCACTTTTATTGTAAAGGTCTCTTTAGTTGTGGAATGACACAGGAACTGAATTGTTGTGAGGTCTGCCAGACCCAAAGCACAGAGGATGCCAGAAGTCCTTGAGGAGTCAACTTGACACAAGAGAGATTCAGAACGTTCTATTCCTAATAAAGTCAGAGAACCAAGAACACAAATTCACCTCACAATTTTTCACATTTTACATTTCAAGAGACTGGGGTTTGTACAAATTTGTGTCCTAAAACAAACATTAGCTGACCTATTAAAGATGAATAAGATAATCCACCCCTTTAGAAAACACCCAGTTTAATAAGGAAGAGATTATCTAGCTGGGGTAAGAGCAACGATGAGGTAAACACAGAGTGCAAAGGAAGGGAAAAGTTGACCCTGGAGCAGGCGTCTCCTGTGTGGGTGTCAGGGTTGTAGTGGAAGATGATACCTGCTGGATTCCATTTTCAAGAGCAAGATGGAGTCGGTTTGCTTTACCACCCTTCAGCTCCCAGCTGTCATCTAATGCTTCAGCATCTCACAGGATAATAGCGTGACCTTGCACCTGCCCTCACTCAGAAGAAGGAAAACTGCCCATCCAGACCCTGTAGCCATTGGGCCTTCAGCTCCAGCACCACACCCTGGCTTGGAGTTACCTCTGTGCCTCTGTCTCCTCTGACTCCCCTACCATTGACTTAAGCAAATTTCCAGGGACCATGAAGCCATACCAAGCTGAAGCACCTTTGTCAGCTCATTTTCTCTGAGGACATGTCTCCTCTCAGGGGGAGAACTGACTTTTCCTCCACTAGGCTTATGGCTGTGCTGAGTGGTAAAAACTAAATTATGTGCTGTTAAGGTAAAGCACAGGCAGGGAAACTGTTGTGAGCAGTAACAGTTGAGGTGAGTTCAACACAGGTGTAGAGATCATGATTAGCTGCTGGGAATGTGGGAACAGACACCCAAGGACCTGCAATTCTGTTTCTTTAAATAATTTTGGTTTCTTTAGAGATTTATTTTTAAGTGTGTGTGTGTGTGTGTGTGTGTGTGTGTGTGTGTGTGTGTGTGTGTGTGTGTGTGTGTGTGTGTGTGTGTTTTCTCACTTGAGGAAGCCAGAACATCAAACCCATACAGGTAGAGTCACAGGCAGTTGTGAGCCACCTGGTAGGTGCTAGGAACCAAATCCAGGCCTACTAGAAGAGAAGTCGGTGCTCTTAATTGCCAAACTATCTCTTTAGCCCTTGGTTCTGTTCTCAGAGCAGATGCATGTGAGTATGTTTTGGTTTTTTTGTTTTGTTTTTTTTTTGTTTTTTTGTTTTTTGTATTGTTTGAAGTGCAGGTGTATTTCACACTGTTTCCCATATACATGAAACATGCTGTGGTTAGACATGAAAAAGCAGATGAAGAAAACGGACCATTTCCTATAAGAGGAACAAGTGTTCCTCTTATAACAGGTGTTATCTGGATTGCTGAGGCTGGTGCCAGGTGTGAGGAGATACCAAGGAAAAGCTGGCAAGCACACATACTAAGAGGGTACATTCATCCATTTGCCATCACTTTGTTCTTACTTTCTCTGTGCAGTCTCTAATTCATCTTAGTGTTATCACCGACAAACCTTTCTCTACTAGGATAGGTGTTTTTGCTAAGTAACAACAGGCTTTTGTTACATTAAGTTAGAAGAGCCTACCAGATAGGAAGGTGACCAGCCAAAGCAGCAAGCATCAAACAAACACAGCATAGAAGGATTTTCATTGTGCTCCGATGGAGGGGCGTTTAATGGAGTCGTGGGGGAACCATGGGAATTGTGTGTCTCTATCAAATAGAGAGCAAAGGCAGCTGCCACTGCTTCAGCAAAGGAAAGCTTTGAAGAGCAGGAAGGACTGCCTGAGCCATCTGAGAGAAGCAGAGAGACCAGTTTGAACTGCTGGGGAAAAAATGCTTCCGGCTTTGAATTATTTGTGGTCGTGTTGCTATTTTGACTATGACGGTGCAAGAACTGCCTGCATGGTGATCTCCAGAGGCCTGCAAAAGATTGCCCAAGAATTCTCCACGGTGGCTTCCACCTCCTCCCCACCATCCTTTTCCCAAACCACGAAACCCAAATGAATGTGTTTTGTTCTAAATGGGCATGGCCTTAAATATGAAACCAGAAATTTTGGTTTGAGAACCGTTAACCGTTGATGGCATTTATATTTTTTCTGGTCTTTGTTTTTGAAGCAAAGATAAACTAACATCCTCCATCTGTGCTTGCCTCTTTCCAGTTAACCTAAAAGGGGATCGCCTCATGCTGGCCCTTCTCATCTGCTTGCTACTTATTTTTAGATCTGTTTCTTCAACAGTGGAAGTGGGCCTGCCTTTTGGCATTCAAATTTATTTCATAATGGATGGGAGAAGAGACGAAGTTACCAAAGTTACCAAAGCCTATGTTCAGCAGGACAAGTTTGACAACTCACTTCTGTTTTCCCCTTTCCTTTTATTTCCCCTGCTCTCATTCATTTTTGCTGTCTTTCACTAACATCCCAGGGTTCTCTGTCTCTTCTCTAGAGCACAGTCCAGATTTGGAATGATTTGTGATTAACTATCTGGTAACAGGAAATTTTTGCCTACAGTGTCATAGGCTGTAAGTTATAACTAAAATGGGAAGTTTAAAGCCATTGCTTAAAGTCAGCCCTAAAAGAGTAATCACCTTGTTAATATCAAAATGCTAGACATAGGATGGAATTATTTTTCTATACTCTGCTTTAAATTATTCAGATTTGTTCAAATGCAAAGAAGAAAATACAACGCTAGCTTGTCAGGTCTTCTCTACTGAAGGAAACTCACTTTGTTGATTTTGTATTATATTTTTAGCATTCAAAATTCATTTAGATTTAAGTATTCATCATACACAAGTACTCAGTTTTCTTCTTTATTTTGTGCTCACCATTTTGTTTTACTTCCTGACTGAGAGGCTCTTAGATCAGACAAGTGTAAGCTTCCACTCTCAGACCTGCTCTTAGCTGATGGAAGGAAGAAACACCTGCAAATGTGAGGATGAGTGACAAGTGGAAGGTGCACGTTCAATGTTGTGTGCATTATTTCTCCGACTTCACATTTTAATCTAACCCTCTATACTTGGTGCTATTGTACACAATGCTTTTTTTTTTCCCAGATAGTCAGGTTCATGCTGCACTTACCCCTTTGCAAGCATCAGCCCCCCTCCTATTCAAAGCTATACTTCTGTATGAACTGGAAACCTGCCCATCGAACATTACCCTTGTGGACCCATTTGATATAGTGCTTCCATGAACTGATGTTTAATAAATATTTAATAGGCTATGCTCTGCTGAATTAGGTCAGCAACTAAGATGAGAGGGAATTTTTTTTTTTCATAGTGGAGCAGCTTTGAATAATGAAAAGCATTAGGGAAAAAGAAACACCTGGCAGGGTTAACAATTGTTACTGCTTTTTCTGCCTTGTTTTTTTTTTTTTTTTTTTTTTAGCTAAGTCCAAAAACTTCCTCCAAGTCTTGAAAAGATGTTCCAATCAATAGAAACCTAAATCCAATGTTAATTTGAAAGCTCAAGGAGTTTATGAGTCTTCCTCTGTTTCTGTTTCTTTTCCTGTTCCCACAATAAAGGCTCTGGTGAAAGCAACTTAAGGGGGAGAGGGTTTATTTCAACTCCCCATTAAAGGTCTTAGGCTGTCTTTGCATGGGGAAGTCACAGCAGCAGGAGCATGAGGCAGCAAGTCACACTGCATGCCCAGTTAAGAGTCAGAGTGCAAGGAAAGCACACATAGATCATAGATTCTAGTATGCAGCTCACTTTCTCCACTCTTATAGTCTAGAATCTGCTGCCTAGGAAACGGTGCCATCCACAAATGGGTGGGTCTTCCTATTTCAATTAATGTAATCAAGATAAATCCCACTGACATGCCCATCTCCCAGGTGATTCTAACTTACGTCAAGTCGACAGTTGACATTAACTATCACATCATTCGTCATATTTCAGAGACTTTCGAGACTCGCATGGGTAGCAGAATGGATTCAATAATCAGTGAAGGATTTAGTGATGGATGGGCATCTTTCTGCTACTTCCACTCTAAAGAGTCCAGTGGAAACAATATTTGAGAGATAACATAAATGTAAAAATGCAATCTGTGATATTTACTTAATGACTTGAGGCATTTGTGGATAACAGGAATTCATCAGTTCTAGTAGCTAGAATTTTAAGACCAGAGTACAAACATTGTCAAGGTCTGGCAAGGGCTGTTTCCTGTGTTGCAAACTTCTACCTTTCCACTGATTTTACGTGGTATAAAAGGTCTGGAGAACTCTCTGGAGTCTCTTATAAAGGCAATGATCTCACTTGTGAGGATTTCACCCTTCTGCCCTAATCACCTCCCAATGGCCCCATCTCTTAATCCTATAACATGACACAATAAAAGAACAAAATTTCCTATCAATAACTCATCAAATTAACTGACTAGAGACTTGTTAAATAACAAATTATAAATATCTAATCAATGCATGAAAAAAAATTCAATACTCTTAGCCATCAAGAAACTGCAAATGACTACTACATTAGAATGCCATTCTATCCCCAAATAGCTACCACTGAGAAAAAGGCAACAGATGTTGGTGAATATGTAAAGGAAAAAGGAACCTTATTCTTTGCTGTTGGTAATATAAATTTTTACAGTTGTTAGGGAAGTCAGTATGGGGCTTCTCAAAAAACTGAAAATAGAACCTACTTACAGACACACCGTTTCTGTGTATATACTCAGAAAATCAAATTGGGTTGCCATAGCTATACCACACACCCACATTTATCTCTATACTAATCACAATAGTCAAGTTATGGAATCAGTATCGAAGCCCATAAATTTTGAGGGAATAAAGAGAACGTGGTATAAACACACCAAGGAGTTTTACTCAGCCCTAAAGAAGACTACAGTTATGTCCTATGCAGGAAGATGTAAAATAAAATGGTTCCACTGAGGATTTTTCTTCCCTCATAGGTAGATAGGGATAAACATGAAAGTACAAAGGGTGCCACTTCAGAAGTAGAGGAGAAAGAAAGAGAGGGAAAGGAGAGGAGGAGGAAGAAAGAGTAACAGAGGAGGTAAATAGTACTCAAGTGTGTTACACGAATGCATGCAAATGGCAAAATGAAACTCTTTGTATAGTTAACATGTACTAATAAAAACTTTGAAATTATATAAAAACAGAAAAATTGAAGAAAGTAACAGTGAAAGTTTACAGCAAAGTAAAAGTGAACAAAAAAAAAGCAAAGCAAGTGTGGATATCAAGTTTTGTTTTGAGATAAGAAAGTCTTTGCAGTCTAGGCCTGCCTGAAATTTGGCATTTTCCTGTGTGAGCCTCCTAAGTGCTGGGGTTAGAGGTGTTGTTCTAGTTATATTTTTGTTGCTGTCATAAAACACTGACCAAAACCAATTTGGGAAAGAAGGGGGTGCATTGGCCTATAGATTACAGTCCATCATGTAAGCAAGCCAGAGCAGAAACTAAAGGAAGAAACCTGAAGCAGGAACTGAAGCAAAGGCCAAGGAGGAGCACTGCTTACTGGTGTTCTGTCCATTTCTTGCTCAGCTTGCTTTCTTCTATAACCCAGGACTCCTGGCACCAGTCTGGTATTCATAATGCCCACACGCAGCTGGGCCTTCCCACATCAATTATCAATAAAGAAAATGCTTCTGTGGATATGGCCACTGGCTCAGCTGATTAAGACAGTTCCTCAGCTGGTGTTCCCTCATCTCAGGTTGTGTTGAACTGGCAAACATTAAGCAGCAAAACTGACCCCTTGTCAACTTGACACACCAATACTTCAGTACTATCCATAACTTTCTCACTTCTTGTCTCCCAAATCTCATGTTAATATAAATATATGAAACACAGCCCAATTTTTAAAAGTCCCATAGTCTTTTAAGAAATTTAAACACTCCACAAATTGAAGGTCTGACTAGAAATATTGCTCAGTGCCAGGGTCATCTCTCAGCATGCACAAGGCCGTGGGTTCAATCCCCAGCACCATGACCCAAATAAACAAAACTACTACATAAGAGTTCAGTCTCTTTAAAATACCCATGGTCTCGTCATTGTCTGTTCCTGTAAAATAAAATTTTATAAAAAGTTAGAAGTTTTTATTCCAACAGAGAGGTGCCAGGGCATAAACACAACCACACTAAAAATAATAGTATAACCCCAGCTTCTGCGGCTTGATATCTGACATCTGAGATTCACCATGATCTAGACTCCTGAGTTTGGGCATCTAATTTGGCTAAGAGTTTGCCAATCCTTTTTTTTTTCCCCCCTCCAAAGAACAAACTCTATGTTCATCAATTCTTTTATTTTCATTTAAGTTCTGTTTCATTTTGTTGTTGGTGGTGATTGTTTTTGTTTGGTTGAATTTTTTTGAGACAGCATTTCTTTGTGTAGCTCTGGCTGTCCTGGAAGACCAGGCTGGCTCAAACTCAAGATATATGCCTACCCCTGCCTCCAAGGTGCTGGGACTAAAGGTGTGCACCACCACCACCTAGGTCTATTTCACTAATATTTGGCTCTATATTATAATATTCTGTCTACTAGTTTTGTATTTGATTTGTTATTGTTTTTCTAAGGTCTTAACATCTATCTTCAAGTTGTTAATTTGAGATTTATCTAATTTTTGTAATGAGGGCATTTGGAAGCATAAGATTTCCTCTTGGGATTGCTTTCATTGTACCTTATAGGTTTTGATATGTTGTGTCTTCATTTTCATTTGATTCTAGAAACTTGGAGCTTTCCTTCTTGATTTCTTCAACAATCCAGCCCTTAGCCATATGTAATATATATATATATATATATATATATATATATATATATATATATATATTATTAGTTAGTTAGTCACCACAAATCTATGTATCTTCTATAGTTTCTCTTTTCATGATTTCTAGCTTGATTTTTATTGTAGTCAGAATACACAGAAAATTATTCCAATTTTCCTGTGCTTGTTGAAACCAGCTTTGTGTTCCAGGATGTGATCTATTTTAGTGTGAGTCCCATGGGTTGCTGAGGAGAATGTGTATTTTGTAGCATTTGAGTGGACTGTTCTATAGATGACCATTAAATTCCTGATCTATGATGTCATTTAACTCCAATGTTCCTGTATTTATTATCACCTTCTATTACTATTCTGGGGTTAATATATGACTTTAAATATAGTAATGTTTGTTTGATAAAATCGGATGCATCTATGTTTAGTGTGTGGATGTTTAAAATTATAATGTTCCCTTGATAAATTATTCCCTTAATCAATATGAAGTTACCTTCTTTATTTCTTTTTACTGGTCTTGGTTGATACCTATTTTTTTTTAGATATTAAAATACTGACTACTGCTTCTTTCTTGGTTCAATTTGCTCGAAATACCTTTGATTAGTCTCTCACCATGCTAGCACTTAACATATAGTGGTAATTGACAATGTCTTTGCATTTCCAAAGAGAAGACATAATTAACAAACAAATGAGATGTGTGTCAAGTAATAATTATAAAACTATGATGTAATATAACAGTAACACAACAGAAGTAAATGGATGCCATGGATTGAATGTCAACCACTGACTCAGAGATCTGAGTGAATGGAAGCAGCCATTTCAGCATCCTCCCCCTCAAAAGTGTTCAGGGAACACAGAGTGATTTCACCATGCATTTCCTGTTCAAATCCTATATTTGACTACTGTGAATCAAGAGATGCCATAGAAGGCTGGATGATTGGAAATATATATATATATATATATATATATATATATATATATATATGAGACAAGACTCTGCCTAGTGCTTTTAGGTATACCCAATTTTTAGACTGTTAGTTAGTCCAAAATGCTATAGTTTCTGAAACTTTAAAAATGATTAAAAATTCCAAGAGATATCTCTCTAAAACAGACATATAAATAATACTGTATGTGAAAAGATGTCTGCTATCATTACTGATTACAGAAATATAAGTAAACCCAAAGTGATAGCCTAGTAGTATCATGGCTATAATAACCTTTATGACAAGGGAATGGAGAAAGGCTAACACAGAGATTATCATTTGACCCAACAATTATACTCTTAAGTGTATATCTGTACATCCAATAAAATTGAAAACATACTCATATATCTCACACAATAAAAATGATTTCAGAAATTCTTTTAGCAATGGTATATCCATATTAGCTGGAAAATGGAAAATATTCAAATATTTAGCAACAAGTAAATGTACAAAACGTATAATCAGACCATGAAATATTATCCAGTCATATTGTAGCTATTGCATGTTCACAACATAGATGAACATTGTAAACAGTTTGCTATGTGAAAGAAGCCAGCCACCAAAGATCTCTTATTCAATGATTCAGTTTAAATAAAATATCCATAACCAAGCAAACCTATGAAATGAGAGATTAGCATTGGCTAGTGGCCTGGACAAGAGTGAATGGGAGAAATGCTGTTTTCTTTTTAGAATAATGAATGTATTTGAAAATAGATAAACAGTAATGATTGCACAAGTCTGTGAATACACTAATGTCTATTAAATAATTCACTTCAACATGATGCTTTTACAGTGTGCTTGTTAAATGTCAGTAAAAAATATATTGTAAAGGGCTGTATTCTTCCACTGAGATACAGACATTATTATCTCTGAATCAACCAAAGAAACTTTAACAGTTGAATAATGAAGACAAATATCTGCTATAGCTAGGACATTGGATGGTAACTGTAGGCCCGTGAGTTAGCAAGGCTTTTCCTGAAGGTTGACCTGTTAATAGGCAATGTGGCCGATAACATAAAATCCTTATGCCATTGTGGATGTGGTATCACAGTGAATTATGTGACATGAATTTTTTTTCTTCTCTTTTTTCTTTTCCTTTGCTTCTGGCTGTGAGGTGAGTAGCTTGCCTCTCTATTCACTTGTACCCTAACCTGTCTCACTAGAGGCCCAAACTCAATGACCAATAGCGCATGCATGGGAACCACTACAACACTGAGTCCAAATGACCTACTTGTAAAGTAATTACCCAAACTATTCCATTCTGATAGCAGAAAACTGACTAATACATTATCTAAACTAACAAATAAAGTAAACACATTTTACTGAGTATTTGTTTTTACAAAGTTGTGGAAACTTAGTTCATAATGACAACTTGATAATCCCGAGAGTTGGCTTAGTTTTAAGGTCTTTTGTCATTTACTTCACCCTCAGTATTTCTTTAGGGGGTAACTCACAAGCAGAGGAGCTAATTGCATTTTCATACTGACGAATGAATACACTGGCATGCTTCATTGTGGTCATCACAGGGCAGCAACAGTGACACAACGGTTCCAAGGTCAATGTCCTGAAGAGGAGCCAGGCCTTGACTGTCAGTGAACTTCACTTAACATGCAACACTGTGAGAACTTAAGTGAAGGGAAAAGTACTGAAGTGAATGGGCTGTAGTCAAATAAAAAGTGTGCCTACTGTTTTGCTTATCCAGAGGGTTAAGGGCGGGAACACAGGATAATGTGGGAAAGACTAAGTGAGATAACTTGCCAGAATGGAATTCTGCTTTTTTTCAGGCCTTTCTTTCTTTCTCTTTTTTTTAAAATCCCCAAGTGAAGGTGGATAATGACTTCACTATGTGCTCTAGGCTACTTTTCAATAAGAGAGGAGTGGAACTTGGTTTCTAAGAAGGTGTTTCATTTGGGGTAATTCTTTGTTTCAACGATCACAGTGTTCATTTCTTATTACTGCTCTACCACAGCATCATCCACTCTGTGATTTAAAACCACACACTGTTACTGTAGAGTCCTACAGGGCAGAACCATGAAGGGAAGCTGTTAGCAGACTATCAGCTCTCTGAGAACTCTAGGAGACAATCAAATGGAAACTTTGAAAGCCAGAAAAACCTGGAATGAGGTACTCCCAAGTTCCAAAATACCACAGGTGTCAACCTGGGCTGCTGTACCCAGCAAAACTATCAGCCACAGTTGAGGGAGAAAGAAAAAAAGCAAAACAAAACAAAAAAACCCCAGAAAATTCTACAAACAGGTTAAAAGAATTCATGTCCACCAAATGAGCCCTACTGAGACTCCTGGAAGTAGTCCTTTAGAATGAAGATAGTGTTAGCATTCAGGAATTATGCTGGCCTGTCACCTGGCAGGATGCACTTGCCAGTACTTGGGCAATACTCTGGCCTGCTCAGGGTCCTGACAAGTCATCAGCTATGTTGCTACGGCTACATCCCTGCCCCCCTCTCTCTGCCCCCTTTCCTCTCTTCCCTCACCCATCTCCAAAGGCTGGTCGCCTCCCTTCCCTCTCCACTTTCCTATTCCCTTCCCCCAATTAAAATCCTCCACACGAGCCCTGTTGCATGATGGTGTCTATCCCTCCTGCCATTTTTAAAATTTTAACAATAAAAATCAGCATAGTCACAAGACTCTAGAAAAGAAAATGAAACTATATTTAATAGTGTTTTCAGGTAAGCATGGCATCTTTGAAATCACATCAAAGTTAAGCTGCATTTGGGGATTCTGAGATATCGGTCCACGTGATGATGATGATGGTGGTGGTGGTTGTGGTGGTGGTGATGGTGGTGGTAGTGGTGGTGGTGGTGGTGGTGGTTATGGTGGTGGAATTGGTTCCACATCATATTTGGATCATAAGCCAAAAGGAAATCCCGTTTAGCTGTGAAAGTGCAGCTGGAGTGCTCTTTTAGTCCATGGACTGCCTGAGTTGTGCTGTTCACTCACTTCCTGACGAAACACAGCCCTCACAAGCCTTCTCACTTGCCTCTTGCATCATCTGCCCTCAGGCTAGTCTCTTAAACCGCATTTCCTCCTGAATGTGGACAGTGGCTGTTACAACACCCATGACCATGGGAAGGAAGCACAGCGGGACTGCCAGACCTTTCTCTCTCCTGTCAGTCATCTTCACATCACTTTCCTTCCTGGTTTTCTAGGCTCTGAGAAAGAGTGGAATGTTCCTTTGCATCAGGGTTTGTCAGCCTTCACGGACAGAGTCCTGTGTGCATGGTGAGATGGCATCCTCATGTCAACTTGGCAGCTTCTCCAGGATGAATCAGCAGCACAAAATAGATCTAGAGCAAAGAAGTAGCAGCCTATAATCCACACCTCTGGAGAAACTAGGAAACAAGGAGAACCCTAAGAGGGACATACATGGTCCCCTGGGGAAGGGGAAAGGGACAAGATCTCCTAAGCTAATTGGGAGCATGGGGAGAGGGGAGAGGGAGTTAGAAGAAAGAGAAGGGAAAAGAGGAGGGCAGAGGAGGTCATGAGGGAGCAGGAAGATGGAGTCAGGGCAAGAATAGAGGAGAGCAAGAAAAAAGATACCATAATCAAGGGAGCCATTATAGGTTTAAAGAGAATTCTGACACTAGGGAAATGTCCAGAGACCTACAAGGTTGACCCCTACTAACAATCTAAGCAATAGTCCGGAGGCTACTTTAAATGCCCTTCTCCAATAATGAGATTGATAATAATCTTATATTGCATCCAATAGCTGATGGAAGCAGAAGCAGACACCCACAGCTAAATACGAAGCTGAACTCTGGAATCCAGTTGCAGAGAGGAAGGAGTGATGAGCAAAGGGGTCAAGACTAGCCTGGAAAAACCCACAGAAACATCTGACCTGAACAAGGGGTTGCTCATGGACCCCAGGCTAATAGCTGGGAAACCAGCATAGGACTGTTCCAGACCTTCTGAAAGAGGTCAGTTTGGAGGTCTGGACAATCTATTGGGCCACTGGTAGTGGATCAGTATTTGCCCCTAGTACACAAATGGACTTTGGGAGCCCTCTCCACATAGAGGGATACCTTCTCAGCCTAGACACACTGGAAGGGTCTAGGCCCTGCTCCAAATGATATGACAGACTTTGAAGATCCCCAATGGAAGGCTCCACCCTCCCTGTGGAGCAGAAAGTGGTTGGGATAGGGGGTTGGTGGGGGGCAGGGAAGGAGGCGAGGAAGAGGGAACTGAGATTGACTTGTAAAAGAAGCGTGTTTCGCCCCCGGTGAGGGCCCTACCCTGCCTGGGTAGTGGTGGGTGGATGGGGTGGGGTAGGTTGGGGGTGGGGTAAGAGGGATGGGGGTGAGGGAAGGGAGAGGGAGAAGGGACTTACATGTGAAACAAGCGTGTTCCCTAACTTGAACTAATAAAAAAAATTTTTTTAAAAGAAGCGTGTTTCTAATTTAAATAAAAAAAAATAGATCAACCCACACGGAAGCCGTTTATCCTGGAAGGGATTCCTCAATTTACAACTGGTGGCTCGATACAGGCGCTTTCTGCTGCACTGGGCCCTTAGAGTTGTTCTCTGTTTAACCTATCCCGTGCGATTAAAATGGGTCCCTTGGCCCATTCCCAGAGATTCTGATTTCACTAACATGTGAAAGTCCCTGGCATCTGTGTTTTTTTTTTTGTTTTTTTGTTTTTTTTTTTTGTTTTTTTTTTTTTTTTTTGAACGTCCAAGGTTATTCTTAACTCAAAGCCAAGATAAAAAGCTAATGGCTGAACTGGGGCATCTTATGTGTGTACAGGTTAGGACATGGCTAATAGTTAAGAGTTGTTTTCACACTTTTAAATGGGGTGTAGTTAGGAATTTCCGACCTGTTTAAATTCATAGCCCTCATTTAAATGGTAATTAAGAGTTGGAAGAGATGCTAGAGCCACAAAATGGTATTCCCTATGAACCCAAGCTCTGGGGAAGGGAGACATGGCTCAGTGGTTAAGAGCACTGACTGCTCTTCCGGGTTCAATTCCCAGCACCACATGGCAGCTCACAACTGTCTGTAGCTCCAGTTTCAGGGGATCCTACATGAAAGGTTCAGGCACTATGCTGGCCTGGCCTTGTTACCTGGCAGAATCCACTCAGGCAGTACCCTGGTCAAACCCCTGACCACTTACTCTCTCTTCGCTTCTCACTCTTCTCTTCTGCTCTCTCTTACTCTCTGTTTCTCTTCTCTCTTAACCTCTGCCCTGCTCTGTTCTTCCATTTCTTTCTTCTCCCTCTCCTCAACCTGGAATAAACTTTGTTTAATGTACCCTCCATGGTTCATGTTCCATAGAGCGTGTCTTTAATTTAAGCAGAAAGCTAACACACACACTTACACAGATACACATATTGCATGAAAACACCAATGCACATAATATAAAATTTAAAAATGGAAATATTTGCAGACTGAGTGAATAAAAATTAAAAAGAAAAAAAAAAAAGAACCTGAGCTCTGGAAACACTTGGTTTGAATGTATGTAGTTTCTTCCAGTTATTAGCTGGGAACTCTTAGCTGCTTAAGTTTTCTAAGTTTCAGCTTATTTGTGTAATGTGCAAGATAACCCTTAATATTGTTTAAAAAATCATATATGAGATTTATGTAAGCCATTAGCATATTGTAAGCACACTAAATAATATGTCCCTTTTAATATAGAAGAGGAATTTTAGGCAAAGCCACAAAATAAGTATGGGGAACAAAAACAAACAGAAACAAAAACAAAATAACTTACAGAGGCACAGAGCTGTCATCTTCTAGCTGGACCCTGACTCCCCTGCAGAATCACAATAGTGTGGGTAATAAATTATTTAGAGAGAGCAGCATCTCTTCCAATTAAGGTTTGCTTCTAAAGGGTTATGGCCCATAACTATTCAGGTCATCATCCCTCCTGTTACTCCTTTTTAGCTATGTAGTTAAGAGTTGGAAGTTAAATTTACAAGATCCAATTAGAAAATACTACAGTACACTCCATTCAGCAATAATCTTCATATGCCTTAGAGAAGGTAGTGGGATTTTGAGTGGCACTCTACTTATTATTGCAGCACAATTAATAAAAACCCAGAGACAGATATTGGGGTCCAAATTGAAGATCAGAAAAACAAAGAAGCGAACCACTAGAGTTCTTACCTCTACCATGGATGGGGCAATTCTGTCCTCAGATTGCTTCTCCAGACTGCACTGCTCCTCAAACTCCTAGACTGCAATGAGTTCCTGTGTCATTTTGCCTTATATTCCTTTTTCACCTAGCCATATCACTCTTGTCTCCACCTCCCTAGAGCTGGGATTAAAGGTATGTCATCCCAAATCCTGAGATCAAAGGTGTGAGCTCTGGTTCTCTTTTAGACTTATTCACTCTCATATAGCCCACAGTGGCCTTGAACTCACAGAGATCCATCTTCCTCTGTCTCTCGAGTGCTAGAGTTAAAGGTGTAGCCACCACTGCCTGTCCTTTATAGCTAACCAGTGACTAAGGTGTGTGGCTAAACTAATGGTTTAGTGTGTGTGTGTGTGTGTGTGTGTGTGTGTGTGTGTGTGTGTGTGTGTAACTAGTGGTTTAGGTCTTAATTAGATCGTGATTAACTAGTGGCTTAGCTCTGCATTCTGATCTCTAGGCAAACTTTATTTGTTAGATTACAAACAGAATGTCATTACAGACTATGTTTCCTCTATGGCTAGGTCGTTGAATTTGAGTGTAATTCTGAAATTATGCTTTCCATATAAGATCCCTGGCCCCATATGGAGCTACTTACATGGAGAGAGAGAGAGAGAGAATCAGTTAGGAAATAGTTACTTGGTTGTATTGGACAAATACCAAGTGACCCCTCATATGGAGCCACTGGCAAGTGTGTTGGACACCATATGGATGGAGAACACTAACTTGCATCACCATAGACAGTCTGTTATTAGGCACTACAATGCTAGAGGACTTGTTTATGCTTTGATTTTTCTGTTATAAGTAAAATCATGACTTGAGAATGCTCTACTTAACTGCATTAGTTGTATGTCTTGAAAATGGAAACAGAGAAGTATAGTATGGAAAATCAGTGGAGAGGAGGCATACACAGGCAAAAGGAGAAAATAGAGTTGTTTTGTCTGAACTGACAATGGGCAATTGGTAGTTCAAGCAAGAATAAATCATCCCTTAGGTAGTAAACAAGGAGCACCCCAGCTAAAGAGTTCATTCTGCTTATTTCTGGAAGGCTGGGAATGGCACATTGTCTGATACAGAGCCCTGGTAGCCAAGGCATCCACTGGGCTCCCAGTAGGCTCCTGCTGGCAGTTGTCACCATGACAACACTCAAGCTGAGGCCAGAAACCTGAAAGCAGCTGCTCCCATGTCATTGCCCCAGTGCCTCACATCTATCCTGAGTAGCCCTAACAATCTAATCAGTCAATCACTGTGAAATCTCCCACGAGCTCAATTTAAGCTCAATTTATTTCAGTAAAATGGAAGACCTGGAAAGAAGTTCAGACATTAAATCTAACCAGCAAATAAATTGTCAGGCCTCTTTCTGTTAAGAAAAAAACATCAAAACATAAATTGCACTGTATCCTGTCCGTGTACTTGACTCCTGTGTGAGTGACTGGTGCTTCTCTTGTCAAGGTTCTGTCCTCTTTCCAAGCTCATGGTATGGCAGGATTACCTATTGCCTTTGCTCTCCATGAAAGATTAAAGTGTATTTGTAGGAAATCATTTGTAATGATAGAAATTAAAACCCAGTTCTGTGCCTATGTGACTGACTTTGCACATTGCAATATTTGAGGGGAAGGGACACATGTCACTCCCAATTAGAAACCTTGAAGGAACCACTCATGAATGTCCTCCTCTACCAATGTCTAGGGGGGGCAAAACCTCTGTGAACCCCAGTGTTTGAGAAGAATGAGACCATGTCCAAGGCTTTGCCCATTTAGGCCAGGCCTGCAGGCAGACCAGATTTGATGCCATGGAGGCTTAGGAAGCTCCTTGTTTCCACAACACAATCTAGAATCTTGTGACCAGAAACATAAAAGTAAAATGGTGCACTAAAATGAAAAACCTGAAATGAACTATTTTAAGGTAAATTGTTCAAAAGTACAGACCTAGGGCAGAATCTCCTGAAATTAAAAAGAAGTGCCATAATGATGGGAACATTTTTCATGCTCGTATTATTTATTTTGTACGGTAAGATGTCTTAGTATGGATTTATACTAAAAGAAAGCATTGTTGGGATACTAGTAACACACTAGGTCTCCAAAGACTTCTTGATAACAAAAGACACACAGAATGTCTGATATTTCCAGTACAATAATATTAAATTTTTGAAGGGAAATATTCTGGGTCTTGTTTTTAATCAGTGACAATGTGAGTAAGTGTGTTGGGGAAAAAAATGAGTGAGATACATTTCATGGATTGTTTGATATTTTAATGACCTTCAGAACAATGTGAAAGCAAAATACCCAGTTTTTATTACTTCACATACAATGGTTTGATTTTCTCAGTTCCTTTGTGTTTCAATATTATAGATTTTCAATGACTTGTGATTGTTACAAAATGTCAGGCACACTTTGGGAGCATTGATATTTGTCATAATTAAAGCAATATGTCAAACAATAAATCAATAGCCACCAAAAAACAAAGTGGCTATTTTAAACAATGTCAACTTCCTTATTACAGTCTCCTTGGGCCGGGGGAGAGGGGTGGGGGGGGAAGCTTACTTGAAATTAGTTTTATGCTATATACGTGTCTCATTCAACCACCTCAAATGCATTTGAAAATCTGTGCGATGTACCATTAAAAACTTCAAAGCAGTCATTTTATAATGATAAAACCTAGCATTTAACTCTTTAAATACACAAATCAAATCAAAACTGATGGGTTGTCTAAAAGCCACAGTTGTCGTTTTCTTTAATTTTTCAGAAAATAATAAAATCTCTTCTAGATAATAATAATAATAATAATAATAATAATAATAATAATAATAATAATAAATTACTACTACCATTATTATTTTAAAACACAGGAACTTAGGAACAACGCTGAATGCCTGAGGAAAAACCTTCCATTTCCATTCAGGATCTGGAACTCAGGTGTTCTGCTTGTTGACCAGTAAGGGGCGCCATCACAAAGTGATTACAGAGACCTGACATTTGCGAGGCTTTTCTAAAGTCCATCTTGTTCAGTGGGTTTTCTAGGCCACTGCTGACCTCGTTGTTCCCTCCAGGCTCCCATCACAATCACCGTAGGAAAAGCCGCCGGGGCTGAGCTTTTTGATTTTGTCTTCTCCAGCTCCCTACGCCGTTAAGCAAAAGCTTCTATTCCCTAGGACGCTGGCCAAAGGCTCTGCTGCCAGTTCCGCTGCTGTTGTAATTGTCTGCTCCTGCTCAGGTTTCTTTATGAACTCCTCTCACTCCTCCAATATTAAATGTAAATTACATGTTTCTTTCAAGTCCGCCTACCCAGTCCTTTCAGGAACAGCCATTTGTTCCCATGCACCTGGAAGTCATTCTCACTTTTTTTGTGTTTTCTTTCCACTGAACCGACACGCCCAGTCACCACCCCCCATCCCTACCCCCCCCCCCCCCCCCGGCTTCCCTAGATGCTGTTTGGTCTCTTCTGCAGGACTGACCAGAAGAGATGGCCAAGAATGAAATAATTCAAGCAACTGAGTTTCTCAGAGATGCCCTTGTTTCCTGCATTGTTTCAGCTACCTAAAAAGCAGCAAGCAGACAGGCGTTTGAGTGTGGCAACTAGCCACACATGGTTGTTTCAAGAAACGTCGATAATGGATATTACAAACATGTTTTGGTGGCCAAATACGGACTTCCAAAGATAGGTCTCCCCTAGCAAAGCGAAGCAATTATCTCAATCAGTCAAGTGAAAAGGTCTGTTTATGCTTCAATTCTCTGGCTAATTCAGGCAAAAGTAAAGTTTTCATCTGAATGATCTCAGTAATTGGCTTACTGCTTTGCTTTATCAGGGAGAACGCAACAAAGAAACAGAAGCCGTTCCACACTAGCAGGGTGGTGGTGACCCTGGAACCTGTGCACAGAAAAGCACGTGACTGGAGACTTTGTATTGAAATTTCGACAGACAGCGCCTCGTTGAGGACGATGATTAGTGGGGCTTTTAAATTCACCCTTTCTCGCTGTCTTTTGCCCCAGTCACCAGTCACTCCTCCCTTACTGTTTCAGGTTAGCTGCAAGCATACCATGGGGGACAAATGGGGCAAAGGAGGAAATCCATCTGTCATCCTTGGTTCATTCCTTCAGTTGAACCTTTGACGTATCTTTGGAGCACATTTTCCATGCGTCATTGTTCAGATAGCCATCGGTTCTTTGCTGGGCTTTCATTCTTTTGGTTTGGACTTAGGGCATCCTGATGCAGGTTCAAAGCCAGGCACTGCAAACAGAGGTGAGCCAGTGAGACAGCCTTGGCTCTTCACAATTGCTTCCTGTCTTACAGTCACCCTCTACACCACTTGCCACTTTCCTGCTGCTTCACTCCCTTAAAAGGACAAGCTGTTCACTGCTTTGCTGTATGATAGCAAAAGCCCCAAGTGTGGCTTAGAAGGATTTGGGTGAGCGGGCACTGGCTTCATAGTCTCTTTTCTTGTCCCTTTTTTATGGTCTTACATCTAATTAATTGGAAATTTCCAGGGCTGCCTGTAATGGCTGCTTTGATCAGAAATACCCCTTTCTGCCTTTACCCAACCTTATATCTGCATTGCTTTATTTGTTTTTAATTATTAAAATTGCCTCTGACATTATAGCAGCTTCTGTCTTCCAGGGCTTTCATCCCTTAATTCCACAGGGCATGTTTTCACCGATCTTTAGGTACCTATTATCCAATGCTAAAATCAGTTCTCTTAACTAGTCTTCTTTTACTGTGGCCTCCAGTTCCTTTACTGCTCTTATCACTCTCTTCAGAACGTAATCTAGTAAGCAAATCCTCTTAATTTGCACCAATCAGAATTCAACTCCCTATCCCATGTGAGTCTGAGTATTATGAAGGACCAACCACGCACCAGTAAATACACACAGTCAGTTTTTCAAACCCAAGTTCAACGTTCTACTTGTGTCTTCACTCTTACACTGGATTTTCCCAGATTAAAAAAAAAAAAAAAATCACACCTTTATTCCTTCTTTTGAGTGACAAACAGGCTGTATCACTCAGAGATATGCTGGGGATATTCCTTCCAGACTGCCATGTTAACCCTCAGAAATGCTCTCAGCTGTGGGCAAACGTCTGCTCACAAATAAAACTCTCGTTGGCTCCCCACATGCAATGATCCACCAGGGGAGGGTCTGTCATGATACAGTTCTGGCTTGCTGAGGAACCACTCCCATGCATGCCAGACATTCAGCTGAACACCTGTGAGTCCTAGGTCACAGCACCACTTTCCTACCTCTCCAATTTGTATCACAACAGCAGTGAAGTCCACTGTTAGGAGAACTCTTTCCTTCTGGTCCAGAAAATGAGATTTCTGGCCTAGGTAGAAACAGAGCATTCCAGTGGGTAGGACAATCACCTAGACAAGGGACCAGCCCTCAGGAAGTCAGGCTCATCTAAGCCATCATAGAGAGATGGGGGCAACTATTACCTCTCTAATGAGATAAGTTACTTTTGTTTCCCAGGACCCTACCCATTATGCGGCCCCTACAACCGCCATGATGTTCTGTTGGGTCCGAAATCACTTCTCCCTTAGCTTTACTGTCTCACATGGTAGTCACAGTGCAGCCTAAGTGTGCTTGCTGTCTCTGGTACTTTGGGATTTCTTTCTCTTTCTCTAAAGCTCCACCCTTGCTGTGTGCTTGCTTGTCCCCACCTGGTAGACCTTTATGCTGGCTTAACTCACATGACAGGGTTTTTTTTTTTTTCCCTTCCCAGGTAGCTGCCAAGAATAGTAGCTTGTCTGCCCTTGAGTTTTCCTTTTATTTTATTTATTTTTTAATTTTTTAATTTTTTTGGTTTTTCGAGACAGGGTTTCTCTGTGTAGCTTTGAAGCCTATCCTGGCACTCGCTCTGGAGACCAGGCTGGCCTCGAATTCACAGAGATCCGCCTGCCTCTGCCTCCTGAGTGCTGGGATAAAAGGCTTTCGCCACCAATGTCCAATGAGTTTTCCTTTTAAACTCTTAACAAAATTGCTGTCAAGCTTCCGTTTGAGTCTGTTCTTGATTCTTCTATTAATGAGAATAGGAACATCAAGAGTGGACTTGTTGTCCCTGGTATTCTTTGTATAGGTGCTGAAACCAAATAAACAGCTTGCATGTCAGATTCCACATATGAGTCTCCAGGCATTGCCATATAACATTTACTGCCAGAAATGGTCCTTAATCACAGTTGGTAAGGTAGCTTTTGTATTTGTATCATTCGCTCATTGGCTAGAAATGTGGACCTCATTGCTATGGTGTGCAAATCAGGATGACATGATGGGAGCCTCAATCGAGGATAGCTGGAGGCAATTAACTGTTAAAGCTGGGTGGAAGCAATCATGATAAGGAATCAGAGTGGCTGCAAAGGGGTCCTGAGACACAGAGCATGTTGAAGATGGTTAATAGGTTAATGGGTCAACATGCAAATATCCTGTGTTTGCTAATGTATGTATGTGGATGTGTGTGTGTGTGTGTGTGCAAAAAGTATACCAGTGGATGTGAGGCCAACTTAGGACTTACAAGGTGGAAATATGAGCAGGGCATAATGATTATAGGTGTATGAAAATATCTTAATGGCATTCATTATTTTGTACAATAATTTAAAAAAAGGGTATTTCTTAGTTAAACACAACATAAGAAGTTAGAATAAATAACTAAGAGCTATTTATTAGCCCAGGTAAGTACCCCAATAAGGTGTTGTAAACTTTTCCACCTTAGCAGATATGAGTTAGTTTTCATAGCTAGAACTCACTGGCCAAAAGAAAGGCCAGCTCCCTAGGAGGAAAACCATCTCATACCAAGCAAGTGAGTGCACATCGTGAAATATCCTCAGTTCTTTCTAAAAGGAACCCACAACCATTTGCTTGGTTGACAATGAGGGAGAGAAAAGAGTAACACTCACATATTTAAAAAGCTGATTGACACTGGAACAATGTGGACACTGACTGAGGAACTTGAATTGTCACTGTAGTCTTTCCATTGATTATGGGACATGTGAGAACCAGGTAATAATCTAAGTCTTGGTCAAGGTCTAGTTTACAGGAAGACTGCTGGGTCTTCAAACCTCTTCAGCGGACACGTCCGTGGCTATATACTTGAGGTTAGTATATTTCATATATCTGTAGTCCCACACTGGACGTTATGTTTATGATAAAGATCATAATGGAGGGGAAAGACAAGCAGAAGCCTGAAACTGTTCCTATCCATCTCTACCCTCAGTCAAGTTTGTAAGTACAACTCAGGTTTGCATCCTAAAGAAATTGAGGGAAATAAGCGTATCCTTAAGGATGTCAAAGTTATAGAAATAACCATCCCCACCTTCACTCCTTGTAGAAAACAGATGGCAAAGAGAATAAAATGATTATGGTTTTGTTTTTCTTATTATTACCACCTCCCCCGATCTTATTAAGACAAGCTCTCACTGTATAGCCAAAGCTGAACTTGAACTTGTGGTTTTCCTGCATCTGTCTGCTGAGTGCTGGGGTTATAAGCTTACTACCACATCCAGAAGAATGGGAATACTGTGTAGCAAATTCAGTCAAGTGGCAGTCACATTTGCTGGCGCTGTGCCAAATGGCGAATATTTGCTAAAGCAAGCTAAGGAACTTCAGGTATGTGAATCCGACCACTATTTAGGCAAATGTATTCCTTTCTGATCCAATTAGAAAAAGAGGATCCAAAATTGATTGCAGGCCTGTGTATAACATCTATTTAGTTTTGTCCTTCCATACAAAATGGTACAAAGAGATCTAAATTCTCTGGATATTTCACAGAATTCCATCCTTAATGGTATTGTGCTGATCGGATCAGATGAACAATATGTTGCCAATACGACAGTGGCTTTAGTAAAAACACATGCAATAAGGAAGACGAGAGATAAATTCTTTTATTCTGGACTGCCTCACCAGTATAAACTTCGGGGCTCCTGTGGTGTGGGAGGATCACACCACAGCCCCCAATATTCTGAGGAAGCACAGGACTCGGTAAGCCTCTCTAAGTTTTCTATACAAGTCACATCCGGAAATACTGCTCTGACCAGCCAGTGTGAAGGGTGACTTATCCAGGAATAGATTTGAAAATAATGGCAGGGAAGACACCTAGCAGACAGCTTTGGTGGTGTGCTTGAACATTCTATTTGTGTGGAAGACGTGCCTCTTCCATGTGTGAACTCAGGCTGAGGTGGTTGAACCTAGCTGACCAGGCAGAGACACAAAAGGAAAGCTGTTAGACTAGGGCAAGGATGTCTTTCAACTAGTATGTGGATGGCATGGGTGAATGACCATAGTATATATACATTTGCATCATATGTCAACTACTACGAGAGAGTACACCCTGTAGTAGATGAATCACACCCTGGGTCTGTGATAGCCAACAGAGCATTCACTAGGCACATTCGATGGCTCCAAGGTGAAATATACCAAAGTATCAATTACTCACTGGCTCCCAAATAGTAACACATGAGTAAAACATTCCTAGTAATTGTATGTTGAGTGCACATTGAAAATATACATTAGTTTAGATAAAATATTATCAACCTTGATTTCCTTTTAAAATGCATCTGTGAGATAATTTACAATGGCATGGTTGCTCATTCTTGAAGCTTATATTACATCTGTTTTGTATAGTACTGATATGGGCTGACTATCTTGGCTAGCTGACAGCAGCTGGCCCTGATCCTGGGCTTCCCCAGTGTTGCCATGGCAGGCTCAGGGATTGGGTGTCAGGGAGACATGAAGACACTGCCTGGCCTATAAGTATGACCTACCTCTCACCGGGGAGGATAAAACCACAGCTGCTGCCAATCTGTACAGATTTCCAGACACAGAGATTGATCCTGAGCTCTGGGGATGCTATTGTTTTTCTGAAGTCTAATGAGATACTCAGATAACCAATGGATCACAGTGTTCCTTCATATCTTAGAAGGATCAGAAATATTTCAGGTTTATTTCTAAATCTTTGAAAATATTCTAAGCATGAATTTCTTGTTCTTACCTTTGGGGACTCAGAAGCTTGCTCTGTATTTGGTGTTCTGATATGAGAGCCCACAAAACCTCACATCAGGACAGGACTACCTCACAGAAAAGGAGGTGTGAACAGAACACATTGTCATGAGGGCCATCAGTGGAGTGTGCTATAGGCTTCAGAGCTACTGAACCTATAACTCCTAGAGAGGCCTATTGATAGTGCAGTTGAGGTGAAAATTTTGGTAGCAACACTCTGCAAGAATGAAGTACTATTTATTCTCCTGGTGCAGTTTGTGCATTGGGTCAAGAACCTTTGTAAGGTAATGCAGCCAGCCTTTCTGGCCAGTTACATTCATGCATTCAACCAATTATGAATGGAAAATATTTGACAAAAAAAGATACCTGTGACCCAAATATAGATTTTTTTGGTCATTGTTTCTTAAGCAATGTAACATGCTGCTATTTATACAATATTTACGTTGTGCTAGGTATTAGAAGTAATCTGGGGATGCTGTATAATATGGGAACATGCACAGGGGGTGTATGCAATACCACTCCTCCATTGCATGTAAGACACTTGAGTATCATTTTGGCTTTAAATACATGGGGATCTTGGAAGAGTTCCTCCACAGATACTGAGAGGCAGCCATGCACTGTATAAAGCACTATGTGCAGAAGCCAAGATGGAAGGAAGACTGCTTTCCTTAACAGAACTCACTAAAAAGCAAATGTGCTTCTTCTACCACAACTTTGCAAGCTCCGAAAGGCTGATGGGCCAGGTTCTTAAAGGGGATGCACTTTTGCCAGGCACCAAGTAGTTTATCGAAGGCTGCATCTAGGCACTTTAGATAAGGTAGACAGTTACTATTTGGGCACAGGTACTTGACCTTGATCATAAGAAAGAGGTATGTCTGCTGTTACACATGAGAGCAGGCAAGCAGTTCACATTCATGCCTTCTGGGCATAGATTATGTCACCAGATAGGTCATCATTATGGCTGCAAGAAGTGTTAATTGAAGACAAGAAAGTGGGAACTATCAATGAAAGAAAGGTAGAATGAGAATCTGTTGTGTTTCTAGAAGCAGCCTGAGCAGCAAGAGCAGTGGTTCATGCTTTCTCTGCTCTTTGAAGTGTGCCCCAGGAAGAGAGACTTACAGAATACTGGGGGTGTTGTTCCTTGGAATTTAAGATGTGGGGAATAGATGGGAAGACACAAAGTTGGGGTAGTCCAAGGCACCCCCTGTAAGGATGGGCCTGTCCTAGCTTTAGAGATTGCTGTCTACAAACTCCTCAGCTTTCTGCTTGTCACATGCTTGTCCTCCACAGCAGAGTGCCAAGTCATCGAAGACCACATTCTGTAGTTTGAAATTCAGTGAACGGTTATGAGGTGGTTTGAAAGGCCTAGATATTTCAGGTTATCAAGGGATTACTTCAAGGAACCCCTAATTCCCTACACACACACACACACACACACACACACACACACACACACCATAGTTATCACCTGGCTAGAACTTTTTGGGCTCATATGGAAAGCTGGTATCTCACTTTCTCTGAAAGGCTTTATCCCTTTGATCCTCTTTCTCTCTCCCTCCTTCCCCTTCTTGCTTTTACCCTGTCTGACAGGTAGAGTCTTTTTCTTTCTGCTGCTGAATACTCCAGGGTAGCAAGCTACAGGCTCTGCCTTCCATCTTGCTGTAGGAACACCAGGATTGCAGATGTATGCTACTGGACCTGGCTTTATACAATTTCTGGGGATCACATTCAGCTTTTCATGTTTGTGGGGCAAGAGTTTAGTCACTGAGCCAACAAGCCAGATCTGTAATGATCTGTCCCTAACAGAGTCCACTGCCTTGTATTGAAGAGACATACACAGAAGAAAAAGAAAAATCTTTCTTCCTGAAGTGTAACTCACTTCACACACACACACCCCTTGGATCCGAGGGACTCTGGAGGAGGGAATAAGTTTATGAACAAGTTCAATGTATATGCTAATTAATGTATGTTTGTGGCATAGCAAAGCTTGTCATCTATTCGGAGGAGAATCAGAATGGTAACATGATAAAAGGGACACTAGAGTCTTCCGCTGAAAACTAAGTCGATGGCCATTTGAATTGTGCTGTTGTGATGAGAGAGTGGGAGTGACATTCTAGACACAAGGGGTGACTGAACAGAAACAGGGAAAGCTGGGTTACATATAATAGCTAAGCAATCTATTTTGTGGGTCAGGGTACAGGAGAGCAAAAAGAGTGATGAAGAGAAAAGGTTAGAAGAGTTAGTTGTACCTGGCTTTCAGATACCTTGTAAGGCATTCCAAAGAAGATAGGCTTCATTTTATTGTTGATAAGGATGGAAAAATATTTAAATAACATGATCAAACCAAAGTTAGAGTATTATTATTTACCTCTCTAGACTATAGTTCTCGTACCCCTCTATAAGAAACCAGATTGAAGGCCATGCCCTACATTTGGTGGGAGTTTAAGAATGAGTTCTTTCACATCAACCCGACTGCTGTCTGGGAGGCCAGTACAGGACTGATCCAGACCCCTGAACATGGATGTCAATGAGGAGGCCTCTGCACTCTAGGGGCCCCTGGTAGTGGATTAGTATTTTTCCCTGGTGTAAGAAGGGACTTTGAGAGCCCATCCCATGTGAAGGGATGCACTCTTGGCCTGGACACATGGAGAAGGGCCTAGGACTGGCCCAGGATGATGTGGTGGACTTTGGGGAGCCCCCGTTAAGGGTCCTATCCTGCCTGGGGAGTGGATGCTGGATGGGGTGGTGGTGGGGGAGGAGGACTAGGGGTAAGGGGAAGGAGAGGGAGAAGGGATTGACATGTGAAACAAGCTTGTTCCTAATTTGAACTAATAAAAAAAATAAAAATAAACTCTTGAAAAAAATGAGTTTTTTCTTGTTTTGATCCTAATAAAATTGCTTTGATTATTTTAGTTAACATCTGTAAGCAGAGAGGCATATATGAGAATCTTTGTGTGTGCATGTTTTCAACATCATATCACACCATTTTGGTTTTAAGCAAAGAAAGGAAGGAAGGAAGGAAGGAAGGAAGGAAGAAAGGAAGGAAGGAAGGAAGGAAGAAAGGAAGGAAGGAAGGAAAATACCCTATACAGCCGAATTAAAAAAAGACACTTAGTTACAAGACAGTGGGGGGGGGGTGTTGTGAAAACATCCTCTGAAATTTCATTTACATTGAGTTCCCTTTGGTGTTCATGTTTGTTTACACATCATTACTTGATGAATGGGTTGAGAAGCTGAGAAGGAAAAGTGTGGTAGGCATTTACACTCTGGGATCAATCATCATAAAGTTAACACATCTTTGAAATGATAATGTAATGAGCCATTTTGTAGAAACTGCTTTTTTAAGAATGTTATCTGTGACAGTGGAAGGAGGTGTTTTTGTGTGTGTGCGCGTGCTTGCTCATATGTATGCTTGCCTGTGTGTGTGTGTGTGTGTGTGTGTGTGTGTGTGTATGTGTGTGTGTGTGTATGTGTGTGTGTGTGTATGTGAAGACAACTGTCATTGTCATTGTTCAGAAACTATTCACTTATTTATGTTTATTCATTTTTTAATGAAAACATCTCACACACACAAAAAAAAAACCCACCAACAACAACAAAAAGTGGATCTCTGTGAGTTCGAGGCCAGCCTGGTCTCTAGAGTGAGTGCCAGGATAGGCTCCAAAGCTACACAAAGAAACCCTGTCTCGAAAAACCAAAAAAAAAAAAAAAAAAAAAAAAAAAAACAACAACAAAAAAGAAAAGATCTCTCACTGGCCTAAAACCAATTATGTCAGGCAGGCTAACAGTGACCCCCGTGACCCGCCTGTCTCAGCCTTTGAAGGGCTAAAATTACCAGTGTGTTGATCACTCCTGGCTCTTTTATGTGGGTTCTGGGGATCAAACTCAGTCCCTTTGCTTGCAGGACATGCACTTTACCATGGAATCTATCTGCCCAGTCCCCAATACAGGTGTCCTGGAAGGCATAGGAGTGTGAAGGAGGGCAGAAAACACTGACGGTTAGGACACAGGAACATCAGTTTTACACAGATAACAATAAAAATCCAACAGGATCTACAATTTAGAAACCAGTTTTACTCTGTTGCAAACAAATGGACAAGCTATTGTACAATAATAATAAAAAGTACAGCACAATACAAGTGCCACTAATAAAAGAAACTTAAAGATCAGACTTAAAAATGCTTATTTGTAATATATATGTATATATATATACATACATACACACACTGCAACAAAAAAAGCCACAATAAATACAGGAATTTCCATGTCATTCATAATAAATACTGAAAATATAAATACAGAAGACTACAGCTAATATGAATAAATTATTACAACATAAAGTCCAGGTTAAATTCTGTTGGATATCATTGTAGCTTATTTCATATCCCCTTTGGCATCTTTGATGTCATAACTTGTACACAAGAAAAAAAATCAGTCTAGAAACTGTGACAAACAACATGACATCATACTGTAAAATGACTGTATGGATTGTAGTTTCATTTTCTTCCCTTTCAACATTACAAGACATCAGAATGCATATAACAGTGATGAAGATCTATTGGGTAAAAGAAATGGTACAGATTCGTTGACAGACAAAATTCAATTGATCAATGTTAGAATGTACTTTACAGTGCTGTGGCTTTTCTGAGTTTTTAGTGATGCATTTCCCCCTTGCCAGCTTCCAACAGGCCCCAAAACAAACACCCAAAACAAGTACCCTTAACAGACTGTCTTTCTTAAAGGACCATTCCGAATGCATGGATGGTTCAACACAGACAGAAGGTACAGGAGTCCTTGGGATCACGTGATTTACCCACATGTTCAGTTCACTACATCTTACCCGGGTTTTCAAATGTACCGAGTTCCTATGGCAGCTTGCAAGTGGAGACACGGTTGATGCCTAAGACTATGATCAAGACAAAGACACTGTGGAGGGTGACAACAATTGTATATGTGGGTTTTAGATGTGGAAAATGTTTTGTTGACCAATGCCAAATGACCTTCCCTATCAAATTCATATATACCCTGTGACACTGAAGGAAACACACTGAAATAGCAAAGTGCCTTTTCTGCATTAACAGGCATTAATCAGTACATAGGTATTAATAGTTCTATCTTAAGAGGCAATTACACAAAATGCTGTAAACTAAAGAGAAAGTAAAGAGACATTACTAAGACACAACAAAGGCTGAGTTCTTAGGAACAGAGATGTAATCTACAGGTTTGGGTTTTTCCTTTTACTATTTCTGTACTGTAATTGTCTAGCATTTATTATACATCATCAAACACTTTTGAAACATGTTTCACAAACTATGCCTCAGACTTCTTTCTGTTGAGGTGCCTAGAGTCAATTAAAACATAGGCCAGATTTTATTCACCATTCATTACACTAGCATTCTACAGAAACTTTTTTTTTCTTTTTTCTTTTTCTTTTTTTTTTTTTTTTAACTGAGAGTGTCACTGGGTCACTTCCCCATAGTGTTACTCACAGGGACCAAGTACACGGATGTGGCTGTCATTTCACACAAACGCCCAGGTGGGGAAATGCAGCCATATTGAGATGCAGAAAGGAAACCCTGTTGTCCAGGGTGGTCCTCAACTTCCTGTTGGTGCTCTCTCTGAGTTGCAGGCAAACAGAAAAAGGCTCTGAAAGCCGCAGGGAGTGTCTGGGTCAAGTGATGTCATCAGGGAAAAGAAAAGAAAAGAAAAAAACTAAACTAAAACAAACATCACCCTTTTCCAGAACTCTTTTAGTTTACAGGTCTTTTCAAGATGACAAGTTTTAAAATCACTTTCGTGATTTGTGAGAATACAAACAGCCATTGTTTACATAATATCCTCATAGACACAGGCTGGGATCAAATGGTGGCTGAGTGTTTCTTTGGAGTCAATGTTATTCATGATCAGATACTTCACACAATCACATGTTCTCCAGAAGGAGAAGAAAACGTCTAGATTCTCATTTGTTATTTATGCTAAGGGAAGGTTAACAAGAAGGTATTTGTTCACAAGCAAGCACATAGAAAAATACCCCTTTTCATCTCATTTTAAAATTGTAACTTTTCAGAGAATTGAACAGTATAAGGTCAAATCACTTGACTCTAGTTCTGATGTTTTCAATTGGGATCTAAACCAGTCACTCTCACTGATATGACAGTAATTTTTAAAAAGCAAATATAAATCAATAAAAGCTGCCTAATGCCTTATTTTCCAAAAGCAGGCTATATGATGTGTACCTTCATTTTCTTTTAAAATTTGTTTTCTTAAGACATTTGGAGAATTGCCTTATGTAATAATCATCAGATGAACGAAGACTTCAACTTCTACAGTCTTTCAGTACAATCGCTCAAATTACCACAACTGTTGCCAGGTACCTCATCCAGAAAGACTAGCCAAGATATGTTCTTATCATGAGAAAACCTGAAAGAGCTGGATTGTGTTGCCAAGGAAACCATCTTCCCTAGAGATGTCAAGAAGAAATGGGTATCTGTGCTGTTGGCTATGCCTGAGTGACAGTCCTTCCCAGAGGTATATGAACAAGCCCTGTGACCTCTGGAGAGCTCTCTTAGCCTCAAGCCTGTACAATCTGAAGAATACAGAAGAATCTCAAATCTCCCATTATTCGTGCTTAGTTGGCCTCTGTGAATATCTTTAAGAAGATTAAGCTGTCCTAAGTTACCTGTTGGGCATGACTAGAGCCTAACAAATCAGGGTTCCGATGATTTACCCTGGCAGTAGACTGTGATTAATTGTGATGATAAAAAAACCTAGATGACTTTTGCAGCTATTAAAATTTAAAATCTATCAAGTCCAAATACCACTTGGGTACCATTCCATTACTCAAGTATAAACACTATTTTTAAGGGCAACAATTTGTTTCCTAGCTTTAGATATTATCTTCCTCTTTAGGGGAATTCAGACTTAAAAATGAGTACTTTCCATTCTTCATATTTAAATAAACTTTTATAATTTATATAGTTCTTTGAATTTGTTTTGAATACTGATGGCATTTCTAAGAAAAGGGAGAAAAATTGGTGGCCAGCATGAAAATAAAGGCAAAACAATACTGGATAAAATGTGCTACATTATTTACTTTATTTAGGGGCACATGACCCAGACAAAAGGGTGAAGAGTTTGATTTTGTGTGCAGTAAGACATGATACAGGTAAATACTTTTTAAAGAGACACCTTAAAGTTCCGTTTTCTTCCAGGTATTTATTAATAAATAACTTTTAGGCTCATTCCAAGCCAGACCAAAAAAAAAATTGGAAAAGAGTTATAAAGAAATAAGACATTTAACTATGAAGCTATTTTAACACCACAACTAAAAATCTATAAAGTCATGTAAATCAATTTTGACAAAAGCAAGGCTGATTTCTACCTAATTTATCTCCTTATAGTACTTTCTAATCAATATGCATTACCCTTAAAAATACTTAGACAACCTTGCATATGTGACAAAAACTATAATTTGAACTGACTTTGCTATCAGTATGCTAATGAGATAGTCTGAGGAATTCCAGCAAGCCCACTGAGAACAAACACTGCCTAAAATAACATCGATCATCAACCTCCTTTACAAGACTGGTCCCACCAGCTTTTGTGAAAGATGAAATAAAATAACAATAGAATTGTCTTTTCTTGAAATGTAAGCAAGCATGAAGGGTCAGATACAAAGCAATAGTCCTGCATAGTGAAAGAGTAGTGTCAAGGAAAGAAAACACCCGACAGGACATAAATCTTGGAAGTGATTTCTTTTTCCATGCGTAACAAATATCTGCTTGCAGTAAAGATCCAGCTTCTATGTTAAGGGCATTAAAACATTTTTCTTATAAACAGCATACTGAAAAGGCATCCAGTTTAGGCTCTGGGGTTCATTCTTACTCTTCCAGTTTTCCTCATTCTATCTGATTTACCACTAAGAGTGGAAACCCCTATGGCAGGCAAGACAGATTACAGTTAGACTAGCCCTATTACTGACCACCAGAAAACCCAGGTAGTACAAAGGTTTCCGGTTTAAGTTTCTGATGAGCAACGAAAGAGAAATACACCCATGTTGTTTAGAAGACACTGGGTCTCATGGTCTTGCTTGAGGAGTACTGGTGTGAGAGGAACTGAGGCAAAGCTTACATGTGACTGTTTCAGGGTCACATTTGTTAAAGAAGAATTCTCTTTCTAAATTCCTTTTGTCAACAATGCTAGCTGCTTAGTCAGTTAGCATTTGGTGTGTGTGTGTGTGTGTGTGTGTGTGTGTGTGTTGAGACATATTCATAGTTCTTAGCAGGTACTATCAGTTCTAAACTCACATTCCATCTGAACCCCTATCCTGTCTCTTTTGCAATTTTAGTGAGTTTTCAAATTGTGGTTCTTCATTCAATGAAAGTGTGTCACACTACCAAAAATATCCAATGAGCTGAACTGTTGGTACAAAGCTGTGACATTTACGTGACTCCAACACAAGTTCACAGTTCTTGGAAAAGGATACAGTAAGAAATTTCTATTTTGTATTAGAAGTAGAAGAGAGCAAACCTTGCGCTTTGAATGTTGGTAGTGGCAACAATACAACAAATAGTTACAATTTCAAATTATGGTCATTTTGACCTTGAGAGCATAAAGATGCCTTCCATTTACACTTGTCATTTTATATGTCATCTATAATGACTCTAAACTGTCACTGGATTGTAACTACAGCTGAAAGGAAGGATCACTAATGACCTCTCTCGTCTGTCTGCTTCTAGGCAATACCTTTGGTGTAGAGGTCTACAATTTTAAAAGTCTGTTTAAATGAGCAAGAGAGTCATGCCCCACATTGCTTCAAAAGTTCTCTGGGTTCCATATGAATCAAAACTGGTGGGGGTTTATTGGCATACATTTGACATTTTCTTAGATACCTCTGCAGCCAAGAAACAACTCAATGAACATCCTTTCCCTGAATACAAATTCATTTTCTAAGTTTCAGGGGAATGCAGTAAGTTCCATTGATTTAGGGAAAATCATCTCCTTTTAGAAGCAGTGTGTGAAGAATGAGAAGAATTGGCGACAGTGTAAATGGATCTGACCAGGCTTGACCATCTCATGCCACCCCTCCATCATCCTCATCCTGCCAAATATGCAGTTCCTCTGCTCTTTTTGCTACCAAGTCAGCTGTTACAACATAGGAAGTGTTCAATAAATATTTGTTTAAAAAACTGGATATTTAACAGATTCTGAAGATCAACACTAAGTTATTAAGATCTTGTAGAAGGTAAAATTAAAAAGTGAGGTATTGATTAGGAAATAAATTTTGGTACATCCTCTTGTTTAATGAAAACTAAATCAAAATTTGCCTAGAACGGAATCAGTATAACCTCTGCAGGTCTTGAAAATTGTGGCAGGTTTCTATAACTGGTACTGTTTTGTAGGAGCATGCTAGAGGAGACCATACTGCTGGGTCATGTGATTATACAGATTTCATCACTTGAGGAAATGTTGGATTTTTTATATGTGGTTGGCATGACATAATGAGAAAAACATTATTCCCTCACAAAGACTGACCTCCAAGAAGTCTATTACTCAATCTACTGAAAAAAAAAAGATACAATTGGATTTTAACCTATATTTTAGTAATTAGTGGTCAATACATGGGAGGGGGGACTTAAAATGGTCTTTGACTTCTTTTAACCAATGAAAATTTAAAAAAAAAGATAAAGGGGATGAGGCTGATCAGACCACTTGATTTGCAAATCAGTTTGGCCAGAGTATAGCTGGGAATCAAGTCTTTAAAAAAAAAAAATAGGGTCTGAAGCACTGGGGCTTTGCCATTGATAGTGCAAGATTTGGAAGCTGAGCACACAAAAAGACTAATTCGCTAGATATACCATAGAAGCAAGGCAACAGCTACAGGTCGTACCCTTGTGCGTTGGTGCAAAGACTCAAAAGTGTCTCAACCTGGCTGCATCCAACTACATCCTTCCCTTTGAAAACCAGAAATCACTGTAGCACTTGCCTTGCATGTGGCAGATTTTTATTGAATGGGTCTATTAATGGGAAGAACAATCCAGAGGAATCATTGTGTTCTCGATTTTTCCTGGGAAAGGAAGATACAATGAGATAATTCCTCATTAACACTATTTGTAACTTTAATCCAGTATTGTCTATCAAGTGCTATCAAAACTTTCTTCTATATTTTTAGATAAAACACAGCATGTACTCATTACTAGCTACTACCTAAAATCTGTTGCACTCTAGGTTATGGTACATGTGTATTCTGTATTTGTGTGTGTATAATAGATAAAGTATGTAGGGTTTTAGTTGTTGTTAAAATACGTAGCCTGTACCTATTATGATTTTTCGAGAGATGTCTGTGCCTTATTTAGATATGTGAAGAATTGGAATGATTGTTTTCATGATTAGAAAGGTAATTATCCTTAGCAGAGTGAGACTTTCTATCCCAACTGAATAGAGAGAGGAAGGAAACTCTGTTTTTGAAGTGTCCTTTTGGGAAAAAATAAAGCTGCAAAAGAGAAACCCAGCTGAACACAAAAAGGCAGGGTTTAAGCATTTTAACAAAAAGCTGGACTGAAATGAACATATCTAAGGGTTGAGGAACTGGACAGTCATTACTCCCTTCAACTCTACCCTAGTCAGGTTTGCCCTGTGCCTCCTCACACCCTGGCCTTAAGAATGACCACCAGAGGTTGGAATGGTTCAGCAAAAGTGGAATTCTTCCATTTGCTTGAATGAAGGAACAGTAGCCTATTGTCATTTTCTCTTCGAGTCCCTGCTCTTCAGGTTGTGTAGGCAGGGGCCGGGGAAACTGGAGATCAAACACGCAAAAGGGCAACACTGCAGATAACTCTGGTCACACTACCACAGTCAGAGCACACTCCCATCAGAGTAGCCTCAGCAATCGACTAAAAGAAGCAGCCCCACACCCCACTACTGCTCTCTAGAGCATGACAAACCCAAAGTGCTTTTCATGCTAATAATAATTAGTGTTGATTTGTCCTTGAGGTGGTGTAGAGATGGTCAGGAACCAATTCCACAAGCAAACTTATTTCCCCACATCGAGCTGAAATACAGACTCCTCCTCACTGGAGGACTCTAAGCACATTGGCGTTTGATCAAATAAAACAGTACGTTGTAAGGAACTGAAATCTGTAAGATATTTAATGCCCAAGTCTAGGAGGCATAAAAAAATTAGGGATGCAATTACTACATAGCAGGGTATGTCTGCATTTTAAATAGTCATAAAACTTGTGAAATAATGTAACAATAGGATGTCAAAACTGGGAAATGGATTCAGCAAAATTATTGCATGGGGGAAACCATAGCACTTGTCCTATAGTTACTTAAGCTTACAGAAAAAGGGGTTGCTTGAAGTTTTCCCAGGCACCAAGTAGACAAGCCAGAGGCAGCAGTGCAAGTTTCCTTTCTATGCATTCCCTTTACTAAGAAGAGACCATGAAGTAGGCGCCTTGCAATGCATTCTGGACTGTGGTGCTTACTGTCCTAGGCAAGACCAATAAAAACACTTCAGAAAGGTAAGGAAGGCCTCATGACCATGTGAGTGCAGGCCTGCCTTCAATCAGCTAGTCACTAAGTGGAAATCTCATGCTTTTGTAGAGATGGGTTGATCACCATGTAGAACAGCTTGGTTTCTGAGGCTGTGCTCTTCTGATTTTGTTCCTAGCCTCCTCTATGTTACTGAGTTAGGTCCTCAGAATGGTGAAGGAAAACAAGTCATTTTCCTTCATGCCATTGCAAGTATCCCCTATTATCTCTACTGTATGTACCTTAAACTGGTTAACTTTTTTTTTATCATTAAAAAAAAAAAAACTTGATTTCAAAGCGTTCTGAGACCCCACCCCACACGAGGTACCATGAAGGGGCACTAAAGTGCATTTTGATGGAGGGGGTGGAGTTTAAAGGTGCTGTCTAAGCTGACAAACAAGATGACACTGTTTAAAAGAAAGGCAATTCCATCTTTCTCAGCGGAGGGAGGGCAGTGAACTGGACCCTCAGCAGAGGATTGTCCTAACTCTTAACTTCAGAGAAAACTGCATAAGGACCTGCACATATAGACTCATTTGTCCCAAATAGCAAAAATAGGCCTATGTCGTCCTTAAGAAAGTATTTGCAAATCTGCTATTCATGATCATAAAAACGTGGGCGGGTTCCAGGTGCAAATCCTCCTGGGCATGCTCTGTAGTGCTAGCTATCACAACTGCAGCTTCAATGAACATGCTGTTCATTTTCATCAAAGCAGGACTTCTAAACTACCATAAATAAAATACACAAAAAAACGATTCAATCTTTTTCTTACAATAATTACTTTTACATTAAAAAGTCACCATCATCTTCAGATATATGGAAAATTAGGACTCTAAATCTGATTATTTTCTAGTCTTAGTTAACAATCTTGCACAGGCCCGATAACCTAAAACTTGGAGCTATGATCTGCATAGCTTGGCAGGTTTCACACAGTTTGACAGGTAGGCAACTGTGAGATATGCATTTTTTTTTAATTTAGCATTTTCTAACAAAACAGTTCAAAATTGTTTAAAATCCCCATAGCGACTGTATTTTATTTGTGCCACGCCACAGTTGGGAAGCTAGAAAGGAGGGAAAGAAACACTGTCTGGAAGATTAATCACAGTCCACATTTTCTTGGTCTTCAGGTTAAACAATGATGAGCCCAGCAAATGCAATACAGTGCCTTAAATAGAAGACTTGGTCCTATAATAGAATAATTGGAGCAACTAAACCGGGACCGTCTCCACCACGGGGGATTTGATGCATTCCTCGTGCAATCGGCTCTTTTCCGCAAGGCTCAGAGAATTTTCTGCAGGATGCTCTGAAATGTGGCTGTCGCCATTCAACGTGGAGACAAACCCTTCCTGGGAAGGGCCTTTCAAGTATGAGTGAAATTCCACTTGGGGAAGATTGGACCTGTGTTCAGGATATAAGGTGTTACAGGGCACCCCACTATCGTTTTCAGAAGTGGGGCAGCAAACAATGACAGAAGGGTTGGCAGCTGGGTAGTGGGAGGCCCCATATGCCTCTTCTGCTTGTCTGGCATAGTCAACAAATCGCTCTGGGGTCATGGTGTAAGGCACCAGCGAAAGGGCACCGTTTTTGACAGTATCTCTTTCAGAATAGTTGTCAGAGATCTGGCTAGGAGTTCCTGGGATGTGACTATCAATTTGGTAGTACAGAGTTGAAGAGCTAGTGTAAAACGAAGCATTTTTTGTGTGGCTTTCATGAACGGCGGTGCCATCAGAGTAACAAAGAACAGAAGGAAGAGGCACGACTTCAGCATGGGCTCCGAGCCCTTCGACAAAGCCATCTCCCTTGTCATCATCGTCATCTTCTTCTTCCTCCTCCTCTTCTTCCTCCTCCTCCTCTTCCTCCTCATCAGATTCACTGGGGGCCAAGCTTTGTGTGCTCGAGTCAGTGACTCCACTGCAGAAACTGCTTCCATCTTCCTCCTCTTCCTCCTCCTCTCCTTGGCAATCCAATTCTTCCTGCAGGTGCAGCACGGCAGCCTGGGGTTCGGTTTCAATCTCAAAATTGTCTGCGATGGAATATTCTACAGAGTGAGAGACGGGGCCCATGGAAGCACCGTGGGCGCTTATCTCACCATGGCAGCCGTTCAGCGTGGGGATTTGCTGCTCTCGGTTTTTCTCGAGTTCAAGTTTCATTATTGTGTGCAAAAAATGAGTCCGGACACGGATAGGATTAAATTCAATTCTACCTGCTGTGTTACTACAGCCTTCTTTAGTGCAGCCACATGGGAAAGACATACGATCCACCTTGGAAGGAAGAACACAGATTAGCACCATGGAACTATTACAGACCAAATAAAACCAAGGACTTTCTAACAACTACTCTGAATTAAGTAATGCACTCAGGTTCTACTTATGTCACAGCCAATGATGAATAACAGGGAAGTGAAGACTTATCAATGAGCTGGTTTTAAATGTATGTTTCAAAGAGCAGTGGGTTGAGGATATAAGTGAGAATTTAAATTTCACTGCACCCTCCAGGGCTTTCTTATTTTCCACTACTTGTCATTCTCTTTTTGCATTGGATTTTGTTCTCATTTTGCAATCCTGGTTCTCTTCTGTTACATTCTGATGTCCCACCCACTTTTAAGTCACACACAGACTATTCTCCCAGGCTCCTTGACTAATCTAATTTCTATGACACCACCTTGATGCTACTATGTTCTTTCATTTGCATCTTAAGAAATGACTGATGCCGGGCGTTGGTGGCACACGCCTTTAATCCCAGCACTCGGGAGGCAGAGGCAGGCAGATCTCTGTGAGTTCGAGGCCAGCCTGGTCTCCAGAGCGAGTGCCAGGATAGATAGGCTGCAAAAGCTACACAGAGAAATCCTGTCTCAGAAAACCAAAAAAAAAAAAAAAAAAAAAAAAAGAAAGAAATGACTGGCATTTCTAACGGTATCTGGGGTGACACTACTCAGGGTCACACAATGCCATATTGCTATAGTCTCACAGCCTTGATGGGCCCTTATGTTGCAGAATATTTTTATACTGGTGAAGATGCGTTACTGTGATTGGTGTAATAAAAAGATGAATGGCCAATAGTTAGGCAGGAGAGTATAGAAGGGACTTCCGGGGAAAGAGAGGAAGAGGAATCTAGGCACACAGGATTCGATAGCAGACTCGGAGCAAGTTGTACATGCTGTATTGAGGAGAGGTAATTGAGCCATATGGCAGAATGTAGACTAAAAAATATGGGTTAATTAAGTTATAAGAGCAAATTGGAAAAAAGCCTAAGCTAAGGCCAAACTTTCATAATTAATAAGTCACTGTATCGTTATTTGGGGGCTGGTGATCCAAAGATAGTCCAACAAGAAAGCTTGCTACACTTGAATGTTGCAGAATATTTATTTACACTGTGTGAAGATGTGTCACTGTGATTGGTTTAATAAAGAGCTAAATGGTCATAACTAGGCAAGAGAGAACAGGTGGAATGTTCTGGGGAGAGAGAGGAATGCTTCGAAGAAGGAAGGTGGAGATGCCATCAAGACAATGAAGAAGTCAGACATATGGTACAGAGGAGAGGTAATGGAGCCACATGGCAGAAAGCAGATCAATAGAAACACGTTAAGTTATACGAGTTAGTTGGGAAAAAGCCTAAGCTAAGGCCAAGATTTCATAATTAATAATAAGTCTCTGTGATGTTATTTGTGAGCTGGTGGCCCAAAGGAAAGTACAACTACATCCTTGATACATGGATGTAAGACCCTTGACTGTTTCCCAGTTAGAATAGAAGCCCAACTCAAATGAACTTGCCCAGTGCCAATAAATGTAACAGCAGGGAATCAGAAGGCCTGTTAGCTGGAAACCAGCCCAGGCAACTTAGTAAAACCCTTTCTTAAAATAATATATTTTGCCAACATTAGTTCAGTGGGGGCAGAGTACTTGCCTATTGTGCCCACGAGGCACTATATTCAAAACAGGATGGAGAAGGAGAGAGGGAATGGAAAGAGCAAATGTGTTCTCACCAGCTGAGTGGAAGAGAACCATCCTTTGCTTTCAGTTGCCTCAGTGACTTTCTCTTTCTAAATGAATAAAGCTGTTCCTGCATGAAGTATGAGCAGGCAACGAATCACAGGGCTCTGGTGAATTAGAAATGGACAGGACCAGAGAATCACCTTGTCCAGGAATTGGTAAACTATTGCTTTTATTTTTAATTAGTTTTAAAGTTGAAGCTTTAAAAAGTGTAATCATCAGGTGAGGTGGGTGAGGCTATCTATCTACCCCTGCTATTCATGTAAAGTTAAATTGCAGGCGCTGTGGAATGAGATAGACTTTTCACTGTTTTTGAGATTATTCCCAAATTGCAAAATGTCCTCTCCTTACTTCTTCCGCATATTCCTCCATCCAATCTTATTGCCATAAAAAGACACACCCCTTTTCTTGTTAAGGAAAGCTTAGCAGCCCTGAGCACATGCTGTACATTGTAACTTCATTTAATTTTTCACCAAAAGGGTGTGAGAACATTTAGGGGTTTGCAGCCATGTCGTCGCAGTACTTTGAGGAGTGAAATCCATCACAGTAACAGATAAACACAGTGGCAGTACCCCACTAAACCTTGTTTACAAAAATGTGTCTGGTTAGATTCCACTGTGGGTTGGACAGCATCTCAACCCGATCACTGCAGAAATGACATTGAGCACAGTTCTTTCCTGGGATGCCTATTTCAGACAAGGTAAGAATGCAATTGCATCTTTTAAGGTCTGTCTGACTAGGAACTTCTCCAGTAGTTCATATCACTGGTGGTAAACTTTAAACCCTATGGATGGACCAGAAAACATGAACTCAAATGGAACACACAATGTCCTCTACCAGACTGAATGTAAAAAACAACAACAACAACAACAACAACAAAAAACTAAAATAAACTGGTGTAATGACAGATTGAGTGGGCGGGGGGGGGGGGGGGGGGGTGTGGGGTGTGGGGGGGATGCCTTCAATTGCCTCAGCTGCAGTTTGAGCTGCCATTCACAGTATACACAGTATGGATAAGAATTTTATGAATGCCCATGAATTAGGGTTCCTTTCCCCTTAAATTATGTGTCTTTCTTTATAGCATTTTGTTCTCCAGGTTTAAAAAAAAAAAAAAAAAAAAAAAAAAAAAAAAAAAAAAAAAAACTCAATGACTGCTTCTTTCTGCCGTGGCATGTGACATTTTTTCTTCAGATGCCCTGAGATCCCAATCCCTACCTGACACTTAATGCCTGCCAGGCTGCAGGTACATGTTTCTGGATCGCAAAACACTCTGCAGTCACAGCCACAGTCCTCCCGAGACAGGCGGATGGCTCGCAGCTCATGTTTTTCTTCCACGTCTATCTTCTTCACTCCAGAGGCACGCAGCAGGGCTCTTCGTTTTTTTGTGGGCAGGGGTTGTAGGAAGAAGTATTCATCTACTTCTGTGTTGTCTAAATCAATGTCATCATCGGAAATGTCATCCACTGTCAGAGTGCTAGCTTCTTCGGATTCCACTGTGCCATTCTTAGTCATCTAGAAACACAAGGAAGTAAACAAGAATGTCATTTGGGCAGAGTCCAAAGTCCCCACTTCAATATTGCTGGGGATGAGCTCAGCTGTCATGCACAGAGTCTGTGCAACCACAGAAGTCAGAGGAAAGAGAACAGTGATGTCAAAACAATTGACTTTTTAAATGCTCTGCTCACAGACGATTGGTCAAAGCAACTCTTAACCTCTTAATGTCAATGACTGCAATTACAGCTTGAGTGGCCATAGTCTGAACAGACCAGAGGTTACAGACACCAATGCCCAGAAGCTCATGGTGATATCTCTGATGTCAGAGAAAATGTGCCCTGGATCAGAGGTGACCACATCTCAGTGGGAGTCATGACCACCTTATTCAGCAAACATCATGTCCTTGGAATAATATGTCTGTCTTTCAGGCCCCAGCAAAAGTACATATTCAGGACATAGGGTTCACTGTGCTGCCAGGATCACAAACACCCCAGAACACTCCAAGAAGGAGGGCTTGAGAGATGTAATGAGCCAGGTCAGCTTGCTCTCAATAAGATTAGTGCTGGCAAGGACTCATCAACCCAGTCTGAAACAATAAACGGGATTCTCAAAGGAGTGCATGCAAACCTTTGTTCAAAGGCTTGCTTTCTGTAGAACAGCTCTTGTGACCACTCATTCCCTGCCTACTCATGATGGCTGTGCCTATTTGAATTTCTTTTCTATATTAATCTTGTCCATCAGTAAGCCCTGGATATGTATTTCATCTGTTATTGTTATTAAAACACCTATTGTTTCCTTCATACAAAACATTTAGAAGTTTTTCTTGAATATGAGCAAGATATTTTGTGTGTGTGTGTGTGTGTGTGTGTGTGTGTGTGTGTGTGTGTGTGTGTGTGTGTAGGAGCCCAGTAATAAAGGCAGAAGCTTCATAAGAAATAAATCATAGAATATCTAAATATGGAAGATATTTAATTTATTGCTTTCCTAGTTCATTAATTATGGTGATTACTATGCCTGGTGATCTTGACAGATCATTCACTAGACAGTGAAAATACTCTAGAGACATCAGACATTATGCTTTCATCTTTAGAGAAGGAGTCCATATTTAGATAGAGATGTTTACTATTGGACAGCCTTCCATTGTCGAATTCTGAATGTACTGCAGAGCAAGACTAAAAGTATAATTTTGCCCTCCTGTAGAGAAGGTTCCACAGAAGAAAGGCCCAAGAATAAGTGCTTCCTAAGATACACTGTGAAGGGGCCCTGAGGTGTGTTTTCAAAAGCTATCTATTTAAGTGTTGTGAGTATTTTAGAACTTGAGCCTGTGACCTCTGGAAGGCCTTATTGGGCATTGTTTCTTAGTAGAATCCATCATTTTTCTCCTCTTGGCGTTTGTGCGAAAGTGTCCATATATGAATATGTCTGTGTATGGGTGCATGTATGGGTACGTATAGGTGAGGGGTGGATATTGGATTACCTTACTCTACTTATCTCTACCTTAGTTTGTGAGGGTCTTTCACTGAACCTGGAGTTTCCTGTTTCAGTTAGACTAAATGGATAACACGCCCCCAGGATCTGTCTGCCTCAACTTCCCCTGTCTTTGCCTGCTATATCCAGCTTTTTACATGGGAGCTGGGGATGTAAACTCTGGTCCTCATACTTGTGTCACAAGCACTTTCTGACGGAGACTTGTCCCAAGCCTGACATCCTTTCTATATGTACTAGTTAAACAGTGATGTCCAACACCAAGGTGTTACCTTGGATCTGGTTGGCATTTCTGTTAATTCTCACTTTATGCATGTTTCCAGGTATAAAGATCTGATTTTTCTAAGAAATTCAAGAGCTGTAATCTATTTTCTTCAAAGTCACCTACAATGTTGAGGTGGTCTTCCAAAGTTTGCTCCCCAACTCTTCGAGATCATTTCTAATGAAGACTGGGAACAATCTAGCTGAACTTGGACAACTGGCCATGTGGCCCAGTTTCTGGTTTCTGTGTTGCCTCTATTACTTGCTTTCCCCCTCTCAAGTCTATGGTGAGGTAGTTCACAGAAAGCACCATAAGAGAAGAAGGGCTTATTTGGGCTTATGGTCTGACAGAGCACAGTCTACCACTGCAGGGAGCTTGGTAGCAGGGATGTGAGAGCTTTTCACTGCTGTGAATACCAGGAAAAAGAAAGCAGGTAGCTTGTTTACCTTTTCCCTTCCTATTAATCCCATGAGATAGTGCCACCTACATGTAGAGTGGGCCTTCCATCCTCAGTTAACCCTTTCTGGAAACACTGTCCCAGATATGTGTCTCATTGGTAATTCTAAATCTAGTCAAACTGATAATGAGATCAATTATCATGGTTGTCTTTGAGACATTTTCCCTACCAGGCCCTTTAACTGTAGTCTTGTGTGTGTGTGTTCATGTGAGTGTGTTTAATACAAGGTTTAAACTGCCTAGTTTAAATGCTTTTAAGATTTGAGTGCTACACTTGCTGCTTTCAAACGTACTTCCTCCACTGAGAGCAATACTAGAGCAAACCAAGAATCTCCCTTCTTTTTCCCTCCAACACCTATATATTTTGTGCTCAATATCTAGTGCAAAGAAGTTCCCAGGGTTTGTCCAGGCTTGCTTCTTCTGCTGTTGCTGAGACACTTACTTCATGGTCATCGTCACTGGTAAGACCATTCAGGTTCTATGGGACTTCTCTCCCATGACCTGAGTGCCACTTGCAAGTGTTTTCCCTACCTCAAAACAGAATCATTGAATTGTCAGACTTGTCTTTAAAAGAAGCCTCCTTATTTTATACATCAATAAATTTCAGATTTCTTGTGACCTCTCCAGTGTAGATTGATAGGAGACACTTCCCATTTCAATATTCTTTGCTTACATCTCACAGATGTAAAGGTTCTGTTGGTTAGTGGTATAATTCTGGGAACAAGTTAATAAGCTCATTTGCTGACTGGATATTGATTGGTCAGTTCTCAAAAGAAAAAA
The DNA here is from genome assembly GCF_003668045.3 of Cricetulus griseus. Taxonomy (NCBI): domain Eukaryota; kingdom Metazoa; phylum Chordata; class Mammalia; order Rodentia; family Cricetidae; genus Cricetulus; species Cricetulus griseus. The sequence continues at coordinate 109,035,572 of NC_048599.1, forward strand.
AATACAAATGGTCAATAGTTACAAGAAAAAGTTCAACATTTTAGCAATAGGAAAATGCAAATTAAAACTACATTAATAGTCCATTTCACCCTGGGTCAGAATTTATATAATTAAGAAAACAAATGACAGCAAACTCCAAGGAAGATATCTGCAAAACTGAATACTTATATTCTGCTGGTAGGAATATAAACTAGTACAGTTACTATGGAAATAAGTATGAAAGTTCCTCAACAAATATCAAATGGAACTATCATATGATCCAGCAATTCTATTTCTGGCTATAAACCTAAAAGAACCTAAGTCAATAAACTACAGTGATTGATACTTGGGCACCCAAGTTTGCTACAGTACTGTTCACAAGTGTTAAGTTATGGGACGAGCCAAGATATCCATCAACAGATGATTAGATTAAAATATGATAGTTATTATTTAATTATAAAGAAGAATAGAATTGAGTCAATTGTAAGAAAATGGATAAAGGTAGAGATCATTAGGTCAAGTTAAAGAAAGGCAGATTCAGATTCAGAAAAACAAGTATTTTTTCTCACATGCAAAATTTGGAACTAATATGCTTATTTGAATAAATCATGTGTGAATATTATCACACATAAATTGTCATATGCATACATGTCAAGAAAGGAGAAGAGAGACAATATTATGGAAGAAGGGAACAAAAGAGAGGCAACTGGGAAAAATAAAAAAAAAAACGTACTGGGAGAAGAAAGACAAATGCAGTCTCTCTCTATCCATCCATCCATCCATCCATCCATCCATCCATCCATCCATCCATCCATCCAACCATCCATTATCTCTATGCGAATGACATGAAAACAGAAGAGGGACTTTTTGGAGAAATGAAGGACAACAGGAAGGGCAATGATGAGAGGCATATAAACAAAGCTTGATGATATACATGTATGAAAACATTATAGTGAGACCCATTATTTTTACAATAACTGAAAAAAATCACGTAAAAAAGAAAAAAAAAAAAAACAAACAGCTGTGGTGGTGCACACCTGTAATTCCAGTATCTGGGAAGTAAAGGCAAGGGAATTGCAGATTTGAGGTCACCTCCAGATACATATTTAAAAAAAATGTTTCAAAAACCAAGGGGTAGAGATGTGCCTTGGTGACAGTGTATTTGACTAGCAACACACACATACACACACACACACACACACACACACACACACACACACACACACACACACGTATAAGGTATAAGCACTATCAAGAATCTTGGCCTTTAATTCTTTGGTTTGCATGTGAAAGAAGGAGAAATTAGAAGTGGAGGTGAAGAGAACTGTAGAAACAGGTATGATACAATAACAGCAAGTTGTAGAATCGGTGTATCTGAAGCTTATGTGAGCATTTTACCTGCTTTGGTGCATTCAGCATCACAAAACCTCACAGGGTACATATTATTACTCTGCCTGTTTACCTACTGAGAAAACTGAGGAATGATAGTTTGCACTAGGTCATGATCCTAAATATCTAATTACATACAGCTTGTAGTGCTCACAGTCATGGCAAACAGACACACATTTTACATAATTAATAATTTCAGGACGAGTGTGCTGGCACATAACCCAATCACAATAGACTAGAATAAACAGACAATGAATCCAAATATTTTTAACTCCATTCAGAAGGATTTTCTGAGCTAGGGTTAACACAACACTTGAGAACACACAGTAGACACACGCAGAAGGGGGGCTGGCATAGTTGTGATAAAGGAAAATTGTCAGAGGTTTACACAATGAATTAATGGCGGAAGGTAACTTGGCAGGTTGGAACCAAGGGATGCCACAAAGTCACAACTTACAGCAGAGCTCACGTTAGAGGTTTATTAGGGAGGTGGAGGGTGCAGAGGTGGCCTCTGAGCTACAGCTTGCTTTTTATAAGGGGGTATAACACATGTGCATAGGGAGAGTGCGAAACTCATAGGTAGTCACAGTGTCACAGCTTGGCTGCTGTTGCTGACATGTCCTGCTGTCATCATTCAGTCCTCGAGAGCAGGCTGGTGTAGATGCCTGAATGCCAACATGAGGGAATTTGGACCAGCAATCAGACCCACAGTGGGTGCAGAAACTCCACCCACTGAGCAATAGTGGTCTCAAAAGTCTGATACAGAATAGAATATGGTGCGTTCATTAACCTGTATGTTATCCAGCGGACTGGAATTGAGGAAATGCTCCCATTCTTGGTCCATAAGCAGTAAAAACATGGAAATAAATGTCAGTGTTCAAACAGAAGCTTCTCTCTTTTCTCCTGTCTTAGCTGATGAGTAATTTATTTGTGATCTGATACCACTGTTTTGATCTTATAGTTTTCATCTATTTCTATGTATTCATATTTCATACTACTTGGACTCTAAAATGTAGTCCTGAGCTGCATCATTGACAACTCTGAACACGGGACTTTACTCAAACAAATGTGTAAATTTGTTCAGACTCACTCTGGGAATAAAAGCACTACAATTGGCCTTATAATGATAGAATCCAAGCATTTCAATTTGACAAACTTGAACTCACTGATTGGTACTAGTAAGCCATTTCAGTAGACATTTTGCCCATCTAGACACATCAGAGACACATGATACAGAAACATGAAAATCAGAGGATGATTTTTGCATTCGAGTCAAATGCAGGATGCCCAAAGAAAAAATGGCATGCAACTTCTTTTTCTTTTATTTTAATTGCTGATTTAATTTTTGTTTCCCCACAACTTAGTTTATTTTTTAAAGATTTTATTTATTTATTATGTATACAACATTCTGCTTCCATGTATATCTGAACACCAGAAGAGGGCATCAGATCTCATAATGGATGGTTGTGAGCCACCATGTGGTTGCTGGAAATTGAACTCAGGACCTCTGCAAGAGCAATCAGTGCTCTTAACTTCTGAGCCATCTCTCCAGATGAGATGATAGTTATTGATAGTTTCATATTAATGATTTAAAATTATGGCTAATTCCATGTACATAATAGATTTTGAACAAATTCATCACCATTCTGTGTAAAGCTGATATTGGGGTTCAAACTTCAAGCTAAAGATCAGAAAAGCAAAGTAGCAGGTCACTAGCTCTTACCTCTACCTCAGGCAGAAAGGGCTGATCCTGCTGCCTCTCTTCAGCATAGCTGGAGAATCCTGAGACTGAATGTCTTCCTATCCTCAATGTGGCTGGAGAATGAATGACAGATACTGACTACTGAAGACCCTGCCCCTATCTTTTATACCCCTCTAGTGCTGGGATTAAAGGTGTGTGATCCCAGGTGCTAAGATTATCTTTGTGCGAGCTGTTTCTCTTTAGGACTGCATTGATCGTGTGTAGATCTGGGTGGCCTTGGACTCACATAAATCCGTCTACCTCTTAATCCTGAGTGCTAGGATTAAGGGTGTGTACCACCACCTCCTAGCTTCTGGCTGCTGGGATTAAAAGTGAGTATCACCAATGTCTGATCTCTTATAGCTTGAGGCTGACTTTGCTTTCTGAATTCTCAGGCAAGCTTTAATAAATCATAAACAGCACATCATCACAATTCTCACCCCTCCAATTCCTTCTCTATGTCACCACCACTTCCCCCCTCCCAATGTCATGTCATCCTGCTGTCTTTTTCTTTTAAAACCGCTAAGTCCATTTAGGGTTACATGTACATGCACAGGTGTAGGACCATGGACAGTCTTTTAACTTTATTTTACTTCATTCCAAAAAGTAGATAAATTCTCCTGTCATTGCATTTTATGATCCAGGCAGTATGGTGTAGATAAATGCATAAAAATGAAATAAAAATATAAGGTAAGAGAAAAATAATTACATCAAATTAAAAGTCAATTAATTACTCATCACTTTTAAGGCAGTCAAGGCAGGGAAAAAAACTTCACTTTTGCTGGGCGTTGGTGGCGCACACCTTTAATCCCAGCACTCGGGAGGCAGAGGCAGGAGGATCTCTGTGAGTGCAAGGCCAGCCTGGTGCCAGGATAGGCTCCAAAGCTACACAGAGAAACTCTGTCTCAAAAAACCAAAAAAAAAAAAAACTTCACTTTTAATTATCATTTATTTTCATTGTTTATAACCAAGAAATGGATTGAGTCCATGATTCCAATAATCTGGATAATATGTAGGTTAATGAATGCATTGTGTTCTGGGAAATATAAGGTTGAAACTACTGGTATCAGTAAGTACACCAAACAACTAACTCAATACAAAATGGTTTAAAAAATGATGAAAATATGGATGAACTCAAATGTTAAAACAAAATAAAAGTGAAAGTAAGATCACTTAAAAAGCACTTAAATGGTTTGCCTAGTAACAGAATGTTCTGGTCCTTACAAAATTACTAACACAAGTAAAGATTAAAGTGGGACTATGACAGAAAAGTCATTCTATTCTAGAAGCACCAATTGCCCTCCAGCACAATTAGAATGCTGTTCTGAGAGCAAACTCAGCCATTGCATGTTCAGTACCAAATACTGAATTCCACAATTATCTCAATTCATGGGATGACAAAAGCATTTACTTTATAGTTGGGAAAACTGGTACTTGTAAAAGGTAGTTTGTCCAAGTCTAGCTGAATGACTGATATAACTCACAATCAAACTTGGGGTTTACTCCACCCCAAATCCTTTCCCTATAGTCAAGAATAGTTTAGGAAGAAAATCTTTAATGGTAGAAAATGTATATAGAAGAGTTTTTAAAAACAAAAAAATAATAAAAACCAAAACAAAACCATGCAAACATGAAATCATTGGAAAACAGCTATCATCTAAGAGTTGACTTCAGTACAAGAGTGGGCCAGGAGACAAAGAATGGTCCATGTTTCCTTCAGATTAGTTCCTTCAGAAATACAGGATATGAACCAGATGCAGAGAACATAGAATGCTGAAGAAAACAGAGTATATAGGGGCATCTCCACTCTTTTCACATGTGGAGGTGGCCTTTCTGATGAGATGCTATTAGGAGAAACAGTTCAAAGCCGAGTGACCTAATGTGTGAGTCTTCATTTTCTCAGCTTAGTCATTTATTCTGGGTTGCATCTAACCAATGTAGCCTGTTCCCTGGTTGTTGCTGTATGTATTTCCATTTACTTGTTGATGTTATATGTTTCTCCTATCATACTATGTACACACTGGGAGCAAATCTTGTCTTAATCTCTACTCTACTCCTGGCACTTTGGTAATGCTATATGTCATATAACTGGTTAATAAACTGGTTTTAATAATAGATTTTTTTGAATAGATTTTCTTAATCATAATGCTATATTCCCAATTTCTAGAGTAGGTATGGGGCTTTGATTCTGCCATCTGAGGACCTCCAAGTCAGCTAGAGAAAAGAATGTAATAAAAATGACGCAGCATAGTAAACACACTAAAACATACATGCACATTGTAAAAGTAAAATGGAGAAGAAAGGACAACACAAAGAAGGTGAGGTATCAAGATATAAAGCAGAATTATTTATTTGCATTTTGACTTCATAGTGTTGTAGAAGAATAAAGAGATCCTCAAGCCAGAAATGGGAGAACAGACATGCCAGGAAGGGTTTACAACACATATGAGGAAGAGACACAGTGGAAGAGTACTCAGGGGCTTCGTGTGAGAATTCCCAGGCCCAGAGGATTCATGCTTCGCGGTAATGAAAAAGCCTAAGTTATGATTGCTCATTCTAACATCTGGGAGGAGTCAGGGGGAAAGAAATTAAATGATGATCAAAATGGGAATGAATTGTTTTTTTTTTTTTTTAAATGCTAGTTCTGGAAAACAATATTCTAAAAAGAATGATTTAAACAGATGGTCTCAGCAAAGGATAAATGAGAGCACTGAATATGAAACTACTGACAGGGTTCATGAGAGAGAAAGCTAACCATTTTCCAAATTAACTCTATGTGGAACAGCTAAAAGTGAGGTGCACAGAGGCCTAGGTCCTCTTCTCAGCTGGCCCCTGTTCCCACAATCCACATACCACAGCTGGAAAGCCCAATGGTCTTACCTTGGAGATTTGTCGTTCTTGCATAATCCTAAGAACACACATTGAGGCTCTGAGAAGGTTTCATGTGCACTCTTCACATGAAACACTACTATCTAATTAATGACTGTGGATGGATAGCAAAAATGGCTCCGAAAACAGAGACTCCGCTTCTGTTGTACCATCAGTGTGTCCAGGATGGTACATTTGTATCATTCCAGGATTTGTATCATTCATATCCACCAGTGACAGTGGCTCTTACTGGAAAAGATCCCTGGTGGGAATAGTAGTTATAGTTGGGTGATGCAGGAGCCACTCCTCCATTCCTCCTAAGGGTCACTACTTTGACAGGCTTTCCCAAACTTAGCTCTGCCTTGCAAAATACAGTTTTCAACTCTAAACCTGGACAAGAGCAAGACTGTTCATTAAAATACAACCAAACCTTACCTATTCCCTTTATGTTTAGCATTAAAGACAGCTCTATACCCGGAGATAACAAAACCTTCAATTTTTTTATTTATACCATGATGCATCTTTGGCTTAAAAGAATTGAGGTTTACTTGCTTGCTTAGCTATCCTTCTACTTCCTTTTTGTTCTACCTACTTAATATGAACAAACTGATCAAGGCCCCCAAACTGTTGTGATCTTCATGTGCATCTATGCAAAGAACACATGAGAGTTGAGAGTGGACAATGCAACACATTCCTGTGCACTGGGCAGATCTGTCACTGGTTACATCTGTTTTTGGGTACTGGTAAACAACGATTGTATGGGGGTGGGGAATCCAGGGCAACAAGGTCCCTGCCCGTTAGACTCAGAGGGAAGAACTGGGGATATTTAACACTATGAAACAGAAATACCTAGAAATCGTAAACTATTTTTTTAGGTGTGTGCATCCCTACAAGCACTGCTTTTAAACATGCAAAGTTTAGAAAATAAATACATTTTGTGTTCTACACTATAGATTTGGGGTGACAGGCAGGGGATATTGCAGCAGGTTTCTCTGTGGTAAAAGGACTCCCCCCTTAAAGACGTAAAGATAAAATTCACTATTTTAACAAAATAATGTACTCTGGGTAACGAGAGATGGATAATTCAGGCTGGCATGACAAGACATGTATTGAATGAAAGAATTCCTAGTTGTATGGTATGGGTTAAGAAGGATGACCCAGTTTATAAGGTCTTTGGCAAATTGAAGAAAAACATTCATAACACTTTGATATTTCGTCAGTTTTACAGTTCTTCAGTTTATTAGCTATGACCTTCAGGTGGCAAATTAAAACCAATTTAATCGCTTCAGCCACAGTTTATGCAACATAATGAGGCCTTATAGCTCAATACATAAGTCATCTGAAATCTTAAGAAGTCTTTGGAATCCATATCAACACAAAAGTCACCAGAAAGAATAGTATCAACATTTAAAACATATCTTTTCTAAAACTCATCCTTCCTTCCGGCTTACTTAGATCAATATTGTCTCTTCCAAATAATAAGCCAGGATGCATTCAGCAGCATTCCGGTAAATACTTAAGCGATCAACTCTGTGAAGACATAGTTATCCTTGCTCGTGGTTAACTAGTTTCAGGGCTTAAATATTCCCTTCCTAGCTAATTTTGAGGTATAATGGGGAAGAATGAAAATACAATTCATTCTAGGGAGTGACATCACTGGGTGTACCCCACATTGAAGCAGAAGAATGCATGCAGTATTTTTCCTGGACTAAAAAAAGTAACATTACTTGCATAGGAAGAACATAAAGATTTGATTACATATGCTTGATTGTTCCCTGTCAACTAAAATACTGCAATATTTTGAAAGAGCATATTCTTAAGTACATTATCATACACAGGGTAGAAATCCACCCTGTCAGTCTCCATCACTTTGCTTAGGTATATTTTCTCTGTACTTGTCAAAATAGGTTGTGTATGTGTGATTAGACAGAGAAGGTACTTGGCACAGCAACGTTTTCCATTTGGTACTGAAGCTTGCTTCTGTTTAAGATGCATTATAGAAGCTTTGCTACTTAGTGTGTTCTGAAGCAATCTCTACAGAGTGTAACAGTGAAGTTCTGACAGTAATTAGCTTTCAGCCACACCATGACCAACATGATAAGCCATATATGAAAATGAACTGCACTAGAAGGAAGAAAATTAGAACCTCATCTGAAAATGTTGAAACAATGGGTTGGAGAGATAATTCACCCAGCCCTTCCAAGTGTCTAATCCAATGTATTTCCAAGGACATCTAAATTCTTTACCTGGATAAGCAATCCCAAGACTTTGGGAGAGATGCAGAGAGCTGAGCTGGAGGTGAAGTGGAAAATGTTGCGTGGGCAAGTCACTAAATGAATACAGTACTCATTACTCTGAGATTCTGAGTGAAAAAGATTTAGATGGACATTTTTTTTAAGAGGATTCAGCATTAAAAGTTAGCCACTCTCTTTGCTTTAAATTTGGAAAGAGCTATCAGTAACCAAGCATGACTCATGAGCATACAATGAAGAAACTGAGAGGGGTGTGTAACCTAGGAGAGCAGCTAGAGATGGTACCCAAACGTGGAAGAATGGAGCTTTGATCCCCGGAAGTAAAGGAAGAATGGTTTGATTGTAGAAACACTGGCAAGGAGATGGGAGGTCACTTATGTACAAGCTAGACCCAGTTTCTCAGAACAATGGGGTAGAGTCCTCTAGGATGAAAACAGAGGCAACACCCCAGGACACAAACCCTCGGTGGAACCTGCAAACAGTTGCTGAATGCATTTCCCAGAAACAAGAGAGATAGGAATAAAGGCCAATGCAATTGTTCAACAGTGTGCTGTGGATTATTAAATCTAAACACTTAATTTGCAAAGGAGTATAGTATTACGATGACTGCATTGATTACCATGAAGTGTGTGACATCTGAATGGACTTGACAGGAAAAGGAAAACTGTAGTCTGTAATTTAGAAACATAAAGCTACTTATTTCTTCTAGGAACACACATTTTATTCAATTTCTCCATTACTTATTTATAGTCAGTGTGTGGAACATCCATGGTGCCAACTAAAAAAACGATATACTTGAAACCCTCCAATCAAATTGGATTTGTTCTACAAATCTAAGTATCAACATCTATATAATTTCTTGATATCTATGTAACTCGTAACTTAGGAAATGAATTACCAAATTAAAAGCAATTTTATAGTCAAAACCTAAATTTCTATTCTTGATTTATTTCCAATGTGTTTATTATAAGGAAACTTCTAGACGTATGTATAAATAGCTCCTCCGTTTGAAGCTCAGCAGATACCCTGGGAAATTCAGAGGCACTGTGTGTGAGGACTTCATCATTGCTGTATAAGGTCTTTGTCTTTTCAAATAAGGAAAGTGAAAGCCCAGTGAGTTACACTGTGACTCCAACATGAGGATTTGGGAAAGGTTCAATGTGTCAGATGCTGCTTCTGTCATCAATCCACAGGGAGTTTACTGACACTCCCAGAGTACCATCTCAGGAAAAATCCATTTGGACTAAGTGTTCCTCTCTTCCTCTGCCTCTCCCTCCCTCTTTCTCTCCCCCACCGCTGCCTCAACAAGACTTTATTAATAGCCCTACTCCATTTGAAGCTGACAATCCTGCTTCTGCCTCTGGAGTGCTAAGAACACAGGTATGTGTCACCATGCCCAGCCGCAAAGCTTATCATTAACAATCCTTCCTCTCCTCTTTGCACCGCCCTTCTGCAGCAAGGCTTCTCCATTGTTCCCGTCCAAAGTCATAGAATTAATTTTGCCACATTTCCTTCACAGAGGAATTTATACTTGGGAACAAATGTGTTAAAAGAAAAAGTCCTAGTATCAGTGAAATTTTTGGCATAACTATCATTTTGTGCTAGCTAATTTGGGAATGGGGATAATTAAACCTTAGACAAGTATAATTCATGACACTTTTTTTTTAAACATGAAAATTAATGCTAGAAGAACTGCAGTGAAAACACACAGGCTTTCCCTCTTACATATTTTAGAATACCGGTCCACACTGCTGTGAGGTTTTAACTTCATGTAACATGTGTTTCTGACTACGTGTGTACTAAGTCCAGGGAGGCTAAGCTCAGATCACTGCAGAATCCCCTAACTGTTAGCTTCATGGTCATTTGGAAGAGGGGATGAAAACCAAAGGAAAGGCTACATGTTTTCACATGAGAATGAATTCATAGGGCTGGCACCCACCAGCATGACACCCGCTGGCTTGTCCACTTGTCCACACCTATCCCTAAGCACAATTTTACTGAGTCACCAACAATGCTCTTTTCATTTCTTCTTTTCTTGTTCTGTTTGTTAAAAGGCACTTGCAGAGGCATAAGAATTACAGCATCAGAGTAGCTCACTGCCTCACGTGGGGAAGGCTTCTCCTTCAGAGAATCACGTGCACAACCACCATTGTTAGTCTTCCCGTTCTCAGACAGTTTACAGTCATTCAGCTGTTAGAATCTATTGCACACACCACCACACCCTGGAAAAGGGCAGAGTGTCCTTCCTTCTTCCTATATGGGGTAATCAATCAATTTAATAATAAGGCATCCAGTTTCCTACTTCCTACTTGGTGAGGTGTTTTTTTTTTTTTTCATTTATGTTCTGATGATTTTATCCCATTGGGTCTTTGTGAGGATTCATTCAATCACATGCATAAAATGCTTAGCAAATAAAAAATCACCTAGTGATTGGCAGCCATTACCATTGATTCACTAATATTTGAACTTGGAGACTGATGTCATCTCTGGGGAGGGAGTGGAGTTGGTTTGCTGAGAAAGGCTGGAGTTCAGAAACCAAGTTAATAATCATTGCCTAATTAAGTACATGAAAATCAATCAGAAAGACAAAAACAACCAGGGTAAGGAACCTTCGGTGAAACTTGACAAAAATATTGGCAAAAGAAAAGTGAGACATCCTCGAGCCTGATTTGTGTCCTGCTCAGTTTAGCTTACTGTCTTTGCATGCAGCTGAGAGCAGACATATAAACAGGAAAACATAGAAAAGATACCTTAGCCAGGTGTTAGTGGCACACGCCTTTAATCCCAGCACTTAGGAGGCAGAGGCAGGCGGAACTCTATGAGTTCAAGACCAGCCTGGTCTACAAGAGTTAGTTCCAGGACAGCCTCCAAAGACACAGAGAAACCCTGTCTTGAAAAACTAGAAAAAAAAAATACCCTGAGGCAGAGGTATGTATATCTCGAGGCATCTGCCACACCTCTGCTAATTGATTTCTTAAATTAAAGGTAAAGGTGACAAAGATTCTTACAGTGCTTCAGGAATTTAACGAGTGGGTTTATGGGGACTGCTCCCATAATACTCTCTTTGTCATTAGATATCAGGGGACAATGTTTTTATACATTAATGGGTGATCAGTCAAGGCATTTTCTGCATTTTGGTTTTCTTCAAACCAGACGCTTTCCCACACCTCTTGACACCATAAACATCCTTCAGCTCCCATATCAGAAGACCTCGCTGTCTAGCCTCACCACCACATGTAACTTTTTTGCCTTTCCACTTCATAGCAAGCAAGCAATAGTATGCCACCTACAGGCATTCATTAGCAAGCCAGATTCCCAAGGTAGAAACCTCTGTCCTTGAAAATCCAGCTCTTGTTGTAGAATGTGCTTCTTTTGGGGATAGAAGCATTATTTGTAATAGCCATAACCTAGAAACAACCTTGATGCTCCTCAACTGAAGAATGGATAGAGAAAATGTGGTACATTTACACAATGGAGTACTACTCAGCAGAAAAAAAAAAAAAACAAAAAAACAATGGAATCTTGAAATTCGTAGGCAAATGGATGGAAGTAGAAGAAACCATTCTGAGCGAGGTAACCCAGTCACAAAAAGACAAACATGGTAAGTACTCACTCATATATGAATTTTACACATAGAGCAAAGGATTACCAGCCTACAGTCCACACCACCAGAGAAACTAGGAAACAAGGAGGACTCTAAGAGAGACATGCATGTTCCCCTGGAGAAGGGGAAAGGGACAAGATCTCCTGAGCAAATTGGGAGCATGGCGGGAGGGGAGAGGGAGCTAGGAGAATGAGAAGGGGAGAAGAGGAGGGGTGAGGAAGACATAAGGGAGCAAGAAGGTTGTGTAGGGGGAAGAATAGAGGAGAACAAAATAAGAGATACCATCAGAGAGGGGGCCATAATAGGTTTAAAGAGAAATCATGCACTAGGGAAATGTCCAGAGATCTACAAGGATGACAGCCACTACTAATCTAAGCAATAGTGGAGAGGCTACCTTAAATGCCCTTCCCCTGATAACGAGATTGAGGACTAACTTATATGCCATCCTAGAGCCTTCATCCAGCAGCTGATGGACGTAGAAGCAGATACCCACAGCTAAAGACTGAACTGAACAGGAATCCAGTTGCAGAGAAGGAGGAGGGATGAGCAAAGGCATCAAGACCAGGCTGGTGAAACCCACAGAAACAGCTGACCTGAACAAGGGGGGTTCCCCAGACTGATAGCTGGGAAACCAACATGGAACTGATCCAGACCCCATGAAGGTGCGTGTCAGTAAGGAGGCCTCTGAAATCTATGGGGCCTCTTGTACTAGATCAGTACTTATCCCTAGCATAGGAATGGACTTTGGGATCTGATTCTACATAGAGGGTTGTTACTCCCTCAGCCTAGACACACGGGGGAGGGCCTAGGCCCTATCCCAAAGGATATGACAGACTCTGAAGACTCCCCATGGAAGCCCCCTAAAGCTGAAATGGTATGAGATAAGTAGGGTGCTAGTGGAGGGGACAGGAGAGGAGGGCAGAGATAGGGAACTGGGATTGACATGTAAAACAATCTTGTTTCTAATATAATAAAAAATGGAGAAAATAAAAAAAGAAAGAAAATCCAGCTCACCACCCAGCACTGCCGATCTTACCTTCTAAGTTCCTGCTCCTCTCAGACATTTCTTTTTCTCTCCTTTATGCTCAGTCCAATTTACCCTACACTCACTTCTCTCCTGGCCAGCTCCGATAGTTCCCTCACTTGTGTGACTGGACACCCCTTCTCCCTCAACATGGCCTTCTTCACCCTCAAACTATTATCTCATATTTACATGACTGCCCTATTACCACAATTCCAACGTGTGCTTAAGACTCATGGTAACTTTTAAAGATGAAGAGAGAGACAGACACTTTAATGTGGTTCCTCACTTGCCTCAGGCCCAGCAAATACCCCTTGCCATCCTCTGTGCCTAGTCTCTATCTCAGATCTTCCTCTCCCTTTTTTCCGGTGCATTCCTTGACTTCTTGACCACGTCTGTTTCCTGTCAAAGACTTTCATAACATCTTACAACCTTCTTACGTAGCCCCGTATGAAATTTTGATTCAATATCCTTTGACCACTTGATTGATATTTTCCCCTCCTACTACAAGTTCCCACGGAGAGGGAACCACATCTATGTTTAGTTTCCTGCTAGCCCCAGTCCAAGAACACTCACAAAGGTATGCATGATGTAGCAACCATACATATCCGGTAGTAAATATTTGTGGAATAGATGAATAAATAATGTGGGATAAGCATCCCATGAATCGAGTATACTTAGTGCTTTATAAAAAGAAAGAAAAGAATGGAAGCAGAAGAAAAATACTTCATGAGTGTCTTGCTTGCCATGTACAATAGTCTGGTTCACAAATAAAAACCATTAATTCCCATGCTGTAAGAATATGAGATTTTGCAAAAAGCGAACTAATGTGTCACCTTTAGCTTTAGCGAGTTGAGCTTCTCCTCCCTGAGGTGTTCTCTCAGCATCTCCCGGTGCAGCCGTTCCTGCTCCCTTGCAAACTCGCCCAGGGTGTACTGGCGCACGCTGTTGTGACGGCTGGACATGCCCAGAGTGCTGCCCCCCTGGCTGGGCACACTGGTGAAGCCCTGCCTCCTGGTGAAGTAGTACACGGTCACACAACTGAAATGCACATTCTTCGTCCTCAGCCGTTTCTCTCTTTTGAGGATGGAGGAAGCTGGAAGAGAAAGAAGCAGGTCAGTGAAGCCCAGGGCAGAAGCTCCCAGATGAGACCAAGAAACCCCCCTGGATCCGGAGTCCACTGAGGATTGAAATGTTTGGAGCCTTGCTGGCTTAAAAAATACTGAGCCTCAGAGCTGGCAAACAGGCCTTTTCATTTCCTTTCTTACGATTTTTTTTCTAGGCATAGTAGAGTAGATTTTAAATATTTTTGTAATGGCTGTTAAAGCAAACTTCTGGATAGCTGCCAATTATTTTTGGAATTAGCAGCAGAATTTAGTTCCTTATTTCCTCGAATCCCTTGAGCCTTGGTTTTCTGGATTTCACACAGGTAATATATTATGATCAGAAAAGTCACAACATGGAACCCTCCATACCTTGGGTATCATTTTTTTTTTGTTTTTTTTGTTGTTTGTTTGTTTGTTTTTTTGTTTTTTGAGACAGGGTTTCTCTGTGTAGCTTTGGAGCCTATCCTGGCACCCGCTCTGGAGACCAGGCTGGCCTCAAACTCACAGAGATCTGCTTGCCTCTACCTCCCGAGTGCTGGGATTAAAGGCGTGCGCCACCAATGCCCAGCAGGATTCATTTTTAAGAGTATGCTTTGCATTAAAAAAAAAAATAACTTTTTTTTGTTTTTTTTGCTTTGTGTGTGTGTGTGTGTGTTTTTTTGGGGGGGTGGAGAGGTGCCTTGGTCCTGCCTCAATGAAATGATGGGGCAGACCTAGTAGACTTCCTAGGGGAGGCCTTACCCTCTCCGAGGAGCATATGGGAGGTGGGGAGAGTGGGAGGAGAGAAGGCAGGAGGAAATGCGATTGGAATGTAAAAAATAAATTAATAAAAAATAAATAAAAACCTATCAAATAAATGAAAGGAACAAGTTCTAGTAGTCTATAGAACAGAAAGGTGGTTATAGGGCACAAAGTTATTTAATATTTTATAAAGAATAAGAATAAAAGTACTCGGGGGTTCTAAAACAAAGAAATGGCAACTGCATATGGAAATGCTATTTATAGTCAATGGGTAATTGCACACTATATAGATATAGGTATTAACAGAACTGGCTGTGCACTGTGGATATGTATAATTGTCATGTGTCAATAGATGTATTGCTTGCAACACTGAAAAGATAAAATAATCCAAAGTAATCAAAAATCCATGAAAAACAGCTTACTGACACTACTTATTTTAACAACTTAAATCTAACATAGCTTTTATTAGGTAAAATAGAACCTGCCCTTTAAATAGCATTATAGACAATACTATTATAATACAAATATTAGGAGAACTAAAAATCTCACAGAATATTTCAGGACTGCTTTTTCTTCGTATTTTTTTTTTAATTTAACAAACTCTGTATGCTCTCATATACACAATGGAATTGCAAAATCAAATTAATTAATGTTATACATATCCCTGTATATTTTTATGTGTTGATGATTAGAACCATTCTTATCAGTTATGGGGACAGAGCAATGAGGAGTTTGTGTGCTCACTAAGACTGAGCAAAAGAGAGCCATATGTTATCAACAGGACCTCCCAAAGCTGGACCGCAGGATGAGCTATGTGGCAGAATCCTTTTATTCTATGGTAGAATAGCCCAGACTTAGGGAGACCAAATGACTTTGTTTAATATAATTAATGTTCAAAGTAAACTTAAACCTGAAAACACGCAAATTTTATGACTTAAAAAGGAAGAATATCATCCAAGAGAAAGAAATGCATCTTGACTGTTAGGGGTCTGATGTCTATGTCCCTCCCACTCAGCCACATTGAAGTCCTTTAGAATACAATCCTTTTGGAAACAGGATCCTAATACATATAGTCAGATGAAAATGAAATCATCAGTCACCCTAATCCAATCAGACAGGTCTGTGGTGATATCTTTGTTTGCACAAATAAAGCGAGTCTGAAAGATCAGAGATTTGAAGGAGCAAGCCATAGCCACACCTTATGTGGCCAATACCTAGCTGAAAAGAGATTGAGGTCCTGTATCCTCCTGCCTATAATCCTGTCTCTATCCAGTTCTCTCACTTCCTGTCTGTCTGTTAGCTCATGGCAAGCTCCACCCTCTGATCTTCAGATACGCTTTATTTGTGCAAACAAAATGTCACCACATAAGTGGCCTTACAGAAAGCTGAAACTGGAACCCTGACTTACAAAGAAGGGAGACAATGCAAAGAGACACAGAAAGGAATGCGGCAGGAAGTTGGTCACAGACACTGAGCTCCATGGCCAACAGCCAAGGATGCCACCAGAAGCAGGAATATGCAAGGAAGAACTCTTCCTTGTGAGGTTCAGAGGGACCGCCACCCAGCCAGACCTCCAGAACTGTAAGCAAAGAGACTTGTGTGGTTCTCAGCCATTCTCTTCACGGCGCATTTTTATGTAAGCTGCAGGAAAGCATGGAGGCACATGAAGGAGAGTGAATGAGAAGGCCTAGGACAGCAAGATAACACCATTGCACATTTGCTGGGACACTGATATGATGCATCTCACTTTGTAGGTTTATTTACATAGTGGACACTGATAGAGGGCCTCCTATGTGCCAGTGCTTTCTAGAGAGGAGACACCTGTGGAAATACCTGGACCATGATGCAACTAAGAGACTCGAAGTTCAGACCGTAAAATTTTCACATTACTGTAAAAATTCAACTTTCTTACCTACCTTCTTTTCTTTAAAAGAAAAACAATCCTTTTATTAATTTAATTGGCTGAGTGGATAGGGCACCCTTTTGTCAGGCTTGTTGGCCAGCTCCCTAGGCTCCTTTTTTGTTTTCGGTTATTTCACCTCTTCAGAAGAGATTTCCAGAATGTAAATGCTTTCACAGGTGTATATTACTTAAATACTTATTTGCATATCCTTGCAAATTATTTATTGCAGCATCCTTGTATACCTGGCAATAGAGACAGTTTTTAACTTTGATAGTAAGATGTTGCTCTGCTTCATAATGCTAAGCTTAAATCATCTCAACACAGCAAAGACTGTCGAGATGTAAGACATCCCCATACAAAGCAAAATTCTGCCTCCAGACCAGAAGCCCTCATCTGTCACTGATTGACAGCAGGTGAAGCAGGGCCCTCTAGAATTTAGGGGAAACCTTCTGCCTTTTCACTCTGGTTATATTAAAATGATAATCTTAAGACATTATCCTTAGGAGCCATAACTGTAGAGACCAGGGGAAGTATTTAATGTATTCATTTAGGGTTATTATCATAAATACCTCTGATAATTTGTGGCTTATGTTTTTAGAAAATCAGTGGCTCTCTAGACAAAGTATTTTTTATTTTTTATTTAATTTTTTTTGTTTGTTTTTGAGACAGGGTTTCTCTGTGACTTTGGAGGCTGTCCTGTCTAGCTCTTGTAGACCAGGCTGGTCTCGAACTCATACAGATCTGCCTGCCTCTGCCTCCCGAGTGCTGGGATCAAAGGCGTTCGCCACCATGTATTCTTCACCCATTTGGATATATCTATCATGTTACCCTTTCCCCAAAGCTAAATTAATGACCCTGTTTGGAGGCCGTTATGAGACTGGCAGTGTGGGAGAGGGCAGACACTCTTCAGCTGTGTCCTGGGGAGGACTAATACTGGAAGAGGGCATTAGCAAGAGTGCCGCCTACTGTATGCTAGGGGTTACAGTGCACACATGTGCTGATTGGTTGCTTTAATATTATAAGCAGCACTGTAAAGACAACGATCTAAAAACTGATGGAATGAAAGGCTCTGAAATACTCAAAACTCAGACCAATGGAGATTTCTGTGGGTTTCTAGAATGTTAGGAGACACCTAGGACCCTCTTCTAATGATTAAATCAGAGTCCCAGCATGGGCCATTAGGAGGCATCTCTTGCCTCCAGGCTTTACTATGACTAACTTCACAAGATGCAATCATAAAAAAAAAAAAAGAATAAGAATAAGAATCTGTGTTCTTCAATCGTGGAAAAAAGACTAGCTTCACTCAGCACATCTGCCTTAGGGGATCTGATCGTCCCTGATATACCCATCTAGTCATTTGTGCCCTGTAGAGAATGAATGAACTCCACTTTGTGTCTATTGTGTTGGTGTAAGCTTTACTGCAGTGGGGTCAAGAGCAAGTAAAAGAAAGACAAGAATGTGGCTTTTAATGCTGCTTTCCAAAAGGGCAGTTTTCATATTCCACACCAATTTGAAGTGTCTTTCAGTTTATTTCCTTTCATCCAACCACAATTGCCACGGAATACAAAAGCATCTAAGCACAATGACACTACATCTACCTCCCAGAATACAGCTCTTGGGAGCACCCTAGAGCCTGTGTGGCAAAGGGAGACACTCTCTCAAAACCAAAACAACAAAACCCCAAAGGTTGGAAAATGGATGAACACATAAGATCAAGGTAAGAATACAGATAAATCACAGAATCTATAACATGTTATATAAAGGAAGAACTCATAAATACACTGAATTGAAAATGTAAAGCCAAACACAAGAATTAGATCACAACTGACCATGTTTAAAAGAAGGAATTGCCTTGATTAGAAAAATATTCTGCATTTTCTGACCCTATACAAAACATGAGTTAAAATAAACAAACAAAAACTAGGCATTGAGGCACATACCTGTAATCCTAACACTTAAGAGGTGGAGGCAGGATGATCAGAAGTTCAAGACCACCCTGGTTTACATAGTGAGTTCAGGGCCAGATTGAGATCTTGCCTCAAGGAAAAAAAAGAAAGACAGAGAGAGAAAGAGAGAGAGAGAGAGGGAGGGAGGGAGGGAGGAAGGGAGAGAGGAGGGAGAAAGGAAGGAAGGAAGGAAATGATTATTGTCTACAGTCAAACTACCTGAGACATACATAATTGTAAATGGAGTTCTTAATTGGAGGGAAAGGCAGAGAAAGAGTCGCCAGAGAGATACCATATAGTCGACAAAGGAATAACATGTGGGAGCATTACGAGTAAGCCACAACCTTGTGGCAATACATAGTTTAATAGAAATGGGTTAATAATTAAGGGAGAGCTATAAGTTTATAATTGGCCAAATAGTTTATAATTAATATAAGCCTCAGTGTGCTTACTTGGGACTAAATGGCTGTGGGACTGGGAAGGACAGAAACTCCATTTACACAAAATCTTGTCAGAAGATAAGCAAATCAATGTATGAAAGTTAGTAAATCAATCAATGAAGGTTGAATCATATTAGGCTCTAAGAAATTTCAACTGATTTTGTTCTACTCCATGAGCTGTGTGAGGGGGAGAACACAAAGTCGGGTTGGTAGGGAGCTGGTGGAGGATCTGTGAGGAGCCGGGGAAGAAAGATGAATATGATCCCTGTTGAAATTATCAACAACTAATCAAAAATTACTAAAAGAAACACAAAGCATATTGTCCTTATACACTGAATAAATACATCCTCAAGACTACAAGAGTTTCTATTATTTTTCCTGATTAATTTGATTTATAATTCAGCCATTTGTCAACACCACCAGCATGTGCCCCTTCCACTGGTGATTTCTGCACACACAGCCCACACAGTGGTCCAGATGGAACTCTGGACCAATGAGTCCACTGCAGACAGCTATACAGAGCAAATGCTCTTAAAGCAATGCAGGCACTGTCATCAAACTCTCTGGCTTCCTTCTGGCATTGATAACCATCAACAAAGTGTTGCTGGAGGTGGAAGCAGGAAGTGGAGATGTGTATTTTGACATTAAATTTGGCACATGGAAGTTGAAAGCTCACAGTCCAGTCTTAAGTTAAACAAAGGGAAAATTTAACTATATCTTTGAGGGTCATCATCAACAATGCACTTTTATCTCCTATGCTTGATACTCAAAAGGAAAGTGCCAGCAAACTGTTAAATCCACACATTGAATTTATTTTTAGATTTTGGGTAAATCTGTTTAGACACAAAATGAAAATGCTAAAATTATTGTGGTTGGTTTTTGTTGTTGTTGTTAGAAAAACCCAGGCAATAAAGTGTGTGTGTGTGTGTGTGTGTGTGTGTGTGTGTGTGTGTGTGTGTGTGTGTGTGTGTTTAAATGACACAGGTAAAATTAGTGTGGGATTGTAAAGTGTGAACATTGGTGCTTACATTTTGAAGGGAAGACACATTTACCCAGCTGGGAGGCTTAGCTTACAGAGACTCCAACTTCACTAGAAATGATTTTACATAGAAATTAACAGATTAGGTAACAGGCAAGTCTCCAGTATGGTTCAGACCAACTCAGTCTTTATGAATACCACCTGCAGACTTCCTGGGATCATATGTTCTTTCTCTCCAGCATGGCATGATTGTCAGAGCTTTGTGGATCCTGGTCGGGATGTCCTATACATGGCCTCAGTCTTAACCACAAATGAGGAAGGAAAATGGGTCTAGTAAACAAAATAGACTTATTCCTCTGAAAGTGAGGCCCAATTAGTATCTAAAAAGCAATGTTGCCTTGTTCTAGGTACCCCCTTTTATTCCTCTGGGTCCCATTTGAAGTTTCCCTAATATGTGGGCCCCAGTCATAGTTTCAAATCTATTTAGCTCAAGCATTTTGGCAATTCCCTTATGTGAGAGGAAACGTCAAAGGGATGGCATTATGGAGAAAGCACCATGAAGCTTGGCTGCATGAAAGGTGACTAATTGAGAATGTTTTCTTTAGAATCATCAATGAGATTCAAATGACTTGAAGTGTGTGATGTACATGGACCATTTACCTACCTGTGGCCAAATCAGTGAGAGTGTCAGAGTCAAGGAAGCAGGTTATGGACATGCTTCTTAAAGTGCTGGCCTTACTACTGTGAAAGTCATCTTCAAAAGTAATCTTAAGTGCATGTCTGTTCCTCAGTGATATATTGGTTTTTCTGTATTGTGAATGACAGCTTCCTCCACACCTCTTTCTCCAGTACTGGGGATTGAACCTAGGGCTTCACACAAGCTAGACAAGTGCTTTACCAGTGAGCTACATACTCCTCCTGATTTTTAAAAAGCATAATGCACCTCTCTTTTTCTTCCCTAAGTGCCATTCTTCTGCATTTCAGGGCGACCTACCAACTTACGTACCTGTAGCCAGCAAGCGGATTAAACTACCTACAAATATAAACACACACCCAAAAAGCAGTTAGCATTCTGATTTCAGTTCACTGCAGGACAAGGTTTATAGTTCATACATGGCACTAGGTGACACTCGTGGCCAGGAGGTAGGTTTGTCTCCCACCCTGTTCTAAATACTAAGTTGAAAATATTCACATTTGATCTACCCGAGACTTGCAAGAGAAGAAGTTGCTCAATTGTAGCTTCTAAGTCAAATCATTCCAGGTGAGACTCTTTTGTTCGACTGGTTTACCTTAAGGATAAAAACAACCTTCTCATATATGACCATGTGAAAAAGACAAGTGCCCTTTAAGGCGGGCAAAGACACTGAGTATACAAGCAAAAAACAACCAAGTGGCAGGAACAGAAATGGTATGGAAAGCTGACCCTTGAGGCTGCCTGACAAAAGCTTTGTTTAAGATCATGAACATGCATGTCACGTCCTCATCCATTCACTGTGTCAGCTCCATCGGCAGGAGCTGGCAGGAGATCTGCACGGAGGGACCAGCTCTCCTCTGTCTCTCTGGACAGGCACAGCCCAGGGTGTTCAGCACTTTGCAGACTGCATTTTCCTTTATGTCGCCAGTGCAATGGAGCAGTCATCTATTGATATTCTCAGCTTGGTACAAAAGACAGCTTTCTGCTCAAGATTCTGCTGAAAACTCCAAACACTGTAGGTAACAAGGAAATGTCAAGTTGACCTTCCAGCCTCCATGCCACGCATAATTAAAATGATTAACCCACAATAGGTGATGACATTTCAGTAGCTATTTTTCATCCACACACTTTTTTTTTTTATTAAGGATACTGCTTCCTTGCTTCATAATCCTTGAATAATTATAATAGTGGGGGCATGTTTTGATCATCCTTACTAAGATAAAAGCAAAATGAGCATTTTAAGGTTATAAAGTTGAAATTCAAAGAGCAAAATATTAAAAACAACAACAACAAATTTCCCCTTTTATCTCATCGTTACATATAATTAGCCTGGAATGGACAGGCCCTTTTATTTGATTTCCCTGAGAGTGTGACATGACTGCCCTATCATTGAAATGTCATTAATATTGGAGACCCAAATTATTAACATAAAACAAGATTAAATGGTGCCACTAATGGTGTAATGCCTCTTGTTCTCACTTAGATACATGTTTTTCCTTTTGTATCAATTCATTTACCTAGTCCAATGAACCATGAATTTTGGCACTACAATTCTGCTATTTCTGCTTCGCTTTTACCTTTATAAGTTGCTCAAGTGCAGTTTAAACATTAAAATACTCATGCAAAATATTTGAAACACAATCTGGGTATTCCATTCTGCTTGATAATGCCCACAGCTGACCAGAGGTTGGGAATTTAAGTTTTTCTTGTTTCATGTATTTAACTAGCCACATGAAATTATTTCCATTGAGAACCATTTTTACAGAATCTTAATCAATGCTATGAGTTTTTTCTACCATCTTTATTCATTGAGACAATATAAATTTTGAGGGAATCTTAGCATCTCAGAGCAATGTTAATAATTACCCATGGAACAAATGCTATTGATGTATTTTTTTGTCATCTATTTTTAGAGGATGCTTCGTTATAAGCATGCAACACCAAAAATAGATGTGAAAATACATCCCTTTCCTCATATCTGCAAAATAATAAATGGTCAAATGATTTAGTCAATGAAATCTGAATTACAACAGTTGCTATGACATTATATGAATTGTATTAATGAGCATCTGCATTCTTCAGTTCCTTTATTAATACTTTCAGAATTACATTCATCTACCTCACAGGAATATTATGAGAAATAATTACTTTCGTGAGAAACCTGAATCACAGATGGAAAATACTGCATGTGCACAGTACTATCTTGTTGATGGTATTCCTTTATTATAGGGGGGGGGAATAAGTACCACCTCTTCCCCAGCTGATTTCCTTAATCTCTCACACACGCAATTAAACATTAAAACTTCAGGAACACATTTTGCAGTCACTAAAGGAACAGTGATTTTTTAAAAAAACATAAACCCCTGACTCTAGCTTCATTAGAACCCCAACATGTATAACCTCAAGACCACATCGTTTCTTCCTGGGAAAAGGTAGTCCTTACTACACATAAATAATCACAGCTCTGGCTGCAGTCCAAGGTGTAAGCACTTTCCTCTGCTGTCTCAGCAATTCTCCCGATGTCAAAGACACATTAAAATAAATGGAAACCATATGTCTCCTCAGCAGAACACCGGCGCTCTTACAACCAAGAGGGCAATGCAATTCATTACCACTCCTGGAGAAATATTTGGGGGGCATGGACCATCTCAGTGTAAAATGAAGCCGTACGAGGCATTCTCACACAATGAATGGAGGAGACATTTACTATTCTTCAGCTCTGCTAACCTGCTGTACTGTGTTTTACATTTTTTCAGGACCACCATAAGCTGCTCCGGTTAGAAGGATTAAACAGCATTTTCCACCTGCTCGATGACTTCCTGAACACTTTTTCATCTGCTCCAACAATATAGCCCTGTCAAGCCCAATACATCATAATAATCCAGGTCCTAACAGTGCTTAAAAACAACGGAGCACAGCAGAACAAATCTCCACTGCAATAAAAGCAAGAAAATTCTTCTGAGATCACTTGGAGTTTATTCTGGAGCGCCAGACAGAGTCAAAGACCAGGCCCCCGAGCTTTGAACTCTGTCAAGAATGATGAAAAATGAAAACATGATTCAAAAAGAAAAGAAAGAAAAAACTAATCAGACCTTAAAAAGCCCTTGTTAAATGTATTCCAAATTAAAATGTAAATCACTTTAAAGAGCCTAATAGGAGGACACTAATCAGTGGTATTTTACTGGCTACATATGTCAGGAAATTTTGAAGGAAGTTGAGAAGCTGCAGAGTTAAAGCACAGAGTACAAGGGCAGCTGGGGGTACAGCTGGGGCAGCTGGGAGACCTTCTGTTTCTTGGTTGGCAGTGAGGGATGGGAGTGGGGTTTCAAACATCCAAAACAACAACTTTGGGCTATGACTTTTATATAAATGTGTGTGTGTGTGTGTGTGTGTGTGTGTTATTGAGCCTGTGGTTCCTTTTCATAATCCCCAGTAGCTAATATGGTTGAATGCTCATGCCATCCAAAAGTTTATTTGTTGAAACCCTAACATCTAAAGTAACGGTATTCTGTGATACTGGGGTGTGAATGAGAGATGTCCCAGGGGGTCGAATGTTACAACACCTGTCCCCAGCTGAGTGTGTTGCTTTGGTAGGTGATATTGTGGAACCTTTAGGGCCTGGGGTCTTGCTGGGGGATGTCAGACACTAGGAGTAGGAGTTTGATACACAGGGCCCTCTTCCTTCTAACCTCTGCTTACTGTCCTATCAAGATGGGAGGAAGTGAGGATACTAAGCTTCACATGCCTGCCACCATGGAGTCATCTGTCACCATTGTTTAGCCTCTGTGATATACTGCACTCTCCAGCTGTGAAAGTTATAATACTCTCCCCCTGAGTTGCTGCCATTAGGTATTTTCTCAGCAACAAGAAAAGTATCTAAGAGGGGTGTGATGGCTTATGGGGGTGTCTCTCTAAACAACATGATTATTGCTCTTATAGAAAGGACCCAAGAGAGACCCTTTCCCCTTGCACACATGAAGACATAACAAGAAGGTGGCATCTGTGAATCCCTCACTGGACATCATATCTGCTGATACTAAGTCAACCTCCCAGTACCTAGACCTGGGAGAAATAAATTTCTGCATCGCAAGTCATGATGTTTTGTTACAGCAAGAACAAAGACTAAGTATGCACTAACTGTCTAAAACCCGGGAGTGGAAGAATTTATTGAGCATGGAATCTGACACAGAATACCATTCAATATCTACAGACAACAAAAAAATATACAACACAGCTCAAATGTCACCACCACAGAACCAAAGCACCCTAGCCTCATAAACGGCAATGAAAAATATAGGTATGTGCCCCTCCTTTGGCCATTATTAGGTTAAGGACACAGGGAGATGGGACACATCTCACTCCGTGTGGAATCTCTGGAAAACAACAGGGGGCTGTGCAAAAGAGCGCACTGGGCAAGTACAACTCACTACAGCACATGACGGGCACAATCACCAACGTCTGAATCCTCGAAACCTCTGAGCCTTACTTTGAGACAAAATGAGATCCACCAGCTATAACTGGAGTCCTCATGGTCAAATGTTTTTCTTCCTCATTAATTTCTAGCCAGTTTACTACTTCCCAGCATAACTTGTCAAAGGGAATAAAATATGTATTAAAGAAAGGACATATTATCTTCATGGCTCCAGGGCACACATAACTTTACATTAACAAACCATTTGAAATATGCTATATTTTACATATCAGAGGAGCTAACATAACAAAACCAACCTGGCTCTAAACAATCCATCAATAATGAGCTTGTAAGTCCATCTCTCTGAAGCAAGTAGCTGGTAGCATGGAGAGTTACTTGAATGGAAATGATTTTGAAAGAAAAACCCTGAAGATAACATATCACTAATTGGTATTGACCTCCAGCAAAAACATGACTGACATTTCTGCCTGTAGCAGTCCATTAGTGATGGGTTTTTGAAATGATTTTTTGCCTCTTGGTATTTAAATTGTCATCTATGTCTTAGAGCAGAGACTGTCATGTAAAAAAAAAAATTATGTTGCTTAAAGTACGTTTATGCCCTATGAAATTTTAGGAGATGCAGATATGCTCTAAGACATGCGTTCACTTGTTTATGAGACAAATATAAGATCTAGAGCTTGAGACAAAGTGGATAAATAGGCAATGAGAAATGGGTTGAGAGCATCATCCAATGCAACGGTGTAGTCAAGAGTGTAAGTTGATGGTAAGTTGGTTTTTGTTTGCTTTTTTTTTGTTGTTGTTCTGGGACTGACTTATCCTACAACTAAAACATTTTCTGAGACTGGAAATTATTATAGGAGCAGAGTGTTTGTTTGCCTAGCATTCCTGAGGCCCTGGGTTCGATGCCTAGCATCATCATAAATATCTTATTAATATTTAAAGGATAGGGGATCAAAAAACATGACTCTTGGGTCAAGAACAAAGTGCCACATTACTGGAGCACCTTGGTACTCCTTGCTTCTCCCACCCCATCTCCCCAGCACCAGAAGTTCTACTGAGCACTGTGCAGGGGCCAGGCAGATTCTAGATACACAGTAGGTTTGAAGGGTACCACAGGTACAGCAAGTTTGGTAGCTGGTATAGCAATCAGTGAGCAAGCCTGTTCTGTCTTAGAGGACGGCATGACCTCATACCTCAGGGTTGCTTAGGACAAACGTGACAAGAGAATTCAAATTGGTGAGGAAAGTTTATTTATCTTCAGATAGGTGTGTAAAAGTGCAAGAAACCTGAGGCTCACTGGTCAGAGGAACATGGCTGCTCCGGCAGAGGATCTGATTTTGATTCCCCAGCTCCTATGGCTGCTAACAACTGTAACTCCACCCACATGGAATCTAACAACTGTAACCCCACCCACATGGCAGCTAGCAACTTTAACTCCATTTCCAAGCGATCCAAAGCTGTCTTTTGGCCTCTTCAGACACCAGATATGTACATGGTACATACATGCCCAAACAAGCATGCAAGACACTCAACCATGTTGAAAAAAAAAAAAAAAAAAACTCTTTAAAAAACATTTTAAAAAGTGTAAGAAACTCATGGGAAGGTATGTTCCAGCAATATTTTAATTATTTTATCAATCAGACATCTCAAACATTTAAAATAGTGTTTGCATTCAGGAGATACTTAATACATATTTGTTGAAACAATGGATGACATTAATACATTTTTAAAAAATTACTTCATAATAGAAGATCATATTAATAGATATTAGGATAATCTGAAATGCCCATGGAATCTCTGTAATCCCACCCTCTTTTTTTCTTGCATGCAACTCATATGACAGAGAATAAATTTGAAGAATAAACTTCCTTAACGTATTTGTATTCTCAAAAAGATGCATCATGGTTTTTAGATTTCCTAGAAAACCAAGAAGGAATGAAACTTTCCTGAATGCATTTTTCTGCCCAAATCAAATGTCTGTTGGAATTTCTAAATCTGGCACCCTTTGAAAACATGACTCAATAATACTTTGAATGCAGTTTTAAGGCCACTTTTTCTACTGCTTACTACTATAATTCTTGCAAAATGGCCATTACAGAAGCACATAAGTCCCCTGCCATGTAGCTTCTGATGTGAAAGCAATATTCGGAGTACTTAAAGAGACAGTCTTCCCGGCAGAAAATCTACCAAGGAAAGACTCTCCCAAAGAATGCTTAATGAAGTGTTTTATGCTGGTAAAGTGCAGTTTCCCCATAGGTCTTTAAAAGGTGTCCAGATGTTTTGCTTTATGATCTTACTGAAGAAGGGGATCAGTTGAACTGATTGCAGTTCTCTGCAATGACTTTTGCAGCTCCCCAGAGCTGAGTTACCCACAGTATGTATATATATATATACATATGTATATACATATACATATGTATATATATATGGAAGGAGAGAGTCAAAGGATGTTTCTTTTCCTTCTAAATACTAGGATTTTATGGAACAGAAGCAAGAAAATGGCCAGAATAATGATGGCCACATTTCATAAAACACGCAGGATTCAACCCTTGTATCCTTAAAGAGCATCACTTCTAAACAATTTCTGTTCTTTTATCATTTGACAGAGCCAAATCTCCACAATGGTTTTCAATCGTCTGTTTACCGGTTCCTCTAGGATCCTCTTAGGAGCATTGTCTAAACTCCATCAGCAGCAATTTATAGGAGCAGCACTTTCATCTCTAGCTCCTGCCTGAGACCCATTCACTATCCAAGGGCCACTTGGCCTTAAGACTTAGGTGAAAGTGTGGGAAGTGAAGCAAACATGGGCTGACCTGCCTTGGTCCCCAGACTACTGGTTAAGTCTCAGTAAAAACAACAACATGCATCCTTTAAAAAAATTAATATGTGAGTAATCCTGGGGAAATTAAAGGGTGATTACTGATCCTAGAGATGATGCATTATTTAATTACTTCATTCAGAAGAAGGCCCTCTTTGTGTTTAGCAAGATGCTGGGATTGAGAATGGCTAGCAGATTATTAGAGCTAAAGAACTCTTCTTATGTGAGGGAAAGAAAGCTTGAGTGATGATAATCCAGGGCACCCAGGGTAACTCAGAGATACTTGGAAACAACTCACAACATTGATATTGTGATACAGCTTATAACCTTGTACAACTGCTTCTTCTAGCCATGCTTCTCCACTGTATCCATCACATCAAGACACTGCATGGTGGCCAGGCATTTTAATGAGGGAGGCATGCAGCAGCAGGCATTTGAAGTACAGAGGACGTAACAAAGTGTGAAAGGCAAATTGGCATGGGCTTAAGTGTTGTCTCAGCAATGTTTTCTTTGGGTGCTTGCTGCAGGTCAAAGTTGGCTCTGTGCACTTCTTAAGAATGAATTCATTGAATTCTAGGCAACATGGTCATCATTTAAACAGGAAAGACAGGACGATGCTAGCAACTTTATAAAGGAAACTGAGGTTCACTAAGCTGATGTGAAACCACCAAACCGGCACCACAGCCTCCTTGTTTAAGTGCAGAACACGCCAGTCCCTTGCTGAAGTCGCTGATTTTGACTCTACGTGTCTTGGTTCTGGAATGATCTAATGTCATTTCCTCTTGCTTGTACCCCATGAATATGTCCCCCTCCCTGCACCCACACTCTGGAACTACGGGATGACAATCATGCTAAATAATTAGGAAAACAGCAGACAAAGCAAGTTGCCTGATTCTTTGAAGTCATCAGGGCCAGCTTGGTAGAAAGTCACTGGAAACCTCTACTGCATTATCAGATCCCTGGAGGCCTGAGCTCTACACCCTAATGATTCAGATTCTGGGTCAGGAACAGGTTCTCCGTGATCTTAGCTCAGCTACTTCAACCCTGCTCCTTTTAGGACTCTGCTGGGCCTTTTAGGAAGGAGTGGTGATAGACATGGACTCTAGAACCAAATCATTTGGCTCAGATCCCGAGTACAGCATTTACCTACTGAATGGTGTTGAGCATGTTACTTACTCCATTCACCTCATTCACAAAGCCGTTTTCATAATACCATATGATACTCTTACAAGGAATAAACTAATGTTTGTAAAGCATCGAACCATGTTTGGCACAAAGTCAGTACTATGCAAGAATCTGTTAGATAAAAACAAAGAAATCAATGAATCCTTAATATAAGTTGAAGTCGTAGCATTCCTGACCGTGAACAGTCAATATGTTAATTATGTATTGGTACCAACAAGCCTCACGAGACAATGGCTTTACAATTAAATTGCTTTATTTGGTGGTTTTATTTTTAATTATTTTTCTTAGTACATATTAACATATTTCATTATGATGTTTTCACACATGTCCATAAATGCATTGTGACAAGTATTAACCCTTATTACCTTTGCTTTTCTCCCTCCACTCTCACAAACCCGTTCCTCTTCTCAGCTTGTCCTCCAAATCCTTTTGTATCTTATTTTATTTTCCTTTTTTAACCCATGAATTTTCTTAGGGTTGCTTAATATAGCATGGGAAGAGTTTGTTTATAGGAGTGTGGGCACTTTACCAATGCCTATGCTACTACCAAAAAATGTCTCAGTTTCTTCTGTCAACACTTGACGACATGTGGGGCCCCATGAGTCTTTTCCCTACTACCATGATGTGGTGTTGATAGACCCTATCCTGTATTTGGTACTTTTAAAACATGTAATATTCTAGAATTTAAATACATTTCTTTGAATTCCGTTTTTAAGGATATACTATTTATTTTTATTATGTGGGCATTGTTGTTTTGCCTACATGTATGCCTGTGTAAGGGTGTCAGAGCCCTTAGAACTGGAGTGACCGATGGTTGTGAGCCGCTATGTGGATGCTGGCAATTGAACCTGGGTCCTCTGGAAGAGCAGCTAGTGTGCATAACTGATGAGCCATCTCTCCAGTCCCTCCTTTAGTTCTTTTATTTGGTCTTTATATAGGACATAATGGAGATGAATTAACTGATGTTCTGTCAAGTGCAGCGGTGCCTCTTTATCTTCCGGGGATGGATTTTAGGATACTCAACAGATGCCTGAAACCACCTGCATGAATTACTGTGACCAGATACTCAACAAGAGCAACTTAAGGGAAGAAGCGTATATTTAGGCTCATGGTTTAAGAGGGTTCCCTCCATCATGCTAGAGAAGTCAGAGCACTTGTGGTGTAGGAGCATCCTAACATATATACAGGAGCAGACAGCAGGGCAGCAGGCACTCAGCCAGCTGTACCTTTTTTATTCAGGATGAGATCCTAGCCATTGATGGAGCTACCTATACTCAGGTCAGGTCTAGTCTCCTTGTTTAAACTTTGCTGGAAACATCCTCACAGACACTCCCACTTGTGTGTTTTATAGATGAAGAAAATCCAGTCATGCTGGCAGTGAAGTCAAACCATCACTTAGCTTCAATACAGAACCTTCTATGGGCCCTTTCAACCTTGCCACATGATAACAAAGTTAATCTGTCCTCTTGTGTTTTGTGCCACTGTGTCTCCTCTTCTTCATTTCTCTAGGGTCTACACGAATAAAAACACTGCAAAACGCTGGGTGATGGTGGCACACACCTTTAATCACAGTACTTGGGAGGCAGAGGCAGGTAGATTTTTGTGAATTCCAGGCCAGCCTGGTCTACAGAGTGAGTTCCAGGACTTCCAAGGCTACACAGAGAAGCTCTGTCTCAAAAACGGAAAGAAAAATCCCCCGAAATACTGCAATACATGACAGACAGATAGATGACCAAGATGGTTACTTAGTGACTAACTAGCAGGTGCATATAGCAGGGTCACACTGGAAAAACTGGATAATTAATGCCCCAGGCAGGCCAGAAGGAAAGTGAGCAGTTCTATCAGGAGTTGCAGAATGACGTTCAATTTAAAACTTCCAAAGCTCAATTTTGGAATTTTTTTATTTAGTATTTTTGGGCCTTTCTTTAACTCAGGTAGTTGAAACTGCAAAGGTCAAACCATGGATAAAGAGGTCACTATGTAAAATCATCAAAGGAAAAAAATTGATAAAAATTATATATAAAAAGGGTGTGTAGAACCAGAACCTTTCAGGGTGGTGTTCAAAACTGACTGTAGTAACAGTAATAAAGATGCATACATCTGCTGAACTGTCCGTATTTTAAGATAAGCAGCTCACTGTGCAGTTATTATCCACCTCTTATGGAAGGAAAAGTGAACATAAACCTTTGTGATGGTGTTTGAGGTTCTGGCCTCTTATTTTGTTCATCTATTTGAGGATTTCAATTTGTTATTTAAGTATAAATTAATACACTTCAAAGTGTTAAAAGGGAAGAAGTGATAGGGAGAGAAGGAAAGATGGAGGGAGGGAAAGGAGAAGAGAGAAAGAGGCTACTGTGGTTGACAAACACATGTAAGAACCATGCTATATTCTCAGACTGTATCTAGGAACAGTAGACAAAAGAGATACGTTTAGTCTAAGAAATGCATGTCAATGTCTTTTTGGGGGAGGGAACAGAACTAGAGTGGTTCTTGTCTAAAACCACACACCAGGCAAGTAAGACTTGCATTCAGTGTCACCCAGTTTCTCAGCCACACCCTCCCATTTCCCATCTGCTGACACTGCTTAGGTGCCAGTCAGGACTTCAGCATTCTCAGATCTGCCCTTTCATTGCTGCAGGCTGTGGTGACTCTTGCTTAATAATTTAAAACTATAGGACTTGCAGGATTTTTATCTTGATTTATTCCTTTTAAAATGACTAGACTTAATTCATCCATAGATGTGTCGTGTACATACATACATACATACATACATACATACATACATACATGCATACATCTATCCTTTCTTCCATCCACCCACAAATCCATCTACCCACCCACTTACCTATCCATCCATCCATCCATCCATCCATCCATCCACCCTTCTTTGTCTATTCATCTGTGTACCTCACTATTCATTCTGGGGCCACATCAAGGATGTACAAAGATAGTACCCCCCCCAAAGGTACACATGTTGTGGAATATTACTTTAACTAGACAAAGATGTGTTACATTTGTTTATGCTGTGGGATATTACTTTAATTGTGTAAAGGTGTGTTACTTTTGTTTATGGCTTAATTATGTAAAGATGTGTTGCATTTGTTTCACCTTGCCTTCCTAAGGTACCTGATGAGTCTAATGAAAAGTTGAATGGCCAATAGCTAGGCAGGAAAAGGATAGGCGGGGATGACAGGGAGGGAGAATAAATAGGAGGAGAAATCTAGGCTTGAGAGGAGAAATGAAAGAAAAAGGAGGAAAAGAGAGTGAGGGAGGTGCCAGGCAGCAGCCAGCCAGCCAGGCAGCCAGACCCGAGAAGCAGTGAAAGTAAGATATACAGAAGGAAAGAAAAGTATAAGGCCCTGGGGCAAAAGGTAGATAAAGTGAAACAGATTGCCAGAAACATGCCTAAGCTCGGCCCAGCATTCAAAACTAATAATAAGTCTCCATGTCAGGATTTGGAAGCTGCTTGGTAGCCCAAAAGAAAAAGCCTGGTTCACCCCTACTGTAAATCCTGTCCTTTATTAGTGCCATACTCCTTGCATCTTATGGCTTTCATTTGTTTGTTTGAGATACTGAGTAGCTCTGCCTGGCCTGGAACTCACTACATAATAACCTAAGCTCAAACTCACAGAAATCTGCCTTCTGCATGCTGGGATTAAAGGTATACACCACACCTCTCAGGGATTTAGTACTTTTATTTTATGTGTGTGGATGTTTTGCCTGAATGTATGTCTGTGCAGTCTACATATGCTTGGTACACTCTGCCAGAAGAGGGCATCAGATCTCCCACAACTGGAGTTATGAATGTTTGTGGGCCTCTGTGTGGATGCTGGGAATTAAAACTGGGTCCCCTGCAAGAACAACATGTTTATTCAACTACTAAGCCATCTTTCCTGCTGAACTGTCTTTGTGGTTTTTGTTGGTAACTGTGCTATCTATAAAAGATTTAAAAGGTCCCCAAATACAGTCCTAACCTTACTTGTATTCTTAAATGCAGAGGACTGAGCTGTTCCTCATGAAGAATATATCTGTGTTAGATAACACATGTTTGGGCAGCTTTCAGTGACGTTGCCTTTCAGTTCTGTGTAGACAACATGCATATAAACAAGGCACAGAAAGTGTTATGACCGGAAATTCACAACACCCAAATTCTATAGGTTACATAGGAGAATAGCTCATTATTTAATAAACCATTATTCACCAAGTATTTATGGAACTTAACTACTGTGAATAAAGAATGATGACTGTGGTGGTTTGAATGTGAAATGTCCCTCACAGGCTCCAGTATTTGAACACTTGGTTCTCAGTCAGTGGCATTGTTTAGGGATATTTAGGAGGTGTGGCCTTGTTACAGAAAGTATGTCAATGGAGATGTGCTTTGAGATTAAAGCCTCAAGTCATTTTCAATTTCTTTGTTTTGTGCTCCTGTTCAGATGTGAGCTCTCAGCTTCTTCCTCTGCTTCCATGCCTATCCCTGGCTGTCATGCTTCCAACCCACAATGGGCTTTTATCCTTCTGGAACTGTAAGCGAAAATAGCTTTCTTAAGTCATCTTGGTATGGCATTTTGTCACAGCAACAGAAAAGTAACTAATATACTGACAATATGTTTCCTTCTGCCCGTCAGATATTTTCCCTAGAGTGTACTGATGAGGGAAGTTCATGAATAGAAAGCTGATTGGAAGTATACAAAGGTGTTAGATAGCCATGAGGAACTTTTGAACTTCATTACAAATCAACATTATTAAGAAATCAATTGTGGTAACTCACATACATAATTTCAGCATGTGAGAGACAAGAGAATTATAAAATAATCAAAATAATAACAAAAGATTACTTACTCCATAAAATTTGAAAATAATATAAAAGTACATTTATCATCAGTTGTGGCACGAGCACATTACTAACTGGTATATTAATTATTTCTGCTATCTGAAATATTTTCTTAGTTTACACCATAAACCTTAGCGACCATTCATCTGCTTTGAAGAAATAGTTCTAAATTTAAGAGTCAATATTGAGAATGCATTCAGAAAAAAATTTTAAACTTTATATGTAAATGCTCATTATTTGGTTGTACCTAATAACAGAAAATTAAAAACCAACTAAATAATTGCCACTCCAGAAATATGTGTGTGGATATGTTTATCTGTTTTATACTTGGAGAATATTTTGCAGCCTATAAAACCAATAAGGTTTTGCAGATGTTACAACAATATTAAAAGAGTCTGCTCTCACGCTCAGTCAAAACAAAGGGCAAATGAGAAAAAGTGTTGAATAATACATAACAATTATATAATAATGCATTTTTAAAAATTCAAAGATAACACATAATGATGCTAATATTGCCTGTCTTGGGGTGATAAAGTTATACTTTGAAAACAATCTGTTTCATTGCAATGTACCAACTTTCCAACTCTTAAGCAGTGAATATCACAAAATGCAGATTTACCAAGACTTCATTTCTGTATTTTGTAGGTTAATAAAGACTTCCATAATATCCAGAATTTAAAACAATAAGATTCAATTTAATGCATTCCCGAAATGGCAGTACTACAAATGAGTCATCTGATACCCAGACACTTACGACCATATGCTTTACGTTTTCAAAATCCCATTAAGCAAAAGCGCTAGCACTTACTCATGGAATCCATCAGCTAGTCTCAAGAACAGAACCACTTAATAATAGTTATGAATGTGTCATTCCCTTCCTGTCCCAATCACAGCCAATCGTGAGCACTAATCTCACCTAATTCTGAGCCAAGAAGAATGAGCCTGGAGTGCATTGCCAGCTCTAGTTTATTGGCAGTTGCCAGTGAACAGTGACCTGCTCCTTCTTCAGACCAGGGCTGCGCTCACACTTACTGGACCACAGTATTTCCTCCACGCTGCTCTGTAAGGACCAGCAGTTCAGTGCCTCGATTGTGGTCCTAGATTTATATTTTATTTCTTCCTGAGACGTCAAGTTCTCATGATCAAAACCCTAGTCTTCTAAAGCTCATTCTTGTTACTCAGGATTTAGGTTTGTTCTCTAAAAATCCAATGCATTTTTTTTTTTACTAGCCCCTAACAAGGCCTGGTTGAATCATCCCATAATCACAGCTCTCTCGAGTTGCTTGCTGACCTGGTCTAGCAACATTTTTAGCACTGTCATATCAGATATGCAGATTAAGAAATAAAACAGAAACTAAGAACAAGTGGCACCTGGCCTGGTTCAGATTTGAGTCCACAGTGGTGTTCCTGTGAACAGTTCTGATGGATTTCCTCTATAGCTGCAGCCTCAAGCCCATAGTCACAACCCCAAACTGTGACATGTCCCAACACCAATAAAGGCTCAGGCCCTTTAGCTAATGAGTCAATGAATACTTAATATTACTTAGAAAGTAAGACAAATGGTAGCCAGGTGGAATTTCGCAATCAGTGAAAGTATGCCTTTTCTTCTGAGTTAAAATATGCGTGTGACTATCACATGTATAAATACTATGTGTGTCATTTTTACAGTTTCCATTTGCTGATGATAAATATGGTGTTGATTTTGTAATTCGGTTCTAATAAAGCCAAAGTCATATGTGAGAATGCATTTTTCTCATTGATGCTGTTTGTTATGAGAACTGAGAAAAGATGGAAAACATTCATACGACCAGCAAAACATCCCCTCCCGAATGCCTTATCAGTGAAGAGCTATTCTCATGTACAGATTTCTAAAACACTGACAATCATCCTGTGCTACAAACTTGCAACAGTTCCTCACCTATCCACTGCTAATTCATCCGTGCATCTAATGAAGTATACATGTGTTCATATTCATTTGTTCACACAGACAGTATATGAAACACCTTTAGTTAAGGCATTTTGGTTTTTTATGATTTAGTTTGACGTTTAGTTATGTGTATGCAAGTGTGTCTGTGTGGGGAAGGGGTATGTACACTGTTAATGCAGTTGAGAGCCCAGAAGGTGTTGGATTCCCCTGGAGGTTGGATTATTGGCGGTTGTGAGCCACACTGTGTAGGTACTAGGTACAGAACCCAGATCTGCTGGGACTGCAATGTGTGCTTTTATCCAGAGTCCTGTCTCCAGCCCTCTCAGGCAATTTCCAGAAGGATCTTCAGAAGTAGCCAATCTGTTTACAGGTGAGTCTGCCATTGGCCACAGCACATAAGGGCAAGGATATTTGTGTCAGTCCTTTGTTTTTCTTTATGTTGATAAGAATACTGTTGGAACCTTTTTATATATTTATGTAAGTTTGGAAAATTGGTTTGCATACTTGAATAGGTTTCTTTACTCCTGGTCAACAAATCACTACACTGTGTTTAGTTATCGAAGCTTATGACCCGTAGGATTCTGCATAATGGAGTGAGATGGATTTACAACTATGGGAGAGAAATTCAGGAGGGAAACAAACAGGGATAAAGAGCAGACAGATGTAGAAAGGCTGCCCATTTATCATGCAATGACCACTTACGACGACAACACAGAGTTTCAGTCTAGAAATGTAAATTGGCATTAGCTCTGTGTTCATAGAGATTCTGCACTGTTTCAACATGAATAAAACCATCTTGGCTGTTGTTCTCCCTTGCTCTTTCCTAACGCCAGGCTTTCTGATACAGCACTTGACCATCTGGGTCTGAGGTGTGCCTCTGAGGATGCTGCAAAGGCATGCCACTTAAATTTAAAATGCCTTCTTTTCGGGACGGGGGAGGAAAATGGAAGTAGGCAGTTGTCTTTAGTATGACTAGACTCAGATTGTCCTGGATGGCATTTGTTTGTACAGTTTTTCAAAGACACAGAGGGAAAAGAATGAGTCTGTCCAGACTGCACAGTCACCTTCAGTAGGATGGCAGCAAACATTGGAA
This sequence comes from Cricetulus griseus, assembly GCF_003668045.3. Taxonomy (NCBI): domain Eukaryota; kingdom Metazoa; phylum Chordata; class Mammalia; order Rodentia; family Cricetidae; genus Cricetulus; species Cricetulus griseus. Next base: position 109,072,521 of record NC_048599.1, read on the forward strand.
CAGATCGGAAGATACAACCACACAGGCACCCCAGGGGCCCAGCCTGGCTACTAGGCTTTGGCAGCTCTCCCACTCCTCAGATATGATGCTGTGGGGCTGCTCAGTATGTACAGCAATTCACAGGGGGAGGTCAATCAGCTAGCTCAGCTGAGAGCTTCAAGACAGGAGCTCCAGGGCGGCTGCTCTCCCAGCTGCAGAATAAGTCTGGGAGGACTCTCGGGACTGTGTTGGCTGCATCCACAAGCCTGCTGATGAGCCTTCTGTGCTCGGGGACTGTTAGACACTCTGGGAGTGCCCACACGAACCGAGCATACGGTCACAACTGTGTAAGGAACACAGAAGCATAAGAAAACTTGCACTGCGACCAGACCAGTGTTAGAATGGCTTCCATCTGCAGGCTATACCGTAGCTTGCCAGGTGAGTGTAACAGCTGACACCTTCATGTAGGTTGCTTGTAAGGAATGTGTTTCCTATCTTTGTGTTCTTAATGCATGACACATAGCTTAAGCAATATCCTCTTGTAATTCACGACTTTACTCATGTCTTTTACCCTGTAAGACCTCCCCTAACTTTTCTATCTCCACTGAACACCCATCCAACATTCTCTTATTCTTTTCCTTCATTTACATTTTGGAGAGTCCACTGTAGTACATCATGCTAGGCAGTGATCTGCATATCAGGCCCCCTGCCCAGCTTTGAGAGAGCAAGGCCTTCGACAATCTGATTTTTCCTTATAACCTAAGTGCTAAGAACTATACATTGCAGAAAGAAATGGATGGTCCATGTATTTATTTAGATACTATTTAATAACAATGTCCTATAAATGAATATATATGTATACATATGTAAATATATGTATATATAATTAATGAGTTGGTTGAGCAGTGTGACCAATTCAGGTAATGCTATGATTTCCCATAAAAAAATTAACCATAGCTACTGAAGGATTAGGAGAAGCTTTATATAGTATGGTCTTGTGAGTGTAGGGAAGATTTTGATGGTTAAGGAATAGGGGCAGTGGGCATTCTTCCTAAACTGAAGTTACTAGTTATTGGTAACATTTGCAGGCACATGCTCTGTGCTAGGAAATGAACAATAAAGTAAGACACAGTTGTGGAATTGAATATGTAACAAGTTTGCTTGGATTCAAGCTTAAATCTTGGTATCATGAGGCAGGGTCTTATTCTGTGCTCAGTGGGGAGGCTTAAAAAGTTGTGAGCTGAGGGATTGAAGTTACTAAGTGAAAAAACGAGGAAAGGCAGCAGAATGTTGAACACAACAACATTTAAAACTCTGTAATTCTCAAAAGGGGCCTCTTGCTCTTTGTAATTAAGATGTACTTAAATATTTTTGGTATAGGCTTTTTAACAAATCCTAACGAAATACAACACATAAAAATATCACTAATGGCAATGTATTTGGCTTCACAATAGGCAATTACATTATTCTTATTTCTTTAATGATGGAGACCTCAAATTTATTGACTCCAATGAGCCATGACCCAACCTTGTTCATGGTGAAGACAGTAAAAGAACACTGGGGATGGTCTCTGCTGTCTTCTTAGGCAACAGGATGATTACATTACCAAGTCCATTTGAATAGCACATGCTGCTTGGTCACTCGACTTGGTGCTGTCTCTAATAGCTGGGTTGAGTTCTCAAAGAACTGTTAAATAGGCCTGACTACATAATCACTGTCTGCTGCACTCTGCTAAAGATGTTACTTTGTTTGTTTGCTTGCTTGCTTTTTGATTTTGGGTTTGTAGAGACAGAAATATGTTCATCAAGTGTGCAATGAAAAAAGAGAGAATTTTCACATCTACTCATATTATTTTATGCCTTAAAAATGGTCTAAAGAGCTGGGTGGTGGTGGCGAACACCTTTGATCCCAGTACTCGGGAGGCAAAGGCAGGTGGATCTATGTGAGTTTGAGACCAGCCTGGTCTACAAGAGCAAGTTCCAGGACAGGCTCCAAAACTACACAGAGAAACTCTGTATCAAAAAAAAAAAAAAAGAAAAAAGAAAAAGAAAAACAAGAGAAATGCAAATTAAAGTCAGGTAAGGTGTGTAGTACATGTTATATTGGCTAAACATTATCATGCAGTTATGATTTTTAAAAAGGGGTATAGGGACCACAAGGGTGAATCATGGCGCAGAGAATACTTAGTGGACACATGCTGTACAAAACATTCATTTAATCCAAGTGTTTTGATGAATCAATAAAGAATTCTGATGGAGAATGTACTTCAGCACAAATGACAAAATGCTGATTTCTACATTTTGATTTTGTTTTGAATCTAAGTCTAAAGTTCATTTGCAAGATGTGTTATCAAGTAGATAAATTAGTTTTTGCTGTTACTTTTGTTTCCCTTTTAAAAAGACATTATGTTTAGGTGTATGAGTGCTTTGCCTGCATGTATGTCTGTGCATCATGTGTGGTGTGGTATCCACAGAAGTCAGAAGAGAACATAAGAAAGTTTTGAACTGCCATGTGGGTGCTAGGAATCAAACCCAGGTCCTCTGGAAGAGTAGCCAGTGCTCTTAACCACTGAGCCATCTCACCAGTCTCCTTTGTTTCTTAATAAGATGGCAAACGTATGATACAGAAGACAAATTTAAATTAGCTTTTCCTCTTTAAATTCAGGTTTAAAATATAGGTTGTATAAATTCTATGCTCCAAAATACTCATTGGTTTTCTGTTATCCAGCGGTGTTGATCAGAACTTGATGTCACTTGTGGTTTGGCCATGCTGCACTGAAATAGTGAAAATACTATGCCCAAATGTGAACTTGATGCTTTAAGTGGCCATAAAATTTTAAGTCATCTATTGAAGCAGGCTAGTACATATTTTATTGCCTTTTCTTTATGAGGCCAGATATGAAGCATTTTGTGTTTGTGGGCTATTCAATTTCCTATAACTGTTCAATTCCATCACTGTAGTGCAAAATTAGTCACAGACAATATGTAAATGAACAAACAGGGTTGAGAGTCAATAAAATTTTACTTATAAAAACTAATGGTAGAGAGGGTTTGGCTTACCACAGGCTATAGTTTGATAAACTATGAGTTATAGACTGGATGACAGCTATGAAAATAGCATTGAAACATAGTGACATAGTTCGTTTGTCTAGTTATTGATTCACATATCTCTTTCTGCTCCTGCCCTTCCTGCTAGATTTAGGTCTTCTGATATTTACATATTAGCTTCCCTTCTCTTAGACAGCGTGTTCTGGGGACTAAACCCAGCACCTCATACTATACCAGTCAACCACATCTCTAGCCCCTTTTGTCTTTTTCTTAATACCCTTCATACCTATGGGTAGACAAGCTGGGTGATTGTCAAGGGCTGCTTTCTGCGAAGCCATTCGTAAACAATTACAGAATATCGATGCAACAAATAGAATATATGTGTCAATAAAGTTGGGTTTCTGTAGAAGACAGGCAAGCTGTAAACTGGTCTTGTTCTAACCAAAGGCAGCAGCTCCCTTGGGTTAAAAAATAAAAAAGCCCTTCCTGTCAGTTCTCACCCCTGCTGACGTGGCTAGTTGTGGACACAGCAAGCTGCCCTTTTCAATGTATAGGCAGAGCCAATTGGATCTACACATATGCTGTTCCCAGTCTCCAGTGAACTGCTTGAAACTGCAGTCACTGGGAGCAGAAAATACTGATGCTGCGTAAAGCGGGGAACAACTATTGTTCATCAGGGACGACTGATTGATTTTATCGCTTAGATTTAAAACCCTCTAATATGTTTCCTAGGAAGTTATCTGGTTCAGAAAGTGTCATAGCAAGGCAATTATGATCAAGTTTTAATGTTCTATAATGTTTAATGCAGGTAATAAATCTCTCACTTTGAACATAATGAAACAGGTATACATATAATTGAAAACCAGGGCCCCAATAAGAAAACATTGAGCAAATAATTAGCCTCCCTGGGGCATTCATATATCTTTTCCGTATGTCTCTTGGTAGCCTTCCTGTCGATGTTTGTTGGCTACATAAAGGCAATGGGCTCTACAGGCTCTGAAGAATCAATGAGCTGGCTTCAAAAATGCTCAATATCATCAATTCAGTGATATGAGAAATGGAAGAATTTTGAATAAATTTTCCACTACTTGATAGCTATAGAAGATCAATGTTTGTTAAAATAGTACTTAAATTCACTTTGGGCAAGAGCTGTGTGAGCTGTTCCTTTGATAAGAAGGATAGAAAATGCAGTACAGGAGAGGCTCCTGTGGACCCAGGCACTGGGTCATTACTGCATAGCTACAGCCACTGAAACCCAGCACAGTTCCAGTGGGTGCCATATATGTCTACCACTCACTGCAGCTAACGCCACAGGGAACTAGAGAAACAAACGGGAAATACAGAGTATATTTCAAAGTGATCAAAGAGAAAGCGCTACAAACAGATAGCTCCATACGGTAAAGAGGGGCAATAAAGCACTGGGAATAAATAAAAACCTGAAAGAAAAGGAATCAGATTTAGGCAGAGAAGGGGGAAAATGCAATTCTAAAGGCCACTTTATAGAAAATGAAAAGACCAATTCCAAAGCTATATACAGGCTTGAGGATTAATGCATTGTTCACTAAGAACACTAGAGTTTAATTTTTTAGACTAGAAAAGAGGAAACAAGGGAGTTTTTTTTTTCTTCAAAATCAAAGAACTGGCCCCCTAAGATGGTGCCCCCTAGGCCTTATTTTAGTCTATATACAGAGACAACAGTGAAACTTTTGTAGGATTTCTTGAGTCTATGAAACCTCGGGAGCTTGTTTTAAACAATCAGATTCACCAAGCACAAAAGGGAAAGCCTCAACCTTTCTTTCAAGTGGTCAGAGCCAAACCACAGGCAGTCAACTTGGGGTCTTCCAGATCTGAGGGAAGGCAATGGTTTGCTGAATTCCACAGGCAGGGTGGCCATAAATGAAAGAGCGCCAATGGAAAGGGGAGTGCAAAAGGAAAATAAAAACGAAGGTTTTAAATGGGGAGAAAGGCAGGGTTCGGAGGGAGGAATCCATGCCAGGGTGTTATTTTAGGTTGTCGCCAACAGGGATTCAATGGCTCTGGGGCTTAATATTTACTGATGCGATTTCTGCAGCAAACATGCCCGGATGCCTTCACCATTCACTCGGTAGACTATTTCATAAATGATGCTGGACGAACTGGCTTACTCTCTCCCAACTCGTAGACTAGTGACCCTGGACTAGTCAGTCACATACCCAGAGTGCATCTGCTACTTTACAGAAAAGAAAGGTCAACCCCAGACACGCTCCAGAGTCCTCAGCATGTGAGGGAAAATCATGGACGCTTTTCCTGTGTGTGAGAGATGCCTGAAGGATACAAGAAAGTGTGGGAACTGCAAGGGAAACGGATGTCTGTGGGTGCAGAGCTAGACCATGCTACTGCTACATCCTAAAGACCCAGCAGCAGGAAAGCAGTGAGTGCACACTCTTGTTCTCATCGGTCTCTACAGTCTGAAGCCTGAAGGAGGAACGGGTACTGAGGCAACGTGGCAGAAGCCCGAGGTAGCAGAACATTGACGATTTCACTAGAACAGGTGGAGTGCTAGAAATGACTTATGAAAATGTTCTCAAACTTTCTATCAGAATCATTTGGCAGCGGTCCTGGGCTAGAGAATGTCTCTCAGAACAGAAAGTTCTGGTTTGTAGTGTTTGCCAATTTCTGTGGTGTAAATATTCCCAATTTGACCAATTTTAAGCTACCAACATAGAAGCACTGAGCACAGATTTGAGGAAGATATAAGGAGCCTGGGACCAGCTGGTTTCAATATAATACCACCTGGAGACGTGATAAAGACACAGATTTTTGGGCGCCATCCCCAGCTTTCTGATCGGTAGTTCTCACATGGCTGATGGATCTATTTCAGGGACTATGGTCTGAGAACCACTAGTCTACGGAAAGAAACTCTGGAGATAGTAAGGACAGAAATAAATTGAAAAGCGGTGGCATCATCATCAGTTAAGAAAGGCAGGGAAAATAGAAGTGTGTGTGTGTGTGTGTGTGTGTGTGTGTGTGTGTGTGTGTGTGTGTGTGTGTACAAGACTATCCGGACAATAACCTGAAGGAAGAGTGTTAGTGGTTGGGAGGCAGTGATCTCTGGAGAACTCCTTTCCAACTAGGCTCATTCTAAGAGACAACACAAAACAAGTATAAGAAATCAAGGATAGGCTTTGGTAAAAAATGATTAATATAGTTAATTAGATAACTTTATAGTAATTTCACCAAGCAAGGGAGAAATGGCTATTTCTAGCAGACTGCCTGCCACACATGAATTCTCAGGTAAGGGACTAGAATGGGGGGAAAGAACCCACAGGAATTCAACCCATGTGTGCTGGCTAGTTTTATGTCTGTGTGGCACAAACTGAAGTCACTGCAGGGGAGGGAGCCTCAATTGAGAAAATGCCTCAATAAGATCAGGATACAGACAGGCCTGTAGGGCCTTAATTAGAGATCAATGGGGGAGGGCCCTGACTATTGTGGGTGGGGCCATACCTGGGCAGGTTGTCCTGTGTTTCATAGGAAACCAGGCTGCATAAGCCATGGGGAAGAAGCCAGTAAGCAATACTCTGCATCAGCTCCTGCCTTCAGGTTCCTGCCTTGTTTGAGTTCCTGTTGATTTCGTCCAATGATGAATGGCGATATGGAAGTGTAAGCCAAATAAACCCTTTCCCCCCAGTTTGTTTTTGGTCATAGTGTTGCATCACAGCAATAGTAACCCTAACTTAGACACCATGGCTCTAACAGAAAGCAGTGAGTATAATAAAAGTACTCCCAGAAGACACAGTTAAAGGACTTCAGGTAAAGGGAAGACAATGGAATGAAAATAAACAAGCCATCACGGACAGTCCAGAAGACAAAGATATTCACTGAACCTGCTCAAGAAAGGAGACAGGAAGATGTACTTGACACACAGAAGTCTTCTCGGACTGGGGGAGAAGGCGAATAGAGAGGAGAGGCAGCATCTATGTTACATACACACCTACATGTTCACTAAACAGTTGAATATAGGGCCAAGAAAAAAAAAAAGGACCCACTGACAGAATATTAAAGATAAGCTGCAGGGAGCCTTATCCTGGAGAGATGGCTTAGCCATTAAGAGAGCTTCTGGTGTTGCACAGTACATGAATGCCATTCCCAGGAGATGTGGCAGGTGGTTCCTAACAACCTGCCTATCACTCTAGAACCCAGGGATCTGATGCTTTCTTCTGGTCTCCACAGTCACTTGTACACATGTGGTGCACACCTTTTGGCAGAAAGATTTATTGTGACAAGTAATGAATTTAAAATTAAAATATTGAATTAAAAAAGATCAGTAGCAGAGTCTAGAAGAAAATAGGCAGTGGGAGACTGAAGGAGTTTGAGAAGAAATGGAAACTAACTTCTACAAGAAGTAAAACATGAAAAGAGAGTAAGTACCACACCCTGTGTCACAGAACAGAAGGGACAGAGCAGTACACCGTGCCACCATGGGGTGGGACACACTAGAGAGAGGAAGCAGTTCATTGTGTCTGGAGAGGAATGGGACTCATGGGAAGGTGTGGAAAATGGAGGTCAAGGTGTAGATTCTTCCTAATTTAGAGACAATATAAATCACCCAGGGTAGAGAGCATGAAAATTTTGAGACCATGTGACCACTGGGTAGAAAGGACAGAAAAGTGGTATGTGGCAACAGGCAATCTGGGCTGACTTCCTTACAGGACAGCAAATGAAACTTCCCATGGTAACAGTGCAGTAACATGTAATATTAAGATGTGTTTGGTTCTTTGCATGCTTAACCTATTGTGGTAGCTTGAATGTAACTGGCCCCCATAAGCTCATAGGAGTGGCACTATTAGGATGTGTGGCTTTGTCAGAGTAAGTGTGGCTTTGTTGGAGGAAGTGTGTCACTGTGGGATGGGCTTTGAGGTCTCATATATGCCCAAGTCACGGCCAATCTTAGTTCACTTCCTGTTGCCTGCAAATCAAGATATAAAACTCTCAGCTCCTTCTCTAGCACCATGTCTGCCTGCATGCCACCATGTTTCCCATCATGATGATAATGGACTAAACCTCTGAACTGCAAGCCACACAATTAAATGATTTCCTTTATAAGAAGTTGTCATGGCCATAGTCCCTTCACAGCAATAGAAACCCTAAGACACCTATGCTTCAGAGAAAGAAATACTGAGCATGATCAGTGCTTTGATGGGAAAAGATAATGTCTATTGAATACCTTGTTTAGTAACATTCTATGTAGTAACATGACTGGCTATAGGCTTTGAATTGGTTACTATTGAATACAACTTGAGACCTGAGCACATTTCCTTTTCCTTGGAATATTCTTATCCCTGTTATCTACATAGTTGCTCCTTTACTTCTCTTGGCCTGCTTATGTTTCTCCATGTTGGAAAAGCAGTTTCAAATGCTCCTTTCCTCCCCTCTCTCCTCATACTTTCATTTTTCTTCAGAGCACCTGGAAGATCATGACTTATGTTTATATGTCCTGTCCTCCAATAAAAGGGTGGCACCTTGAAGACAAGGATGTGTTGTTATAACCCCAGTGTCTGCAACTATCACTGGCCCACAAAAGGAGCTTGACAAATTCATCAGGCCCCATATGTACTGGGCTGTTACCATTTTACAGATGAAGGAACGAATTCAGAAACTTGAGTGACTTGCTAGGATACAACTCAGATGATGGAGTCGAGACATAAAATTGGATCTTTTAAACTGCCCCACTGTTTCAGCTGCTTTGTGTCACTTCTATACAGGCATAGTGTGACAAGCTTGTCTGTAGAGCAGTGTGACATGAGGTTGGCTTCAGAGAGTCAGGCTGGGATTTCAATCTTGCATCAGCCCCTTTTAAGATTCCCACGATCTGCAGCCTTCATAGCCTCTTCGTGCTCTTTCCTCGTTGTGAAATGAGAATGACTGCTTCACAGGTTAACAAGGACAACTTCCACATCTAGAACCCTGGTGAATGGTGGTGGGACTGCTGGGTTAGACGAAACAAACAAAGGAATGAGGTGACAGGAAGGAGGAAGAGGAAGGTGCCAGGGAGGAAAGCTGACAACCTGTCTGGGTTTTGCTCTCCTCAGAGACTATACAAGAAACACATTTTTTCTTAGTTAGGGGTGGGGGTGGGGGAAACACCCAGCTTTTGTGTGTAAGGAGGACTCATCAAGGGACATTTATGAGGTGTGTGTTTTAACGATGGAGGAGAGCAGCTGGCCAGCAAGGGTCTGGGTAGGGACTGTGCTACCTCAAAATGGATAAACCTGGGGTAATGTAGTGGTTTAAATACCCGAGTGAGGGGAGTGTGAGCCTACATCAAAGGAAATAAGAGATTAATTTGGAAGAATGCTTCACGAGGAAAAAGGACTGGTTGGAAACAGAAACCATTGTCCAGTCCCTTTTAGAGGCCCTGTAAAACCATGGTAGGGACACATATTCAGAGCCTAAAGTCTGGGGCTGTCATGCAATAAAGATTATTTTACCATTCTCTTCTGACTATAAGAAAAAAACCTTTTTAAAAATCAATAAAATAATTAATAGTATTTATTTAACCAAATTACATATGCACTCTGCTTCATTGGATTTTTGGGTGCTTCACCAAGACCTTCTTTAGGGACCAAAATTAAAGAAAAAACAAAATAACTGTGCTGGAATAGCAGCTCAAGAAGTTGGGACCCTGTGTCCATGGCTTGTTAGAGTGGGGAGAATTAGGGGAACGCACCAAGGAAACAGAAGAAATGAAGTGATAGAGAGTAGTGAGCAGATACTAGGTTTTATGAAGAAAGGGGACAGGGAGGAAAGGGAAAGAAGGAGTTACAAAAGGGAATGCTAGGAAACAACAGGCCCCAAGCAGCCACCTCTATAGTATCCATGTCTCTGAAGTGGGCATTCCAGAAGGGAGAAAAGCTCACCACTGACTATGCACCACCAAAAAATCATCTTATGGCAAAAATCTTCACTTCAAAGAGACATGAAGAACAAGCAATAAACTGAGAATACTCAAAATATGGAACACAAATGGCTGAGAAACACTCAAAGAAATGTCCCTAGGCCCTGCCCCAAATGATGTGACAGACTTTGATGATCCCCCATGGAAGGCCTCACCCTCCCTGGGGAGTGGATGGGGGAATGGATGGGAGGGGTCAGTGGGGGGCATGGGAGGATGGGAGAGAGAGGGAACTGGGATTGATACGTAAAATAAGATTGTTTCTAATTTAAATAAAAATTATTTTAAAAAAAGAAATGTTCAACATCCTTAGTCATCAGGGAAGTGCAAATCAAAACTACTTTGAAATTCCATCTTACGTTTGTGAGAACGGCCAAGATCAATTACACAAGTGACAGTTCATCCTACTGAGGATGTCAGGGGAGGGGAAGACTCATCCATTGCTGGCTGGAATGCAAACTGGTACAGCCACTATAGCGGTACCTCAGAAAGCTGGGAATAGATCTACCTCAAGATCCAGCTATACCACTCTTAGGCATGTACCCAAAGGACCCGATGTCCTATTAGTGAGATATTTGCTCATCCATTTTCATTGCTCCTCTATGCATGACAGACAAAAATTGGAAACTGTCTAGGTATCACTCATGGAAGAAGATGAAGAAAATGTGATACATTTACACCATAGAATACCACTCAGCTGTTTAAAAAAAATAAAAAAAAAAACATGAAATTTACAGGTAAATGAATGGAGTTAGAAAAAAAATCATCCTGAGTGAGGTAACCTAGACCCAAAAAGGCAAACATAAGATATATCTGCTTATATGTTGATGTTAGCTTTTAAGTCTTTGATAAGCAGGCTACACTCCACATAACAATAATGAGTAAGGACTATAAAGGGAAGGGTCTCCTCAAGAAGGGGAAATAAAATATAGTTAACAGGAGTGGAGGACTGAACAGGAGGATTAAAGGTTAATTAAGGACTAACAGGATGGAGAAGGGTTGGGAAGACAGGGATGGAAGTGGTGGTGGTGAGGGAGGGAAAACAAGGAGGGACAGCTAAAACAGAGGGCTATTTGAGGGCTCATTAAGAAACCTACTTCAGTAGAAACTTCTTAAAATATATACATATTTGACAGGAATCTAAATGGAATCACTAAATGATGAAGGAGACAAAGCCCCAACTAGGCATCTCTTCCCATCAAATGAAAACTCCAGTGTCAGAAATGGGTTATATTTAATTGAGGTGTTGGCCAAAGAGTGCCCATGGAAAACACCTGAACAACCCAGGCTATTGCTAAGGCTACTGGCTGCTCTCCAAAACTAATAGTAAGGCCCTATTGTTGAATACAACACCTTCATAACTTATTGGACATAAAGAAGTCAAGCAAGTGCCTACCTAGAGCCTTCCCCACTACTGACTAGTGTTCACTGTACTTGAAGGTGCAAAGGTTTGTAGCTACAGCTACAAACTCTTTGATCTACTGTGGTAACCTGTCTGTCTGATATATGTCTGATATGGTCCAATAGTGGCATAAAAGTTGTGGGAATAACCAACCACTGTCTGATTGAATTTAAAGCTCATTCTATGAGTTGCTACCCATGCCTTACACTGCTTAAGTGGACAAGAATCTAAGATACTAGATAGGCCATGGACCTAGGAGATAACCAAAAAATACTGTTTTATTAAAGTAACATAGCAATATAATAACTTCTAACATTTCTGCTACACTTATAAATCAGTATCTTGCTCAGCCATTACCAGAGAAGCTTCTTCCGGCTATAAACGGGAACAAATACAAAGACACACAAGTGGACAATGTGCAGAGAGTGAGAGACCTTGAACCACTTAGTCCTAAATGGGATGTCTCTATCAAATCCCTCCCCTCTAGGTTCAAGGAACTTTGCAGATGAGGAGGCAGAAAGATGTAAGAGCCAGTAAGGATGGAGGGCACCATGGAAACAAAGCCTCTTAGATACAACACACTGAAGCACATATGAACTCGAAGGCTATGGCAGCATGCTCAGCGCCTATATATGAGGTCTAAGCCAGCTGGGGTCCCAGCACAGTGAAGGGAAGTGGACACAAGCCATCCCTAAAGCAGAAGCTCTCTCCAATTGACAATCATTCACAAAAAAAAAAAAAAAGGAAAAAAGAAAAAAAAAGTGAGTTTTATCTAAAGGAGTCTCACTAGGTATACAAACAACACTTAAGGGAGTAGTACATATCCAACACGAAATGAACTCCATGGAACTTTTGGAAGGCTTTGTTTTGTTTTAGGGGGTTTTGTTTGTTATTGTTTTGCTTCCATTTATCTTGTTTGTCTCATAATGCCTTATCTGGGCACATTCTTAACCATACAGGTCTTTTGCTTGTATGTTATGATTTCTGATTTTATGTTTTTATGGGCTATATTTGTGTGAGCATGTGTGTCTCTATGTTTCTTGCTCTATGTGTTTCTTGTGTTTTTCCTTTGTCTCTTCTTTACCATTTGTTTGTCTTAGTCTGATTTGTTTGTTTAGTTGCCTGCTTGTTTTGTAAAGAAAGAGAGAAAGAAAGGGTGTGGATTTGGGTGGGTGGGGAGATGGAGAAGATATGGGAGGAATTTAGGGAGGAGATATTGTGATCAGAAAATATTGTCTGAGCTGGGCGTTGGTGGATCTCTGTGAGTTCGAGGCCAGCCTGGTCTCCAGAGCGAGTGCCAGGATAGGCTCCAAAGCTACACAGAGAAACCCTGTCTTGAAAAACCACAAAAAAAAAAAAGAAAATATTGTCTGAAAAAAACAATTTTTAATTTAAAATCAAGTTAAAATCAATATGTAAATATATTATACATCCCAAGCTGTATCAGAACGCTGAGTGAATAGCCTCTTCAAAAAGGTGAAAATTCCCGAAAACATGACACCTTGTTGGGAGAAAAGCACAATACATTCGAGTGTTCATTGTCACAGGGAGTAGGCCTTCTTTCCCCAGAATTTCACTTACTTTGTGGTTAAATAATTTTCAGCTTACTCCTCCTACTTCTTTACAGGGAAGAAACATCATGTGACCATCTCATGCCTAGTGGATGTGAATAAAAATAACATATGGCAACATCTGGGGCTTGTTTAGAAAGTCACTCTCCCCCTCATTTCCTCATCTTCCTCACTTGCCCCAGGGATGGGAACATGGTAGGAGCTCGATTAGCCACAGTCCAATTCAGGAGGCAGATGGAGAGAAGAGTAATGGGGGTTCCCAAAATGTCAAGCTGCCATCTCAGCAGTAGACTGCTTACGGTCAGACTTCTACATCGAGAGACGTAGACTTCCCTTGGCTTAAGCCATCTAAACATACATCATACATTCACACAAACATACAGTACATAACATAGCTAAAGCTACTATTGTTTTGCTGTTACATCCAAACTACCACAAAGTAAAAAACAAAAAACAAAATAGTAGAAAGCTATGATAATGTATGTTTATCTTTATTATGTATTTTTACTTTATCTTTATACATTTTAATTAAATTATAATCATCACTTTCCCCCTTCCCTTTTCTGTCCTTCAGCCTTGCTCAAGTTCCCTTCCTCCAAATCTTGTTTACTTATTTTATTTTATGGGTATATGCAAATATCTTCCTGTAAGTATGTGTACTGCCTATATGTCTAGGTCCTTAGAAACCAGCAGAAGGTATCAGATCTCCTGAATCCAGAGTCACACGTTATTATGAGTTGCTATGTGGATTCTGGGAACTGAACTCAGGTCCTTTGAAGAACAGAGTTGCTGAGCCATCTCCCTAGTACCTTTATAATACTTTTATTTAGTTTTTTGAAATTTCCATCTGTTTGTATAATGTAAATAGTTTTGATTGTGTCCATCTACTATTGCCTCCCTCAAACTCTCTCTAGTCCCTCCCCAAACTACCTTCCCTCCCAACATGGATGATTTGACTCATAAAAATGTACATACCGGGGGCTGGAGAGATGGCTCAGAGGTTAAGAGCACTGACTGCTCTTCCAAAGGTCCCTAGTTCAATTCCCAGCAACCACATGGTGGCTCACAACCATCTGTTATGAAATCTGGTGCCCTCTTCTGGTGTGCAGATATACATGGAAGCAGAATGTTGTATACATAATAAATAAATAAAAATCTTAAAAAAAAGTACATACCTAGAATCAACATACCAAAAGACAAACTAGGATTAGGGAGTATTGTAGCTTGGATCTTAAATGCCTCAGAATAGCCCATGTGTTGGTTGGTGGTGCTGTGGAAACTGCAGAATGGTCAGAGATCAGGGTCTAGATGGCAGGAGTAAATCATGGCAATGGGATAATATTGGAGGATATACATGTCCCTGGTGCACCCCCCCTTGTGTGTGTGTGTGTGTGTGTGTGTGTGTGTGCCTGTCTGTTGCCTGTCTCTCTGTCTCTGTCTCTCTGATTTTTAGCTACCAGTAGATAAACAGATCCCCTCTGTCATGTGCTTTATGCCATGCTGTTCTGCCTCTCTACAGGCCCAGAAACAACAAAGCCAAGTGACCAGGGACTGAATCTGACCTTGTGAGCCAAAACAAATCTTTCTGCTGGTTGTTTATTCTGGGTATTTTGTCTCAGCAAAGGAAAACTCACTCATATAAGAGGCCTCGGTGCACAATAATATGAGGGGTAATTTGGTAATGTAACATTTACCAAAGAAAAGATGCAAGCAGCTAAAATTAAAACTATTTATCCATAAGGAAGATTTTAATTTCAGTTGAGGGACATTCATCGTTTTTTATTGACTTAGTAAATCAGAAATCACGAAGTTTTAAAAGTATACGAAATATGCAGAACCATTTGTAGTAGAAAAACATTTCAAAACAGATGAGCATAAGAGAAATCTGTCTGCCTTTCAAAGATTTTGAGAGGTGAAGCACCTGTTAAATGACCTGTAGATAATTCTCCAAGTGAGAAAGCTTAAGGCTTGAAGAGCAAAGCAAACATTCTCCTCTTAAAAACATTGAATAGCACACATAGGGAGAGAGATCAAGTGGGAAATCAAAACAGGAGGAAAGCCACAGGCTCTGGCTGGCAGGGAGAACTAGGAATGCTTGAATGCTAGAGGTGTGTGTGTGTGTGTGTGTGTGTGTGTGTGTGTGTGTGTGTGTGTGTGCTCCAGCACTCGAATGCACAAAAATATAGGAATAGATTAAAACGTGATCAGACTATTTAAACTCCACTGTGTTTTCTCTAGGATAAATTTACCAAGAATCACAAAAGACAGAAAGGCAATGAGAATCAGTACTAAATTCTCTTTGCATACTATTTAGCTATAACATAAATATATGTCTCTCTATGTAATATTTACATTTTTAAAAAATCCATCATTTTTGCAATTGAATAAGATCAAAAGCACTCCAAACCCCCATCTGTAAGTCCACACCCCCCTAAGCAGCCTGACGGCTCTTTTATGCATTTTTCTTTGTCTACTGACTTATTTTTATGCTGGGTTAGCAGGCTGATTTTTGTCTCCATTTCCATTCAATAAAACTAGGAGTTCCTTGTGGGCCAGGCTATGTTTTATTTCCTTTAGCTCCAACCTTAGCTTATCAAATAGAAGAATGTATGAAGAAAATTGTTCCTGCTGGGAGAAGAATGAGAAGAAAAGAAGACTTGGCACCAATGGTTTTAAAGAAGAGAAAGACCAAAGCAGAAAGCAGAATACAAACAATATCTTGATAGGATGCCTGCAGTAAAAACCTGCCAAGGACAGCCATGAGAACCACAACACAGCTCCCAGACTGCAATGATGCTGGACTGCTTATCCTACCTGGGACTGCCTCTACTTCAGTTTGCATCCCACTCCTAGCTTAAGCCACATCACAGTGGGATCATCATCTCATGCTCTTTTACAATGAAGGCATTGGGAAAAGGTGAGAAGCAGGCTAGAAAGCAGTCTGATAAACAACTAGTTATCGCACAAAAGGTAAAATTCTGATTTGAGGTTGGAGAGCAAGGCTTTATGTCATTTGATTGATAGCCAACATTGAAATTTTGGTTGCAAAAAAGGGTGCCATCCCTAAGATAAATTTCTATGGCACTATGTGGGGATCCATTGCACAGAGAGATACATCACCAATAGCAGTATGAGGTATCAGTCCTGCACTATTGAGCCGTTTCTTTTTCTTTTTTTCACAGAAGCACAAAGAAAACTTTATTCAGAACAGAGCAATAGTGCAGAGTATAGAGGGAGACACTGCCAAGATTGACGGAGGGCCATAGGAGTGAGAATACTCAAGGGCTCCACATGGAGTCTAAGAGGAAAACCATCTGATTATTAAGGGTGTGGTTTGGATGGTTCTCTATTTTGATTGATGGTTTGGGTCATTTGTTCTTTTTTCCTACTGGGTATGTCCCTTCCTAGAATGCTCTTGAATTTTAACATAATTCTTTATTGATGACTTAGGAATTCCACATCATGCACTCCAATCCCACTCACCTCTCAATCCTTCCATATTTGCCTTTCATCTCATGATCCCCAAAAGAATCCCCCCAAAATTAATTAAAAGCAAAAAAAAAAAAAAAAACCAAACAAATAAAAAGCCACCTTGCTCCTCCATTTTCCCAACACTTCCTCTTTCATCCTAGTGGCATCAGGAGCTGTGGTGTGTCACACAGTATATCCTTCTGTCCAATTTGCTCTACCCGAAAAATGTTCATTGCAAGGAGTCATTGGTCTGGTTCAAGACCCCTGGCACACCATCATCATTGGACCTTCACCTAAACTCCTCATGGAGATCCTGCTGCTATTGTTAGGCAGGACCGTCCCTTTATGAAATCCAGCCAGTCACAGATGGGGTAGATTTTAGGGTGGACCAACCCGAGGCCCAGGATGTGGGTGGGGGTGGTAGCTGAACTAGTCTGGGCCCCTGGGACCACTCTCCTATGCCCATGCCATTGAGGCCAGCTCTTCCCCAGTGTGGGCAGGGTGGGGTGGTTTCTCCCCAACGTGGGTGGGTGGAGTGGTGGGGGGGGGCATCTCATGGAGGATGGAACCAGGTCAGCACTCAGATTTCAACACACATGATTCCTATGACTCCCTGTGGTAACACTGGCTATGGACATCATCACAGACTCCAGCTGTAGCAGGAACATTGACCCAAACATGGCCCTCAGCAGCAGCTGGGACTTTGGGTGTCACCATGGCTCAGGTGGCAACACAGGTTACCCAGATTAGTATGGTCCCAGTGGCAGCAAGGCCCTCAGACACCAACACGATCTCAGGTGGCTGTCCAGACCTTGGGCATCCCCACAGACCCCTGTGGCAATACAAACATGTTGCTGGGCCACAGACCCAGACATGTCCCATAGCTGTACCCTGGGCCCAGATGACACCATGACCCCATGTGGCAGAGCCAGCCACCCAGATCATCCTGATCCTAGTGGCAGCATGGCCCTCAGATATCAGCAGGTCCACAGATGGTGGCTCAACCTCCAGCATCAGTGTGGTCTTTGGCGGTACCATGGGCCAGGAACATCAACACAGAACCCAGATGTGGTAGGACCGTGGACCCAGACATGGTCCTCAGTAGCAACCTGGACTTGGATTTCACCATGGCCCTCAATGGCATGGACTTAGGATAGTGGTCCCATGGCCGAGGTGGTGGCCCAGACCCCTGGCATCAGCACAGCCTTTGATGGTATCAGGAGTCACAGATATCAACACAGACCCTAGCTGCAGTAGGGTCATGGACCCAGACATGGCCCTCAGCTGCATCCCAGGACTGTATGTCATCCTGGCACCTTGTGGCAGTGCATGGGTCCCTTATTCTAATCCTGCCCACTATTGCCTTGCTTTGTAGAATAAAATAGAAAGTCAGTTATGATCTATCAAAAGAGGTAATTCTGTAAATATTTAACAAATCCTGTGATGACATTTGAATAGAATCTTTTCTATTCTATTAACCTTATAACAATTCTTAGACCAAAAACTTACATACTGTTGATTTTTAAAATGTCATCTGTCCAAGTGTTAGAGCATATATGAGATTTTAGTAACAGTGAATGTCTACGTTATTGGGCCTAATAGATTATTCTCATTTCTGAATAAATATTCTAATATTCTGGTGTTTTTTTTTCAGTTGCTGAGGTAAAACACTGGCCAAAACTAACTTGCAGTAGAAAGGGTTTATTTCATCTTATATTTTACAGTCTGGCATCGAGGAAAGCCAAAGCATAAACACAAGTACAGAGACTGAACCTGTGCACATGGAGGGATGCCACTCACTGGCTTGCCTCTTCTAGCTTCTTCAGCTACTATTCTGAAACTTCAGCTATTTTCTTAACTAACCTACCTGAAGATAATAACACTAGCAGTGGGCATGGCCCTCCAACATTGATCAGCAATCAAGAAAATGTTCTATAGTCATGCCCACAGACTAATCTGATGGAGACAATTTTCTAATCAAGATCCCCTCTTCCCTGTTCTGTCAAGTTGACAACCAAGATCAGCCATCACAGTATCTAGGGCAGCCATTTTTCAAGACTTCAGAACCAACACTTTCCTTTGTTACCACAATGTTTTGCACTGTGTGTGTGTGTGTGTGTGTGTGTGTGTGTGTGTAGTTTTGTAACTACAAAGGCTCATTACAAATGTAGCTCGGTAATATAGGGCTTGCCTAACATATGTGAATAACTGGGTTTGACTTATAACACCTAAGGAACGAAGGAGCTTTGGTGTGAATTTCACTTGATTTTACCAGTGGAGATTACATATAATATGGGATAAAACTCCATATCAAGCCATAGATGTAATTGCATAGCCATGAGTCACAGATTGCTCCTTGGTCTTATCCAATAGTAAAATGTTTTCTAGCAGTTAAAAGAGTCAATGTGATTTGTAGTTGTAGCTTTCAAATTGTGTGAATTCAATTTTTAACAGGTTTTAAAGAAAACACACTATCAAGGACAATAAATAGGAAGTTAGTCTGTATGAGGGCTTTCTTGTGGCGGCCATTTCAATTGCCTTCTCTCATAGATAGATCTCAGCAAAATTAAAAATTGTAAGATGCTTGGCATTCATTCTCATCTCTGTTGCTATTTTATATGTTTTATATTTGTTCTCTTTTTTATTTTAATTTTTATATATTGTGGTGCTAGGGATAAACCAAGCCAAATATTTTTAGGCCAGTATTCCACCTCTGAGCTAACTCCCCAGCCCTTTTTGCCTATGATTTAGGAGCAATTATACTACAAAAAAAATGCTGTGCCACCTCCCCCCCCCACACACACCCTGTACTTGCTTCAATAGTGTCATACACTCTTTGGATGTTATTGACTTTAGGGTACTAATATTTAGTCATCCTTACAGTCAGAGTATAAAGTGTATGAACAAGCAAAGAACATGTTCCTTGCACTCATGAGCAGCCTCCTAAACTCACCCTGCACATGTAACTGCTTTCATCAGGAACATTAAACTTAATATTGATAGATGCTATGATCTCCAACTCCTAATACATTACAAAATCATGTTGAAACCAATTTAAAGTTCAGATTTCCTAATACATATTCTTTGTAATTGACCTCAGAGCATTTCTCAGCCTGTAAAAACTCTTATTTGTAACCACCAGAGCAGTCAAAGCTATAATCACTCTGTCTACACTGAATATTAGGGTAGTGTCTACAAAAGCAGACAAAGTCGATGGGTAGCAAACACTCCTAATGTTGCTTCCACAATTACATGTAGCATGGTAATAGCTATCAATTTCCAATGTTTAAAACCACTTTTGTATGCTCATGACTTTCTGATGGCTAGGAAGCCTAACTAAGAATTTATAGCATTTGATCAGTAGCAGAGGTGATGAGTGGCTAGTGAATATCACCTAACGTTGATTACAGGAAGCCTATGATGATAACATAGCACACGTCAGTGTCAAAACATGGAGAAAACTAATCATAGTTTTTTAGGCTTCTTTTGAAACAAAAATTACCTACCACAATCAGTGGCCAAATAACACATGGAGTAATTTTGTTGGAAGATCCTAGTAACTTTGGTCTATGAGCTAAGATCATTGAGCCCTACATACTCACTGGGATCTGGCCCATTCTCCATTGTGCATGGTCCTAAAGACCTGACACTGCAGTAATCTCAGGATGATGGGTGACCAGTGAAGCACATCCAGCCATCACTCTGACAGTGATCCTGAACTGGGCATTCTAACCTCATTTGAAATCCAAATACTAATTAAGAGAGTGAGTTGGTGGCACAATAGACAAAGGCTTACAGCAAAATGACACTGACAGTGGAGAAAGATATGCAAAAAGGTGGACTCCTACAGCTACTATGTAAATGAAGAATAGCTGTATCAACTAAATTCTTGGTTTTAAGAATTTGTTCTGAGCTAATCTTTATCAAAACAAACAAAATGCCACACTGCAAAACAATTCTGTCTCCACAGTTCAAAAACATTAAGAAAAATTTAGGACTACATAAAAAATTTACTGAGTCAGTATGAACATCATGGAGTTTACCCAGTGCTGATCTGGTAATGTTTAATGGCTGTCCGTCAGGCATGCGTTTACTATAAAATGTGTTACATAAAGAATAAATAATATGTAAATGACAAAAGTGTATTCTTTACTATAACTTAGTTATAACTGATTTTCACAGAATCAACTGATAGATTTTCACCTAATTAATACATACATAGTCATTTTCTACAGTTGAAAAGCAATAGTACATGCAATCTGGATGTGAGCGTTGGTTGATACTTTCATTTACATAAGCAAGTAAATGGAAAATGAATACATGTTGAGACATTCACTTGTTTATCAATTACATGAATGACTTCTTTACTGAACAGGACAGTATGGTTTTGAACTGTAGGAATACTTACTGAGATTTGGGGTCTGCTTAAGAAAACAAAGCTACAGAAATGACAAACCTTATACTTAATTTGCACTAATCATATTTTCCCCACTTTTCTTGTTTAAACAATCTAAAAACAACCAATCCGCACTTTCAGTGCTTGACAATCTCCAGATTCAGTATGCCTATCACAGCTGACTTCACATGGTGGACCTCATGGCCCCTGGTGGTGGAATTGGTCACAGAAGTGCCACAGTGTAGGAGTATGTAATGTTTCCCCTTAGTAGATCAAAACCATCAGGAATGTATGTCATAGTACATGGCATTGCTGTGGGATATCACTTTAACTATGTAAAGATGTGTTACATTTGTTTAATTATGTAAAAATGTGTTGCTTTTGTTTATGCTGCATTTGTTTAACTATACAAGGATGTGTTGCTGTTTTACCTTGTTTGTCTAAGGCACCTGATTGGTCTAATAAAAATCTCAACAGCCAATAGCTAGGCAGTAGGAGGGTAGGCGGTGCTAGTGGGCAGAGAGAATAAGTAGGAGGAGAAATTTAGGCTCAAGAAAGAGGAGAGAGAGAGACACACACACACACACACACACACAGAGAGAGAGAGAGAGAGAGAGAGAGAGAGAGAGAGAGAGAGAAAGAGAGAGAGAGAACAAGAAGAAAAAAAGAGAGATTCCCAGAACCAGCCAGCCAGGCAGCTGCCAGACAGACATGGAATATGGCATACAGAGTGAAAGAAAAGGTTCAAAGTCCTGAGGCAAAATGTAGATAAAAGGAAACAAGTTAATTTAAGTTATAAGAGTTAGTAGGATAAGTATAAGCTAAGAATGATCATTAATAACTATTATTAACTAATATAACTAATATTAAGTTTCTAATACTAAGTTTGGAAGCTGGTTGATGGCCCAAAAGAGAGCCTGATAGATGTCATAGCAAAATGTAGTAGAGATAATTACAAAATGGCATATTTTAAATGTTTATTACTATTTTAAGGTAATTTTGTTAACATGTTATTTTAATGTTGATGTGGTTATGTTTAATAACCAACTCACAGTATCTTTGAACGTAAAACAATGGCTTGTGTAAGCCAGCACAAACCCATCCATTACATTCCTGGTCAACAGACAGAATATGTTAATGACATGTTTTAGAAGAATGACTGAAAGTATAAAGCAACCAAACATATAGGCAAGAAAAAAAGCTATTTGAGATATTTAAGTAATATTTTTAGAAGTTGATTGACTTGATAGCTATAAAATGCTTAAATTCAAATGTCCTTAAGCCTCTGATAAAATGGCATAATGTGCTTCCAGTAGTTTTGTTAGTATACTTTGGGTTACTGTAACATAATGCTTGAAATAATCAATGTAATCTGGAAAAATGTTCTGTCTCATAGATACAGAGGTTTGTCTCACCAATCTTATGACACTGTGACTTTGGGCATTGGGTCAGTGGTTGCACAGTACTTCATGGTAGGAAGACATGAAGACCTTGTTCATCTCATGTCAACCAAAAAGAAAGGAAAGGGAGAGGGAAAAGAAGAGATTAGAAGCATGGGTCTCTACCTGTCCTTCAAGAGCATGTCTCTCTGACTTAACTTCCTCCTAGAAGGCCCAGTTCTTTCAAAGGTTCCTGTCCCCTCTGTGTATAGGCTCTAACCAGATGTTTTACTCACGATCCGGGGGCAGGGGCGGGGAGAGGGAGAACCCATCGAAGCCAGAAAGACTCTGTTCATCATCACATGTCCACATTTCTGCTATTTGAGAGCTAGTAAATTTCTTGCTACTCTACTCACAGAATAGTTTGGAAAACTATGGGAAACTAGGTGGTTACCAAGAATAATGTCTTAAGGAGACAGCTCAGTGTGGGGGAAAAGTATTTACTATGGTGGCAAGTATTTTGTTGTAGATTTATGTATTACACCTCAACTAAATAATGATGAATATTTATGGAAAGTAAATCTTATAGGGTGGTGGGTGGCACACGCCTTTAATCCTAGCACTCGGAAGACAGATGCCGGAGAATCTCTTTGAGTTCCTGTCCAGCATGGTCTATAAAGAGAGTTACAGGACAGGCTCCAAAACTATACAGAGAAACCCTGTCTCAAAAAAAAAAAAAAAAAAAAAAAAACCAGAACAAAACAACAACAACAACAAAATTACTCTTTAAAACAAACTGAAAATAAGAGCAAATGTGTTGAAGTGTGTGTTTGTATTTTCTTGGCAACAGAAATAAAAGCTGTGTAATGATGACCCTCTTGATTTATATAATTTAATAATTATTTTATTTTGTATTTAAAAATTAAGTAATGCCTACATTGGATTCTACAATTGTTAAAACAATACCTAGGTTAGAAACGGCATATCAGAGCTGGGTAGTGGTGGTGCATGCATCCCAGCACTCGGTAGGAAGAGGCAGGCTGATCTCTGTGAATTTGAGACTGGTCTGGTTTACAAGAGCTAGTTCCAGAACAGCCTCCAAAGCCACAGAAAAACCCTGTCTCAGAAAACAAAGAAAAATTGCATATCAGAAAACAAAGGTTTCACTGATCAGCTATTTTGAATATGAAAAGTACAAATGCTAAAGTGGAGATGGCTAGAACCTCAACCTGCCTCCACATTTCACTAACAACAGGACCCAAGAAAGCATTAACAACCAAACTTCTTGAAATTCCAGTTTTGCCATCTGAAAACTGGGTACCCATGTTATAGGGCTGGAGTAGCAATTAAACATATTAGTGCATGTAAAACATAAGGGTAATATTTTGTAAAACATTACCATTTTACCATTATAAGATAAAAACCCATCCAATTGTGAGTTCAAATGAAGAGATTTTCTTCACACTGGAAGCTTTGAGCGATGCTCATAGGAACAGTAGCAGTTGGCTTTACAATTCACATTCTTATCTACCACTTGCCTCTCCTGTGCTGTGTGTGCTGTGCCAGAGCCAAGAATGGTCCCTCCCTTTTCTTGTCATCCCTTATCCTTTCCCAATCTCCTATTTTGAGTATTTTAAGTACACATTTTTTGTCCAATCAACTGTATCATCTTCTGTCTCTCTCCTTTCATCTTGGATTTTTCTGGCTAACCACACTGGATAAGTGTTATAGGGGAGGAGATGGGGGGGGGAGGAGATTGGGGGGGGAGAAAGCCTGCAAATAACCTGTACCAACACTTACTTCTCTGTCCTGGTATCTTCTGAAAAGTCACATCTTATTGATACTCAGATGTGTCGAGAGTTCAGGGGAATGAGTCTAAATGACACCAAGCAAACACTTGCTGTGATTGTCTCCCATAAACTTTGCCTTGGAGAGCTCTCTTAGAGCCCTCACAGGCTTCCATTAAGAAGGTCTACACAAGGGCTCTGAGAGTGCCTGATGCTAATGAAGACATTGGTATTTTTGAAGCCTGATGCAGTCAATCAAGAGGGAGGCAGCTGCCAAAACACCCTTGCTTCAGCATCCCTGAAGCAATTCTTACAAGGAGACAAGCTAAGAGGTTTCACAATGCCCAGGCTTCCCTGCTCAGTCAATTACAACAGTATCTGCAATCTTTTTCCTTCATTTCTTTTATTCTAAGAAGATGAAAATACTGCTTTTAAAAAAAAAAGTGCCTCAGCTTCAGTATGACATAAGCAGTCAAAGATCTAAGTTCTATGAGACATAGCACCAGAATACAAACGTTCAAGGGTCTGACACCAACAGGATTATGTTAAAACATGCAGTAAGCAAATATAGAACATTCCACTTGAATGCAGTTCCTGTAATACTTGTTGGATGTCTCATTGAGAATGGGATCTGTGGGCTGCTTTATTAATAGTAGACTATACTATATTTTGTGCCTTGGGTATAAAACACCATGAGGTGTTTCTGAAGTTTGAAATGTAATGTTAGAATAAGAATGAGTAATACAGCTATTTTCAGTCATCATCATAGGAAGCACTGTAAGAATATTAAAAGCAGGACCCAGTCAGATGCATGCAGAATGAAAAGCCAGACAAATTGCTCACTGGCTTTGGAACTCTGTGAAGATGCTTAACTGTCTTAATATGTCCCACAGGAGTGCTAAAATGACACACATAAAATGTCTGTGCAGTCCCTCCCATTAACAATGGTTAAAGACTCAGTATATGCCAGTTTTTACTACTGTGATTATTCTACAAATCAATGATTAAAAAAAAAGACTAAAGCTAGCAAGAACAGAAAGAGCAAACTCTGGAAGTATATGCTGTGGTTTATTCCATATTGTCCCTCCTGACTCACTGTAACAGGATCTGTTTGTCTTCAAGGATATCTGTGTTTGAGCTACTCATCTAGGTCTTTTTCCAAGCTTCTCTCCCACTCCACAAAAAAACAAAGAGGCAGAAAAAAAAATCATGTGTCTTAGCTGAATTTTTACTCTCTTTTTATGTTAGTTTTTAAATATTAGCTACTATCAAAATTCTTGTTGCCACTTCACATAAACATTATCATCATTATCAATGCTGATATCACCATAGCAACCTTTTAGGTGTGATATTGAATATAGGTACAGTTTAAGTCGTTTTACCTTAATCATTTTAGCTTATGATGAAGGCACCAATCCTTATTAGTATTTACAAATAAGCAAACATTGGGTCCTAGATGCTATAATTCTTGTGTCTAAATAGATAATCTTTTATTAGAATTTGTGCAATGTGAATAAGGACACTACATTTTGAACTATTGAATACTTTAACATTTATACATGAGTTTTAACAGTCATAATATACAGGATCATCCCAGGTGGATCATATTAATGGTAGGATTTTCAGTGGTGTGATAGAGGATACTTTATGACCCTTAAACCTCTGAAAATATGCTAAGCAAATGCCTATATATTGGGTTGACAAGTTTAATTGAGAAATATTAAGCTGCAATTAGCAAGTAAACAACACATCTGTTTCCATGGGAACATGCCCACTTAGTGCTAGGTACAAACCCAGGACTTGGTAGGCAAGCACTACCTCTAACCTACACCACAAACACCTATTTAGTTTTCCAGACAATATTTCATAATGTTATATAGCTGTGTTTAAGAAAAGCACTACATGTGAAGTTCATGGTTGGTTGTATGAAGACAGCTTAAAACAAAATCCACTACAATCATTTATATGATTCTTACTTTTAGTGGAGTCCAAGCTGAAAGCAAAAGAAAATGGTCAATAGGATTTCAATGCATGCAAATAACACTCATAGATATACAGAAATGAATACTGAACACATAAATTTTTCCTCCAATATCTTACTAGAAATAATTCAGACATGAGAAATGATCAGTATATTCTAGTTGGAAGAAAAAGGGATTAGCTGAATCTTACACTAACTTCAAGATCAATCTATTCCTACATCTTATAAATGAAGAAATACGAGAAATCATTTAATCATCGTCAAAATTAATTTTAACAAAACTAAAGTTAAAATTTTAACTCTAGACACAGAGGTAAAACTGCAGTCTTCAGTTGTGAGTTTTTCAGTTGTATCAAATTAGATAAATATATAGCAGAATACCATTCTTTCAAGATCAACTGACATACTAGGGGAAACAAATTGTAGCAGAGTTAAGTAATGGTTCTCAAACAAAAGACTATTAGTTTTAAGTTAATGATCCAAAGAAACAATGTTCTGTTTTAAGTCATTGAAGGTGGTGAGGAGGGGCCAGATTGCACTTACTTACTGTAGGTATGGCAGTGTACAGTGTATTTCATAAGCATGGCAACAATGTCCACAGGGGACTTTTATAAATGTCTATGGGAACAAAGGTCTGGCACTGTAACAAGTTTAGGATCTCTACAGTTAAGGACTTAAGCAAATAATGTGTGGGAGTGGATTTCACCAGGACATTTGACAATATCACTGTGGACAAGAGGAGGAAAGCACTGTATATATTTGTGAAAGGTTAATTCTGACTAATGATAAGTATGAAAAATGGTGGTTTGTTCAATTTTAATTTCTCTAATTTCCTAACAACTTGCTAAAAATTGGATTAGCATTATATAAATATTCCATTACAGCATTAGCTTTTTCTTATTTTTGAAGATGTCCTCTTATCATTCAAATACCAATTCTTCACCATTTAGTAACTTGAAAATGTCTCCTAATACACAACTCATGCCTTTGGTTTCTTGAAAGTAAATTTATTTGTATAATTGTATTTTAATGTACTCATATATAAAACATGTTCTTTCATACTTTTCACTTTTTACTTTACTATAAAATGTTCTTTTCCTCAAATCTTAAAGTTTTTGAATTTATACATTTAGTTCATCACCACAGTGAGAACTTATTTTCCTATATGGAAATGAGGTGGAGATCTAATTTTATCTTTTTATTAAAAAATGTCATGTATTGCTGTAGTTACTTCTTTTCCAATTCTTCTGTAGTGTCTCTTCAGTCACAAATGAAGCTGTCATTTAAATATGAGCTTGTCTTTAAGCTCTGTTCCATGCACAGACTTGGGCTAATCCAGCATTTTTAGCTATTTTTAAATTTTAATTGTCAAGATCAGTTATGGAAAATACAGCCCTTCCTTTCACTCTTTTGAAAAAAAAAATTGTACTTGGCCTTTTTAAAAACCTTCATTCTTCTGTAGGAATTTTAGAACAAGATATGCCCACATATATATTTGTGTGTTATAGAATGTTAAGTCATAAAAAATGTAGAGAACAGTATAATAAACATACAGTATTGATGTTTCTATTTTTCAGTATCATTCCTTCTTTGGCTGGGTTACTGGAAAGAATTTCCGAGATACCCATCACTTTTTACCAGGTTTCCAAGAGATGAGAGCTGTGGATTTGTAGCCTTCAGGTAGACTTTCACTGAAGCTCAAATACGAAATAAAATATCAAATAAAATTTTGTTTAAAATCAATAAAATATAGATAAAATTTTAAATTCACTAATTTCACAAGAATCTTTAAGAATCATTAAAAATATTTTTTTAAAAAAAGATCAGAGTTCAGAAAACAAAGTTCTTTCTGTTTAAAAAAGTGGTTCAGGATCCGTTTGGCTGCAGTTTGGGGATGGCGAGAAGGCGAGAGTGTGGGTGTGATCAGAAGGTGCGGTTGAGGGTCATGGAGCCTGCAGTGTTTGAATGATTCTTACTCAGGGAAGATGTGCAGCTTGCACACCTGGGGGAGGTGAGAGAATCTGGAAGGTTTGGATAGGAGGGCACAGGAGGTGATCGTTATGTAGAGTTGGGTGGTAGGACACCAAGAGACATAAATGGGTGGATCTGAAATGCATTAATACAGAACATAACTGTGGGGAAAAAAAACTTATACATGAAAAAAAAAGAACACATTTCTTTTTTTCCTCCCTTTTCAAATAAATCTTAGCAGCCTGAGATAAAAAGCTAAATCTAATGTCACTATTTATTGAGGCTAAATGTTTGGTTCCCATCCTGAATTTCAAATGAACCGAATGAAAACTAAATTAACTGTATTTATGTGATGTTAGTCATCTGACTTTGTAATGCCTTTTCCCCAGCTGATTGAAAAGACGGTGAAGGTGAAAGCAACTTGCATTCCCTCAAGTGTGTTATACAGCTACTGCATAAACAGCTGCACAGCCTCCAATTAAGCAGCGATGCTTCTGCCTGGGAAAGCTATATATAAGCAAACGAAACCGGGAAGGTACATGCTGAGAATACATAATTACCATGGAACCCTTTTTAAAGCACAGTTCACCACTACATGCATATTTGAATAGGAGAGCTGATAAACTAGGATCTTGATACTTTGCAATGACATCCATCGAGTCATAAATTACTAATAACGTGTGAATTCATATGCATTCTCACCAATGTCCATGCCATGATTAGGTCCTAAATAAATGCATCATTCTTTATATGATTTAGTTCTACTGGAAAAGATAAGTCATACAAGATGTTATTTATCAAGTATTTAACAAGAGTTGAGTCAGAACCAAACAAAATAGGAAAAATAATGAGTGGTAAATTTCTTTATATATCCAGAAAAGATGAGGCATTTGCACCAATAGTAATGATGTAAGAAATGGAATACATTAAGTGTTGGAAAGATGTTCGAGTGACATTGGACTGTGAATTCCTTTCCAAAGCAGAATATGTCCTACTTGCTTTTATATTTCTACATCCTACTAGCATAGGAGTGAGTGTCAGATAGCTAATGCCTAATCAGTTGTCCAGATACTCATCAAATTAAACAAATATTAAAGTGTTTACTGGATGTGAGTCACACAAGGACCTTGTTCCTGCTTTGCTGAGCATCCATTCATTCCTTAAAAACTCATGGGAGGGACCCTGCTTACTAATGTAAAGGCACACAATTGAAGACTGATAAGAGAGAAGGTTGCAGGATGATGAGGAGGCAAGGAGAGCTGCTATGTATGAGGGGAAAGTGGAGGGAGGAGGAGATGGGAGAATTATAAACACTGATTTAAGAAATAAAATTGACTCTGGACACCGAGAAAGGTGGTTACAACGCACTAATGAGAAACTGATTTTAGAAAATGTCATTTATTTAATTTTCTCAAAAGGATAAAAAGATTTCAGGTGTTCCAAATGAAAACTTGATATGGGTTGAAGGCCATGTGATGAAAGATAATGAAATAGTAGACTGAGGTGATAGAGCAAGTGAAAAAGTATGGAAGGATGACTAAGTGCTGGGGAATTAGATCACAGCTTAGTGGTTTACATCCTTCCTAGAGGGTGTGAGGCCCTGGGTTTAACTACTAGAACTGAAAGAGATACAAGTGATGGGTGCAGTGCTATATGGAAACCAAGAGAATGAGGTTCTACACAGGCAAGCTGAAGAAAGGGGGCTACAGTCTAAATTTTGAGTACAGGGATTTTATATTTCAGAGGTTTTTAGAGGAGGTCCCCAGGTGCTAAATGGAGTGCTAGTGGGGGTCACGAATGCAACAGAAGTAAAGGGTTCACAATAGAGGACAGCAAGCCATCAGGGAACCACTGCACGTTACAGACATCATCACTGCCTGCTGGTTAACACAAAGTGGAAGAAGAGAGAGGCAGTGCCATTGCTAACGTGTTTAAATGTTAGTGGAATGCCAGTATGTTCCAAGTAAGAGGTAAAAAGGATGACTGGGGTGAGACTTGGTGGAGAAATACTTTATATGACCCTATTAGTATACAGAGAACTTAAATAGTTACAGTTTGCAAGACAACATGCAGTACAGTCTGGATATGATCTAAGTTGCCAGTGGTTGTAGTGTGGATCGCTATTTCTAACACATTATTGATTTCCTCGGCCTCTCGGGCGAAGGCGTGTAATACCAGTTTCCCTGCATCAATCAATATCCCTTACAGAATATTCAAGTTAATATTTTCTAAATAATTGTTCCTTCATGTTACCGTCCTCCTCTCATCACTATCCCTACACTTCAACCATTTTCTTTCTGACAATTCAAGCAAACATGTAATGACTCAGTTGATCTATGTCTGACATCCAGATGTGTACGTGACTTGGTGGTGATCTTATCCAGATGTGTACATGACCTGGTGATGCTCTTCATGATGCCACAGGTGCTCTACTACTGGCTTCACATCTATTCTCACAAGCTCATGCTAATTGGTCATTTTTCCAAAACAAGGAGGGATCTCTTTAATATAACAATTGCATTTCAGGGGTGACTTTATACTGCTTATATTTTGCTATTTTGTGAAATGTAGGATTAATTTGAAATTTTGTTTATAGGGTCAGTATCACGGAATAGAAAAGAGTTTTTTAGTAATATTGAGTCTCTCCCCCTGCTCCAGCTTCTGCCTAAATGATCCTCCAGCTGTTTTAAAAACAAAACAAAACATGAAATCAAGGGATGGATTGCTACAATTGCCTTTTCAAAATGAGCTTTCAAAATAAAACCACAATGTGGGGTATCTGTGCTATTTTCTCCAGTAACAGTCACTGCTTGGAGTCATCACTCACATGTGGCTGCTAGCTCAGAGCCTGTGACATAAATGATATTACAATCTTTGAAGTTGAATCCAAGTCTTTAGTGTATTTTAACTGCTTAATAAAGATAAAATGGCCGACATGCCCCAGCTGTACTTCCAGGAAAGCTTCACACTGAAATCCACTTTCTGCTGATTGTCTGAATTAAACCCTATTATGAAATGGGGAACAAGGGAGAGGCAATCTGGAGGAAATCTCACTTGTCCACGCACCACGGATTCAAAGGAAAAGGTGGGCCGAGGGAAGAGGGAAGGAAGGAAGGAGAAAGACACATTCTCAGCTCTGGGGAAAAGCATAAACACATCTGTGATGATTAATTTCTACTTTTGTAATGGCTATAATAACTCCTAATTGCAAAACAATTTTGTATGTTAAAAGAACCCAGTGACGTGGAAGTCTTCTGTGACTTGCATAGGCAGCCACTACCTGCTCCTATGTTCATTGTAGTACAGCCAGCCATCCTTGACCTCGTCACAATTTGAGTCCTGTATGGTATGCATTTATTTGTTGGAACACGGCTGCAGGAAAAATAATGTGTTCCTTTAGGGACCATGTTTCATCACACAGCTTCTCGTTGATTATGCAAAGTGCCAAGAACCTTCAGAGGGCAGAAAAAAAAATCATTCCTGTCTTTTCCCTGAAGCTCTCCTTTTGACAGAATGTTTGGCTAAAGAGCCACAGGGATTTGGTGAAACAAAGTGTTCCTCCATCCTGTGGAATCTGCTGCTTCTATTCTGAAGAGAGTACAGACTACGACCTTGGTTGATCGCTGGTAAGTGTGCTAGTTGCCTAGCAAAATCTAGAAGTTCAAGGAAAAAGCCATCACATTCTTCCTAATTTACATTTTGAAGCTGTTATTATCATAATGTGGTATGCTACAAATTGAATGCCTTAACGGGAGGCTTAGAATAGTATGACATTTCGCACTACCACAGCGACTGACATGTACCAACCAATCTTATTAATTTCTATATCTGTGAAAAACAACAAAATGCCCTAGTATACAATGTGCTAGTGACTACACAGCACAGGGCCCACCCACTCGTTTAAAATGGAAGGATAAAGCTATGGTGACTGAGATTTAAATAAGGATAACAACATTTTCAAAATCTCAGTGTGAATCCAAACTCTTTCATATTGCTGCACAGGTTTAACAGTCCTAAAAATTCCTTCTTTATTTCAAGACAGGATGCTGTCTTCATTTTTGATGGTAGGAAAGCAAGTTAGGGAAATATGCTTCATTAGTATGTCTCCAAAGGATTATAAGATTATAATCATAGTTTCCCATAAAGAAGATATTGCTAATAAACTTTTCTCTAATCTAGTTGAGATAGTAAAGAAAGTATTTTCTAAAATGCTACATATTGATTTCTGGAGTAGCAAATAAATTTAATTACTATTATGTTTTATCTTTGAGACTCTGTAGCTCTGGCTGGCCTGGAACTTATTATATAGACCAATCTGGCTTAAAAGTCACCAGGATCCAGCCAAGTACTTGGATGAAAAGTGTGTTCCACTACACCCAGCAACAAAATACATTTAAAAAGAAAGCAACAAAAATTGTAACTACTGTTTTCACATTGGTTGAAATGCTCTTCTTATCTTTTGTATTTTGGGTAGAAGCTTTATCATTTGATTCTGTGTTACTTCTTCAGCTCATCTCCCCCACGCTTCACCCCCATAATATGAAGTCAGGAAGCAAAACAGATTACTATGTGGAAAGAGCACCAAAATCAAATTAATAATTGCATTGCCTTTAAAAAATAGAATTTGTAAGGCTGGAATGAATAATGGCTTAGTAGTTAAGAGAATCGGCGGTTCCTCCAGAGAACCCACCTGGGGCACTTCACAACCACCTTCAGGTGATCAAAGCCCTTATCTGGCCTCCGAGGCACTTGAACATGAGTGGTACACACACACACACACACACACACAAGCATGTGCATACATACACAATGAAAAATATCTTTAAAATAATCAGAAGCTGCTAGATTCTATTTAGTACACAGTTACAATGACATTTTGGTAAACTAGCTGGGACACTCCCTTCTCCCTAAGAGCTGATAATACACAATGAGCTCAAACATTTCAGGGGCTTCTTAGATATCATAGAGTATGTTCTCTGATGGCAACATAGGGAGCTGGCTCAGTAGATAACATGTGTGCTGCACAGGTATGAGACCCTGGGTCTGAGATGTAAGAACTGGGCAAAAAGCCAACTCTCTCTCTCTCTCTCTCTCTCTCTCTCTCTCTCTCTCTCTCTCTGTTCCTCTTGCAATTTCTTCCCTTTGTTCTGTATACATCAATAAAAAGTGAGAAACACTGATCGATCATTTTTTGCAGCGCAACTTTGAAACATCTCTCTCGGGATGCAATATAACACTAACAGAAATAAAAATTAGTGGATACAAAAACCCACCCACCAATCTAATCTTTCAACAAATCAAATTGTTTCCAATTTACGAGTCATGGAAGCAGTCTTAGCTTCTGAGCATGCTCAGGTTTTCCCTGTCCATATAAAGAAGAGCCTGTCTTCTGCTTTTCTTCCGATTGTCTCATAAACATTTTACCTATCCTGTACTTTTCCTAACTCTCATGAAAATGAATGCAGTCATGGGTTACTATGAATCATTTTCCCACTCTTGAACATGTGGCCATCCTTCCTCATCCCTGTTTTCTCTTGCTACAATTAAACACCAACATTTCCACTTGCATAATTTTCTGTTGCTTTTGGTGTTTCTCCCTTCACATACATTCTCTGAATGCAGACTCAGGAATATTTGGATGGGCCTTATACTGAAAAAGCACTTCCTGAATTTTGGGCATTAACAGCAACATGTACACCTAGAATGCACACTGCGGCTTCTGCTAGCATTTTGCTGTTAGCATTTTCTATTAGAGGGACGAATACTAACTTCATAGTGGTGAAATCTTTATGATTTCATATTAATAAAATATACATATTATTTTAATCTAAGTTTTTATTACTATGATTGTTAAATGCTTTATTGTATGAGATTATCGCTATTTCTACTATGAACTATCTCTGAGGCATGCCTTAGCTTGCGTCTCTTGTGAGGGCAAGGGGTGTATCACCGTTGGTAGAGTTCTTGCTTAGCATACACAAAGCTCTCGGTTCAATCCCTAACACAGCATAGGCAGGGCATGGAGAAGCAGGCCTGCAATTATGGCACTTGGAAAGTAAAAGAAAGAGGATCAGGAGTTCAAGGTCATTTTCTTCTGCAACATAGCAAAATTGTAGGCTAGCCTTAAATACTTTAGATCTGTCTCAAAAATATATTTACACATGTGCTTCCATATGCTAGAGAATAATCTTATACCTCATTAAATACATATTTCTAATATAAACTGTTTCTTTTTACTTCAATATTTTATAGCAGATATGTCTGATATTTCAATATCATTAAATACATTAAATGTGTTGGAATGTGAAATTTTTCCTATTCCTTCAAAGCACACAGCAATCCTGCCAAATTCATTATTTCATTATTTTTTAATTTCATCACTATGGAATGTAC
Source organism: Cricetulus griseus (assembly GCF_003668045.3). Classification (NCBI taxonomy): domain Eukaryota; kingdom Metazoa; phylum Chordata; class Mammalia; order Rodentia; family Cricetidae; genus Cricetulus; species Cricetulus griseus. Next base: position 109,106,832 of record NC_048599.1, read on the forward strand.
TTTATTATGCCATGAGAAGAGAGTTTAAATTGCTTCATTTTAAAAATAGTTAATTGTATGAATGCTTATGAAAATCCTCCCCTTTGGCATTTGATAACACCTATTTTCTTTACATTAATTTCTTGCATATACAAGGCCAGGATTTTCTATACTTTCTGAGGTAAAACATCATAGGAAAAAACACCCAACTATATTGTCATGAATGATAAGTTGATATCTAGAATGGGCTTTCAACATTAGGTCTTGTTATTACTTGTAAGTGTTCATGACAATGAGTCATTGGTCTGGTTCAATGCTTCTGGTTTCTGCCACATTACTGATACTGGGCTATGCTTCGTTTTTTAAAAAAAATATCTTATGTATGTAGAATTTCACCTCTTTTTGTTTTGTTTGTTTTTTGAGGCAGATTTTCTCTGTCTTGGTAATCCTGTGACTCACTCTGCAGACAAGGCTGGCCTCCAACTCAGAGATCCGACTGCCTCTGCCTCCCATGTGCTGGGATTAAAGGTGTATGTTACCACCGCCTGGCTCATTTCAGCTCCTGACATGGCCTACTTGAGAGTTTTTCTGGACTTGAACTCTGCTATTATAAATCAACCCAGAGGGCATATATGACTTTATATATCGTTATATATGAAGATATAATATGCATCTTTATTAAATCTTTTGTAATTCACAATCTTAGACTCTCTTTGCCCCCATCACTAGTACAGTCACCATGTTTCTAGTAAGTTGGGTAATTTCAGAATCCCTGTCACAGCACGTGCACTCTACGGACATTTTACAGAGCCCCTTCATGCAGCTCACCTCCTTGTGCTGCTGATGCTGGTGCTGCTGATGCTGTCCTCATCACTAGTATAAAACCAAAAAGGTCAACCTACATCTTTCAGACCAAGCACAAGCTCACCTCATATCATCATGATATGCACAAATCGTGCTAAGTTACGGTACACATCACAGTAGCACTGTCTTCCTATTCTGTCACTTTTCCACTGTCACAGTCGTAATCATCTTTCTTACTTTCCATTTATTTCAGATCGCTCAGAGGAAAACCACTGATTATAGCAGTATGTGCACCTCAGGCTCCATGTTCATTGAGTTCTTCAGTATGTCCTTTTCAAAGTTTGAATCATTTGTTTTTTGTTTTTTGTTTTTTTTTTGTTTTTCCTAAAGGTGGTCTTCAGAGTTCCCCAAAAAAGGAGAGGTTTGAGATTCATATATTAATAAAAATCAGCTAATAAAACAAACAAGGCTGGCAAGATGACTTAGTGGGTAAAGGTGCATTGTGACAAGCATGGGAAAATGAATTTCCCAGGAACCCACATGGTAGAAGGTGAGAACCAACTCCCACAGCTGTTCTCTGACCACCACTTCATTATACCCTTTACTCCCTCACCATGCACAAAGCCAGTCATAAAAAAACATAGTAATCAAAAGGCCCAGCCTCACAAAACAAGAGGCCATATGCATTTGAAAGAGAGCAAGGCGGAGTTCTTGGGAGGGTTTGGAGGAAGGGACCGGAAGGGGGAATGATGTAATTATATTATAATCTCAAATAATAATTCTACAAAAGCCCAGCTATCTATCATGGTATTGTGACACTCAAGTCTCCTTGTTTTAGAAACATGAAGCTATTCCATGTCAGTCTCTTGTGCTTAGGTTACAAGATCTAAACAATTTTTCCCACCCCTTCTTTGAACATCACATTACTGTACCTGGCAGAAATGGCTAATGTGACAGGGTAGCAGAGAAGGGAATAGAAGACACGGCATACATGCTTATTTTCACCTTGGTGGACTTTGTAACTCCCAGGGAAGAGAGAAGAAATACCTGGGAAGGGGCTGCAGCTGAGGAGAGCTTGAAGATTTTCACACTTCAGTGTGTGGCCCATCAAACTGTTTCTTATCACTGCCAACACTTTCCATTAGCAAATGCAACATGTAGCCTTTCATTTCATCCCAGACCATCTCAGTTATGGGAAGATTGCGCTGTTTTCCTAGCTTCAGTTTATTCCTTAACTCCATATTTCTCATCTGTGCCAGGTGTACTACATGTTTCCTTGAAGAGTTGCAGGAATGAAATGCCTACTTTTGTCAACAAAATGGGCCAAAAGGACCAAATAAAACATGGCCAATTCTACTCAAATAATGGAATCTACCAAGATGTCTCAAAACTATCTCATTTTCCCTTGATCTATTTAAAAACACATGTCTAGCCATAAAGGTAAAAATAAAAATGACCAGCACTATACAATGATTCCCACCCCCACCCCCACCACCCTCAGCAGAACCTGATTGGTTCCAGTACTCACGGGTGAAGTGATTAGAGGTGGATGGATTGACACTATCCCCGCTGTCAGCGCTCTCACTGCTGGAGACTTCATCGTCTGATTCCCGAGCAGAGGAGCAGGGTGAGGAGGCATCCACATCTTCAAACTTCCTCTTTAAAATTCCACTCATAGCTGCAGCGTTGTCGCATGTACCTGGAGCAGGAATGAGCAACCAAGCATTGAAGTCTGACTATTGCAATTTGACCGTTGACAGTGTAGCCAATGTTTCCTGACATTTTCATTTGACTTTAATACATGGGCTGAGCGGGAGCTGTCCCTTGAAAGTATCACAAACCAAGTTTAGTTTTCTATTTGAACTTAACAAAAAGAGGTTGAAAATTAATAGGTGTCCCCGACACTTCGGTTAGCCCAGCACTTTCATGGTTTTCTAATGTCTTTAAGAAATAGTTAGGCTTAATGCAGTACCATTAGTCTTTTGTTGGCAAAATAGGAAAAGCCACTTGAATCCTGCTTAATTCTGCTTAACACTGAAATTCTGCTTAAAAAACAACAACAACAACAAACAAACAAAAAACAAACACATGGCAATGCCCCCAAAGTCTGAAATGATTACTGTGCCTTGCAAAATTCATCTAGAAGAAACACTGAAAGTAGGATGTAAAATTTTTATATTTAGAAAATTTCAAATTCAAGGAACCTAGTTAGCAAAGCATAATGAAGCATATGAAATCAGTTCTGAATTTTAGGTGGTTTCCATTTTAATGCTGCTACAAGATGAACTTTGTCCCCATGCTACCTGGTTGTTGAAGCTGTTGCTACCTTTCCAGAAATTTCCTGAGACTATGAGTCTGGGGATTGTGCTAACTGAATGGAATCAGGGAGTGACCAGTGGACGTGTTTCCTTCTCAGCCATTTGTTTTGCATGAATGAATTTTCTCTTCCCTGGATGCCTGCTCAGCCCTCATCATTTCTGTTTTACTTTGACAACCACCTAAATGATACCAACTTTCTTCTCAATATAATTATATTTTAGTAAGTAAATTAGCTCAGGTATTTCAGCACAATCTCCCTTTGAGAAATTAAGTTACCGTAGCCCACAATATTGCAAGTTGATTCTAGACATTGGAACTCTCATCTAAGTTCTCCCTGCCACACACAGTTGTCAGTCTGGTAGATCAAGAGGGAACAAGTTTAAAAACCACTCAGTTACATGATCTCAGAACTGCTCTCAGAATTCTCTAAAAACCACCCCTTGCCTGTGCAGATCACAGAGTAAGCAGCCTGCTCAGATCCCCTGGGCTGAACCAGCCCTCCACAGTCTGATTTGGGAGTTTGAATCAGTAGCAGGAAAGAGATGCTTAGTGATGTATCTTTTCCATTTCCAAGCCAGATCTACTAACTCAGAAAGACCCAGGGGTTAGCCTTCTGTGAAGTACCTTCTCAAACAGGGAAACCCTTGCCAAATTGTCAGCTTGTGTACCAGCACCTTCTTCCTTGGATTTTACTTGGACACATCTCAGCACTCAATTTCCAGTCAATTCTCGGGCCACCTCTGATGTGACTTTTAGTAAAATCAAACATAACCATGTTAGATGTATCATGTCTTTGTTCTTAATTTCAATTCAGTGCTTCTAGGCCAGTGTTAAGTAGCTGATATATTTATGTTTAACTCACTGAATGAAGAAATAGATTTAAAAAAAAAAAAGAGTTAAAAGCAAGTGACCTGATGTCACAGAGCACGGGACCACTCTGAGAGGCTCCATCAAATAGCAAAATTATATAACAGAGTTTTATCAAATGTTCATTCAGCTTCTGCCTGATTGAATTAACTACGGTGATGGCCGATAGCCACAGGAAAATATATCATTGTCCATTCTCCTGAGAATAAAATCTCTATTCTACTCTCATTTACCACTATTCAGATTAGCCTATTATTTTCTTCATCTTAAAGGGTGTGAAAGGCATAAAATGTTCATGCATCTCTGAGCCAGCAAAGAGGGAAGTAAAGATATTTTAAGTAGAATCTCGAAATAAAAGTAGGACAGGATATAAATTTTAAAATGATTTCACTTCAAGCAAGATGCAAAGTAATTCATGAGGAAAGAGACTCCAAGACACAAAATAGTGTAAGATGGAAACCTCCGGTCAAGACACATATTTCTATAACAAGACATTGCAATGGAAGGCATTCAAGAACTGCTGTTTAGTTTCAATCCCCAAACCTCCAGCTTCCTTAAGCAGGATGGATTTCTCACAGATGAGGAACAGGAGATCTATCAACAGGGAGCCAGGCCTAAGCATCACCTAGGTTGGCCCTTGGTGCTCCTCTCTCCCTCTCTCAATTGTCCAAGCAGGACTTGTTGATGAGATGAAAATTGAAATTTTTGGCCTTTCTTTGTTAGTTCATTTCAGACCAGAACTGCAGTGACGGAGTTAAAGGCTGGGTGCAATTTCCATCTAGATCTTGAGAACTGAAAGGGCCTCGGCTGAACAAAACACAGCGGACATGGGCACCAAGTTGCTTGGTGGAGCAGCATATCCATTATACATATCTAAACCTGTATAGACCTGTGAAACTGGCTTGCTTGTGCAACAGTGAAGCAAGACATCTGTCTTATCCCACTATTTGGGCATATCACATATAATGAAGGACAGACAGTCCACTCCTTTCCAGTGCATAAGCTCTAACATGTTTAATAGAGTGGCAAAGGGAGATACGGTCACCTCCTCTATCATCTACTTCATCTTACTAGGAGAGGAGAGAGGACAGGGATTTGGGGAGATGATAGTGCTAGTATGTGTTATCTGCCAGGTGGACCATCTCAGAGCAACATGTGCCTGCATAGAAACAGATCCAAGTGAAGACAATGGATGTCCCCTGCTCCCTAAACAACACATACTCTGCTCTTTACTCAAAAGATAAGACACAAACTGGGAAGTTAACAAAGTAGAAAAATGTGACTATTTCAAATAGGTTTTATACAGAATGAGAGGTCAAAGAAAAGTTGGGTAGGCGCTGACTTATTCTCAATGTAAGACAGTGGAAAGCTAAGGCTAGAGTTGCCATCTTTTCTCAGCTATCACTTCTAGTTCAGGAAACATGCCGGTCTCAGGCACCATCACCACACTTGGATTAGGACAAGTACCCCATCATTCTCCTCTCCCATCCACTTCTCTTTGCTTTTGATAGGTTTTCCTAGTCACAGGCAGAATGAGAAATCAAAAATACAAAAAACCATCACACCAGTCTGTAGTTTAAAACACCAAGGTGACTTCAGATCATCTTACAAGTTCAACCTCCCACCCCCCAGGGCCATTAAGAACTCAACCTCCTACCTTTACCATTTACCTGGAGCCCCTGTGTGGCTGACATTTTAGTTCTAAGGATGTTTCAGTGCCTTAAACCTAGTATTTCTCTGTCCCCTAAGCTATTTGGGGCAATTGTCCTCTTAACTATTTTTCATCTTTTTTCTATAGCATTTACTACTTTCTAAATCTACAGCAGGTATTTGCGTGTTTCTGCATTTGTTACTTAGTGTCATAGCCTCTGAGAACAGACAGAGGGGAGGATCCTTGTTTTCCTTATTGATGTTCCAAGGTGTAGAAGAATACAATCAGCCGGGAGGTGGTGGCGCACACCTTTAATCCCAGCAGCAGGGAGGCAGAGGCAGGTGGATCTCTGTAAATTAGAGGCTAGCCTGGTCTACAGCGATAGCTCCACGGCAGCCGGGGGTATTCAGAAAAATTCCTATCTCAAAAAACAGAGAGAGAGAGAGAGAGAGAGAGAGAGAGAGAGAGAGAGAGAGAGAGAGAGAGAAGAGTACCATCACCATCTATGGAACAAGTGCACAGTGGATACATGTTCTGATTCTGAATGAAACTGTTACCTCTAAGCCTTAATTTCTGTGTCATGTCTGTTTGCCTTTCTAGACTGAAAGCTCCAGAAAGGGAAAACAAGTATTCAGCCAATACATTGCTCCATGTCCTGTAACAAAACTGGAATATTTGATCAAATGAGAATCAAAATTAGATGAAACTGACATCAAATATCTCCTCATTTATGAAACCAGTTATAAGCGGGACATGAGCAAAAGATACTTTTTAAAAATTCTAGACTTGTTTCCCCAGTGTAAGATGAGATGAAAACAACAACAACAAAACCAACTTGAAACATACAGCAGAGACCAGAGCTCTACCAGTGTCACAGCTGTAGAAAATCTTTGATATTTTTGCTAAGCTTTGCTGTCACCATGACTAGGGTCCAGTAATTTGTCTGCATGTCTTATAGCTTGAATTCAATGTTCTAAAAACTGATATTTTTTAGAGACTCCTGGATCAGGGATGTTGCCCCCTAATCAGACAATTTCTTGATCAACTGGCAGAAGGGGGGAGGACTCCACTCCAGAGAATCTCACTGAGGGTTTGTGGAAGTCAACTCCATCTCAAAGCCAGTGTCCTCTGCTGTCTGATATTTCTTTTCATTTATCAACACAATCCTGGAATTAAGTTGACTAGATTCTATTCTCTAGATGTACAACTTCTTATCTTAGATACAAGGTCTCACTATGCATCCCTGGCTGACCTGGAACTCTTAACCAGCTAGCTTGAAACTCACAGATCCATCTGCTTCTGCCTCCCAAGTGCTGTGGTTAAAGTCCCATGCCACCACATCCAGCAACAACCTCTTATTTTGCTGCCAAATCTAATTAGGAACTGCTTTATGTTAAAACACTAACAAACACATTTGTTAGCATACTGCTCTAAAGTTACATAAGCTATTTATTCACATTGTATTAGATAAAAGCACACGGTACCTAAGTTGTGTAAGCTATTTATTCACATTGTATTAGACAGAAGCATTGCTCAGACTCCTCTAAACACATTGGTGGAAACACACTGAAATAATGATGAAGGAGAAAATGTTATTCCTCTTAATATATTTCTAACTTACTTATATAAGAAAGAAAGTGGGGAGACCTAAGAGGAAAAAACCCAGAAAATATGCCTTAACAATAAAGAGTCACATTCAAGAGCGGACCAGGCAATCTAATCTGCAAATGTGCCACATTAGAATTTAAAATTGCCAGATTTAATACGTAAAATTGTACGACACCCAGTTTTATTTGAATTTCTAAAAAAGCAGGGGGGATGACATTTCAAACATAACTTTGGCTAAATTATTTTTGTTTGTATGAAATTCAACTTGACTGAGCATTCTGCATTTTAATCTGATGATCCTAATTGCTCCTGGTAAGGAAGCAAACTTAATGTGTAATCAACAAAAAACATCTATGTAGGAAACGTGAGCTTAGGCTGTATGGAACCCTATACAGCAATACTGTACTCCTGTCATCCACAAACCAGATAAAATCCATTGGGGGGTAGGGTGGGGGAGTCATTAGGGAGAATCACAAATTGATAAACAATGGGGAAAAGTGAAGAAGTGAGTGGTGGCTAGTCAGAGAACAGAAGGCCTGCCTATCACTGTGGAAGGAATGAATGAGCTGTGAAGAAACACTGGCCTGGCATGTGTTTCTTTATCTCAGTGGTTCTCAACCTTCCTAATGCTGCAACTCTTTAATACAGTTCCTCATGTTTTGGTGACCCCCAACCACAAAAATATTTTGTTGCTACTCCATAACTGTAATATTGCTACTGTTATGAATCACATGTAAATATCTGATATACAGGATATCTGATATGGAACCTCTGTGAAAATGATGGTTCCACCCCAAAGGGACTGCTCCCTGCAGGTTGAAAGGCACTGCTTTCTAGAATACTGAGAGGTCTCGTCAGGTCTCGTCTCTCGCCTAGCCTGCTGGATGGAGGGGCAGTGCAACAGCAGTAACAGGTTCATTTGATCCAGTCAGTCCTTATTCCATGGAAGTGTTAAGTACATGGTTAATAGGTTGGGAACATTTTACCAGGAACAAGGGCAGCCATCTAGAAACCCTTTGTTCATGTTTACATGGGGAGTGTGTTCATCTCTGCACTGATAATTTGGCAAACAATTTAAAAGGTAAAGTCGTCTTTAATCACAAAGACTAGTAACAAAAATCTGTTTTCTTTCTTATGCATCAGCCCTGACAGTCAGACTACCTGCATTACAGTGTGTAAATGAGAGCTTTTGATTTGATTTGATTTGATTTTTTGAGGGAGTGCTCAATAAAACGCAAATCAATTTTTTTTTGCATTCTTTTAACAAATTCTTCAACAAATACAAAATGGTTAGACACTACAGTCAAGTTCTAGTTCAATGAACTTGATCAGGTGAGAGTGCTTGCTTTAGTTCACTCGGGGTCCAGAAAAACCAGGGTCTGGATGAAGTTACAGACAGAGATTTCTGTTCTTTTACTTGACCCAGGATGGGAGGTGATGTTATTGGTTTTTGTTTTGTTTTGTTTTGTTTTCTAGTTGCCTCAGTCAGTTCAAAGAATGAGGTGGCCCTTTGTGATAGAAAGTGGGACAAAGTAAAATGAGCCACCAGGACACATGAGCAGCCAGGCTATCCACTGGACCCCATAGACTGTGGTTCACTCAAGTCACAGTGGGAGCGTTTTACTATAACATTAAAGATAACTCAGCTTAAAACATTTCATATTATTCATTACTTTTATTCTTTGGTGTAAGCACTTTATTTCACCAAATGTTCCTAAATAATGTGGACAACTTTTAACTGCTAGTGTGTCTTAAATCCTTTTCACACCTCATTTGTAAAACTATGATTAATTTCTGATATTCTACCCTTATGTGATCATATTAATCAAAAATAACTAAAGTCCTCAGTTTCTGCCAAAAAAATCATTATTTAAGAGTTGTCCTTCTAAAATGAAATTACTTTTTGTCAGAAATCATATTATCTGGAAATAAGGGTGTTTTTTTTTTTTTTCCTTCTTTTTGAAAGCCTTTCATTTGGTTCTGAAAGATTTCCTTTGTTTGGATCTTAAAAATTATTTTCCTTCATTTTTTTTTCTTTTTCCTTGTTTACTGGACTTTCACAGTCTTGCATAAGTGGTATGCAGATCTGAAATCGGTACAAGGCAAAGAATTATGTGACATCACCCTTCTCTGACATCACCAAGGAGCAAAATACCAAGGATCATTTTGAAGACCTTCTCATATGTACCATCTCCTGGCTTCAATACTTCTTCTACAGGTGCTTCTACACTATGGATGAAGGCATTGTTGAAACCCGGTGGAGAAGCTGTGTGTATTTGTGCTTGTTTCATATATTTTTGTGCCTACTATTTAGCAATATCTCTTCCTGTCATATTTAAGTTTTTGTTTCTTTTTTTTCCCTCCCTCCCTCCAGTTTTTGTTTCTTTTAGAAGTACAAAATCTGTAAACTGGAGAAAACGTAAGGCAAAACAGTTGCATGAAGAAATAGGGAAAGATGAAGAAAATTTGAATTTCTTGACTGTGCCATGACACACCAAATTAGCTAGTCTTCAAGGATTCTCACCAACCTACAATTAGAACTCAGTGTATGTCTGCACTGTGCTCTTCTGTACTCTTCCAAACTGTGGTGTGATGACTACAAGGCATTTTACTAAAAGAAAGAAAACACACATGCGTGCATAGGGAATGCCTCTTCCAAAACAACATTTAGGTTTTTAGATGAATTATCACTCTAGGTTATTCAATCAAGTGACAGCTATGAGAGCAAGAGGGTGTCTTGGACACGCATCACTCTATACATTTTGAGAAAATAACTATTTTCCTAAGAAAGTAAAATCATCTACTTCCCTGATACTAGGGCCATTTCTGCCTAAGCCCATTTGGCAAGAAAGTAGCTTATTTGCTGCCAAGAGGAGCAGGATTTGGCACTGATTTGACAAGGTAAAACCCTGTAGGTCTTTCTGTGGGGCACTACCAATGTGAAAAACGCTGCTGGTGGGTTGCCAGTGTGAGCAACACAAGTCAGCCAACACCTCGCCTGCCCAGGTGCCTGTGTAAGCCAAGAACCCTGGCAACACTCCTGCCTAATAAATATTTTTGTTGGAGAAATGATTGTGGGGTTCCCCAGCTATGTATGAACCCCCCACCCCACCCCACCCCCACCCCAGAAAGAGTTGTCTGTGACTCTGAGTTAAAGATTTTAGATTTTATGCAGTGGATTGCAAAATTTTTGCTATCTAATAATTTGAAGTTAAAGAACTCCTATGCTTTTTTCCTCAAAAAGAAGGAAGGACAACATATATGATATCTATTTGTGGGCTCCAACGTCAGGAAGCTGTGCTATGGTTATTAACTGTCTTTCCCTCTGCTATGATGAATAAAGAACTTGGAGAAATGATTCATTTGAACACATTGGCTCACAGAGTCAGAAGAGTTTTAGAATCCATTGCCCCCATTTGCTTTACCAGATGAGTGAGTTATCGGATTTGTAGGCCAAACTCTTTGCAGCTCCCTCAAGTTGGTTTGCTTTGGAGGTGGAGGGGGGATCAAACCCAGTGCTTCAAGTGTACTAAGCAAGTGTTCTATCTACTACTGGGCTATGCCTTAGTTCTACAGCCTCGTATTTACTGGCATGCATGGACACAGCCTGCCTTATCTCCCAGAACATTCCTTGCAATTTCATTATTCTCTTATCTGTCACACAGCATTATGAAACAACCACCACCAGAGTGGTTTTTGTAAGTTTTTGAATCTATAAATTTGTGGCTTGGTGTTAGGTTGAAGTATACCCCCCCCCAAATCTGCATTTCCTAACAGATGGTTATATTGTCTCATTCCACATATAATAATTCCAGTCAGAATTCACTAAGCATACACTACAAACCAAATGGGTACTTTATTCCAGTTTCCCATAGCCTTCCCTCAAAAATCCTTCTAGGTAGTTTTAGTAAAGGACACAAAGTTTTCAGACATCTCTATAGATCATTTGCTCAAAATTTTAGGATAGAACTCTGTTCTCTGAAAAACTATTCCTTGACCAGTAGCAAATTGGGTTTAAGTGATTGTTCTGTGCTGACATGGCATGCATAGGTATGACACTGTTGAAACTGCTGGCTCTCCTGATGCCAGATGACATTTGAATGTAAAGCTGTGGTGGCCTAACATCCGTTCCAGTGCTCTCAGTATGTGTACTATCGTATCTGGGTCAACTATTAACAAGTGGCATCATTTTAAGAGTGTTACTTGTCAAGTATAGTTTCCACTTCTAACAAAATAAAGGCTATGGCAAGACTAGTAAGAGGTTCAGGCACAGTCACCACTGCTTGGGGGCTAAATGACCAAGGCTGTGGCCTCCAAGTAAGAACTGGTATGTCACTCTTCACATTGTGTTCCTTCTCAACATGTAGACTGAATAGCTAAATTGACTTGTTCTGTTGAACAACAAATGATTTTGTGTGACTGTGCCTGGGACACACACCTAAGAGGCTCCCCGTGTTACCTGCCTTTGAGTGCCATTAGGGTTGGCATTCCGAAAGGAAGCAAGAACATGATTTTTAATGGCTCTTCCCTTAAGAATTGACCATCTGTTCTTTGGGAAATTAGTTTAATTGATTACATGCTGGCCTAAGAGTCAAAACTCTTTCTCCAAAGTCAACTTTCAGGCTATTTGACTTTTTGGTTAGCAAGGGCAGAGAAAACCAATCAAGAAAATGAAAGGCTTTTAAAACTCCTGAAAAATGTTCATCTGCCTGTTGTAAGCTAATTTTTCCATTCTAACAGCAGAAGTATCAAGTGAAGCCAATGAAAAATTTATTTTCTATGCTTGCTATTAGGACTAAAGAACAGTACTTAGCTAATGTCTTGAGCAACCGTGAAGACTGAGAACATTAAGAAAGGGAAAAAATACCACAGAGACATGGAGGAACTTAGAATTATTATTACAGTGGCAATGAAACCCAACTCTGTTTTTCCTACTTAGCACTTGAAAATTTCTCTGTCTTTAGAAAGTTTCTGACTGGAAAATACAGTAGACTAACCTGTGTAGACAAAGGGTACTTAGGAGCTCTGATACTGTTTTCCATCAGAAGAATTATCAGGCCAGTATGAAAGAACAGAATTGAAAAACAACAACACCAGTTTGTTTGACAAGGCCAGGCTTCAGAATCACACCCATCCTCACCTCTATCAATGAGATTACACAGAAAACAGAAGGAATTTCAAAAATCAGGATAAGAAAGGGAACTCTAGACATTCTTTAAAGTGAATCACCTCCTCAGGCAAAATAGGGATTTTTACTCTCTAAAGCAAGGAACAGTTGGCATTCAACCTGAAGTGGACATTGCATTACACTGCAATTAGCAGAAGTATTCTATGTGGTCAGATTAAATACCTGGGTTTTCATATTTCAGTGAATGTCCGATCATCACAAATCAAAACTTGTTCACAAATGAAATCATGAGTTACACCAAGGCCGTCCTATCATTTCAAAGGTGAAAACCAAGGTTTAGGAGTTTTCATCTTAAAGCAAGTTCCCCAAAGAAGCAGAGTCATGACATTGATGAGAAAAAGCCCTTCCAGCCATGCTACAAAAATTATTTGTAATAAAATAACATAGGTGGATTTTCTAGATTTTATTTGAGAACCTCTGTGACTAAATCATTTCAAGCAATGTTACTTAAGCAACATCATAATTCATGAGAAATTTAAAATAATAATAAATCTGTGGCATAAAGGTCATTTCATGAGCAAATTGGTACTTCTATGTCATCAGGTAGAACCTAAGATGTGCTATGCTCTTGCTGAGACAAAGTAAATAAGTAAATAAATAAATAAATAAATAGCTGGATTTCAGAGTCCTCTGATGCAATAGAAATGTCTGAATGCACCCAAGATAAGAAACTAACATGTTCACTACAAGAAGCAAGGAAAAATGGAACAGCAAAATGAGAAATTTGAAAATCAATAAAAGCTACAAAATAACTCTCTACTTTGCTACATCACACCTGCAGAAGATGTTTGGAGATTGAAAGTATCTACAAAGTCACATGTCCTTTAAACATCAGTGATCATGATGGTTGCTCTCACTTCTGCCTGGTTACAACTCAAGGCATTAGCTCTTAGTGCTACCTAAGTATGACCGTCAGGGAAACCTGATATGCTTTTTTGCTTTGGAAAAAGATGTGTAATAGTTCCAGAACACACTTTGGGAATGATATCAAGGTTGGGACTTGAATCTAAGCTCTTAGTCAGGCTCTCATTCAGCTTCTATACATCCCATAGAACTGAAATCATGTATCAACTATTTAATAACTATCAAACAACCAACTACACAGCAATCAATTATATAACAAAAGCACTTACCTAGTAGGAGTACAGTATGCAATGTTACATACCGTATTTTTTATACTGTTGTGAGATTTTCCTAAGTTTATATGTCTCCTTGTTTTAAACAAACAACCCGAGTTTGAAAGCAATATTTCTCAGCAAGGCCGAGTGATGTGTATTGTGTTTGTTTCCATGAAAGCTACTAGCATTTAAAAAAAAAAAAAACAAAAAAACAAAACTGACTCCTGCTATTTGGAAAATAGTCTTTATGGTGTGCTCATTTCCATCTACATAAGACATCACTGTAATATTGCTATAGTTCTAATAAGACCCTTAAAATCACTTTATAATTGCATTGTACTTATATTTTTCAACAAAACGATTCAATTTTATTTAATCTAAAAGAGGCAATCAAAATACAATCTCTTGTTTTGATTGCTTCTTAAGAACTGCCACGTTAAAATAATGTGGTTGCTTTGAATACTCAGTAATGATTTTGAACATTTCCCTATTGGTGTTAAAAGTCACTTTGTTCTTTCCATTTCATAGATTGCAGAAGTTCAGGGGATGGACAAATACAGTGATCATAAAACTGAAAACCTACACACGCAATTTTGAAATGACAACAGTTATTTGTAAATGTTAGGCTCTGCTCCATGCTCCTAGACTGAGTACATGTTTGTCCTAAAGTCTTTTCCACGCCTAGTTTCAAATGATGACAAAGACAGGCTTGGAATCAGAAATCAGGATATTTGGTTTTGAAAAAAAAAAAAGTCCTTAAAGATTCCTTTGAAGTCGGATATGACACTGTTTTGTCGCATACACTACCTATCTACCTCCAAGGGCTGGTGTTTAGATTACTCTCTTTACTCTCAAGTTTAATTTGAATTATATTTACATAAATACATTTTTCTATATACATTTAGAAACCCAGATCGTGAGCATACTACATGAAGCTGCTGGGATCTAGATGGAAGTAGGATGGATTAAGCCAATGCAAAAAGACTTCAAAGTTAGCAGTGAATTTGCATGGAGACATAAATTACCCAGGATATTCAAAGCCATAAATTAGCTGCAGGACATAAATAGCTCTCTTGTGGCTCACAGAAGCACAACAATGCTCTTTATTCCGCATATATCCATTATCATGTTTTCTCTAAGACTCTTCATGGGCTCTATTTCTTTGCCCACACTGTATTTTTATTTCCATATTCAAAATGTGCTTACTGGTAGCTGCTACAGAACCAAAGCCAAAAGTATGACACTGCCTATATTAATATTAACCTCGTTTCTTTCTTCTCTCTGCCTAGAATCCACAAGGGGTGGGTAGGCACAAACTACTGGCACTCTCTAATTTAACAGAAAGATTTTTTTTTAATTGTCAGTAAAGAACGACAAAACACTCTGAAAGATTTTGTTTAGCTTCCTGATTAAATGATACATACACAATGTGACAGGTAATAGATTTATAATGTGCAGTATACTACATAGAATGCATACATGTACACATGCAATGTTTAGTAATTTTCATAAACATCGCAGATAATGTTGAGATCAGAGGTCAGCATATTCTGATCAATGGAAAAAAGGAAGTAATTTATTGAAAATGTATTTCCTGTAGCTTAAGCCATTGAAAGTTTTACAGCAAGAAGTGTTAAGAAAAAAAAACTGCAATTTTTCCACTTTTAAAAACAAAAGCATGAATTTCATTTCATAAACTCAACTCAGTGTCCTGGATAAATGTCATAACGTCCCCAATGAGTGATAAAGAGTGAGAATCTGGCAATGAATAATCTCTACAAAGTGAATTGTATAAATATTTGAAGTAACTGTCCTTCACTGATTGAATGTCCATACATTCCTGTTATGGTCTGTTCCACTCAAATCACATGAAAGATACTGTTGCCAAACTACCCACATCATTATAATAAAATCAATGCCCTCTTCTAAGTGCAAATGTCTTTCTAAACATGTACTAGCTTCTTACAAGTAAGCTTTATAAATTTCATTTTAAAAATGCTTTCTATAATTATGGATGAATAAAGCAGTAATTTTATGGCGAAATGCCTATCATGCACATTCACACACAACCTGTAATAGAGACAGATGCAAGTCAATGTAAATGAAAATAACATACTTTTCTTATCAACATTGCAACTGTTGAACTGATCCATTTAGATTTTTTGATGCAAAGGATGAACGTAGTTGGGTTGTGCTGTTTTAAGTTTACTTAAAATATGGTGTGAAAAATTAAAAAGCAGTTGTGAACAAGAAATGTGAATACACACTTGTTTAGTGTGGGGCAGATTTACTATGATGTAATCACACATTCTATGAAAGTGTGGTATTAATGTGTGTGTGTGTGTGGGCTTCATCCTGTTACCCCATTTACGAGGAACCCTTTAGGATCCTGATTTAACTGAAAGGCAAAGTCATAGGAAGTTGAATGTGTTAAATGTAAGAAACATTGTCAGAAAAGTCCAAAAAAAATTAGTAACAATTAGAAAGAATTTAAACCAAAAATAAGTAATCACTTCACCAGTAACATTTTTAATAATGCAACGAAGTGAAAATTCTCAAAACCAAACCCTGTCTTAAAATTAAAATGTAACTTCTTAAAATTATCCTTACAGTGTTTTGTAGCTGTGAACAAAAGAACCCCATTATTTAATTCCACATAACTCACAAAGATCTTAGGCTGGAACTCAGTTCTTATTTAAAATACATTTCCTTAAAAATTAAAATAAAATCCACTGGAAGTTTTAAATGTTAATATTTATCCAAATGTTTCAACCAGATAGCTCTCCAAAATCAACAGATTCCCAAAAGGCACAATTATTCAGAAACCCAAGCCCAACTGTTTCTCTCAGGAAATATTCCATCAGAACAAAAAACCCCAAATAGAGAAACACTAGGGGGAAAAAAAGAATAATAATAATAATAGTAATAAACTAGCAAGGGGTGCCTGAAAACCAGCAACATCCTGCCAACTGCCACAGAGATTTAACCAATCACCATCAGTGTCTTTAACAGAAATAAAATCAGACGCATCACGAAATGTCATCGTACCTGCATGCACTTTAAATGACTACGGCGGCACACGCTGTAAAACCTTCAGAAATAAAGCGCACTTCCTTTAACAGCTGCAAAACAGGGCTGCAGAAGCCCAGGATACATTTTTTCCCCAGGCAACTGATCCAGCTTTCAGCCAGCCCCGTGACCTTTGAACTCCCTTCTGCCCCCTCCTCTTCTGCAGTCAAAGCCTGTGCTGGTCTCATTTGCATAAGGCTCAGGCAAGGCTCCAGCAGCCAAAGTGGAATGCTGGGTAAGGAATTGTGGAGCTGCGGAGCACCGGGACCGCAACGGGAAGTGGGCATGCTTCACCAGGCTGTCAACATCACACCCCCTAGGTCCATTAATGGATGAAAGATTTTAGTGGTTGTTTCAGTCTTATGCTACTTGTTTACCGTCTCCCCACCATAAGAAGCTGTCTGCAGCGACTCTGGTAACCAAGGAAACCCAAATAGTCAAATACTTCATTTAAATATGTGCGGAAGGCCAATTTTAAATTGTCGTTAACTTCTCTTGTTTTGGAGACATAGCTCTTTTTTTTTTTTTTAAAGTGTCATATGTATTGCACGCATAATCAGACATATGGGGTGTTTTTGTTGTGGTGGTTTAAACAACATTTACAGACATCAATTTACATTAGGCACTATACACATAGATGCAGTCACTTTATAGTAATTCTGAAAAATGTTAAATGTGCCCAAGTGTCTTAAAGATCATCATCCTAAATGGTACCCAAAAATTAATTGTAAAGAATTTAGGTCCCTGGATGTCTTTAAAAACCGATTCAGCAGTAAAAATCGTAGAGTGAAGTTAAACTGCTTATTTCAATTCGAAGAGTCACCTCACAGTAGTGCTTGTCTTTTCCAATGATTTTGAGTGGTGAGCTCTTATCTGTTAGAGTTACTCCTGGCCTCGAATCCGTACACACAGCAATCTATCTATTTGAAATACAAACTTCTCTATGACTCGGGAACCCATGAGCTAGTTATTTTCCAGATAAACATTGTGTGTGCAGATATTTTATTAATACCCACAAAGATATGTATTTCCTTTTCTGAAATAGTGAACCAGTGGGAATACTGGTCATCAAATGATTAAACCAATCCTGTTTTTAAAATCAAGTTAATTTGTTTTTCTTCACATATTTATAACTAACATCTATTATATAGGTTTTTATTATATAGAAGGTTTTATAAAAAACAATTAAGCATTAGTATGGATATATTACTAAAATCTGAATATATCTTTAAATAACATTTAAATTTTTTCTTTTAAATTTTTTCTTTAAAAAAATTATACATTTTCCATAAATATCTTGCAGCATACTGGAAAACACTAGCAAATTCTGAATGACTCATCTTCTATAAGAAACACAAACTAAGGCAATACAGAATCTTTTAATATGGAAAAGTGAAGCTTTTTTATACCAGCTATTAGCCATTCTGCTTTATATATTTCTGCATACATGAAGTATTTGAAATTATTAAATGAAATTTTCTAACCTATACATTTTTAAATAGAATAAACAACTTTTGAATTTAACATAATAATACCAGCATTTCTGTTATATGTAACTACATCAAAAATTCAATCTTGCTGGGTCGGTTCAAGTGCATCCTTCCTACTACGCATTGTAAATACCTTGTAAAGTTGTTGTTGAAGGCAAAACACACATTAGCCCGACATAGTTTAAATGCAATCAAATGCAAGAAAGTGTTGGGGGGGTGTGGATTTATAAAAATCACCGACCTGTTCAAATAGCTGTAGTCGAGTCCTGGCACTCTTTATTCATTAGAATCCAAAATAAATCGATGATCATTTTATAGTACGTGTCAGCATCGCAGACAGCATCGTTCTTCCTGGTTCAGTGGAATCTTCTTACATTTCCCAGCCCCGTGTTTTATTGCTGGTACCATATGCTTTATTGTTCCGAGACAAGAGCTTCGCTGGCACAAAGGCTCATTACCTACTGCTTGCTGCACGGCCTCAGCCTCCGTGAGGCTGCCTATATGTGATCACATGGAGTTCTGTCTGAGAAAGCCAGGCGTGCCACTGACTTCACTGTGTCTATGGATATTTTTATCAGCTGACTCTACTAGGAGGGAGAAATTACAGATTAGGGAACTGCCTTAAGACATTAACGTAGCACAATTTGGGAAAATCCCTACACAAGATTTTATTATTTTTGAAAATGTTTCCACAGCCATTAAAAAGGGGGGGGTAGATTTTATGTTAACTGGAGGTTGAATAAGAGTTTATGGGAAGAAAACTTGCTCAAGCCTTTTCCTACTTTATGTTGCTGAAAGTACTATTGTATAAATATTAGGGAAGAGCCCTGTTCTAATGAACCAGCTCAGAATACATTTTAACCTTTTAATTGCAAATATTTCTTTTCTGGGTCCCGCCAACCCCCACTAAAAGGCTGAATGCTGCTTCCCTGAAAATTTCCTTCAGTAAAATCCCCATCACTAAAAAACACTATATGTTAATAAAATAAAGATACCAATTCTTTTTGATAAGGAAGATGAGAGGGTTAGATTCTTTTTATTGAAGTATATAAATGAGGTAGGTGATTAATTTATCTTCTCAAAAGATGGCACATTCCTAGAACAGCTGACTACAATGAACAATGAAGATCTCAACTTAAAGAACAGATGGTTCATACTAATTCTTAAAATCGCAGTAACTTATTTTAGACAGCTTACCTCAACAGAGCATATGGTTTACCTTATCTGATTTTAGTGCTAACAAGTACTTCTAGAGATGATGGCTCAACATTTACAGGAACCTTTTGCTGCCTAGATACTGTTTAAATACATGTATACTATGTATATGTCTGGATGCAATCACATTATCTTTCCAAAACTAAATTCTCAAAACTTAAAAATCAATTACGGATCTTCAAACAAACAAACAAAAACCTACTTAGTTAATGGAATTCGATTAAACATTCCATATATTTTATGGGATAGTTTGTTGATAGTCTGCCTGCCTTGAATTGGTATTTGAAAGCTTTTCACACAAATTTCAGGGGTTATCTTATGGCAAATATATGCAAATTCAGTGAAGATCACAGAAGGAAATGCCAGAAGCATCATAAAATAAAGAGAAAAGTGAATTTCCTGCAACAGTATATAGATACACAGTGCACTGTGATGGCCCTTATAAAGATGTCAGTACTGAAACTTAAAAAGAATGAAGGTATACATAAATGCATTCATATGTTCATCAATATACACACACACTCACATCAACCTTCAATCAATAACCTCTTATTTTCTAAAATAAAAACATTACAATGTAAGCATTTTGTCAGCTAAGTTTAAAAAATAATGCAGAATAAAAGCAGTGTGATTAAAAATAAGTACTCAAAACAATTTTAACATTCTTCTTTATATTACTTGAAGAGTACAAGGAAATAAACAGAAGGCAACCATTTTTTCTTCTATTGAATCACTTCAAAACAGTGAGGTAAAATGGTTGCCAAGTAGAATGAAGGAATCAGAAAAAAAAAAAATCACTAACTTTCAAGTTTCTTTGGTAGTCCTGGGGGTCAGAGAGTGGAGGGAGGAGGGAAAATATTCATATATGTGTAAATTTTGTGTAGAGGTATGAAAAAATAATTTAATGAGAACTAAATTTCAATGAGAAATCAATATAAAATAGCTAGAAACAAATGCCGAGAAAAAAGGAAGACCCACAGATAGGAAGACAATCAACACAATGTTAACTGTAAAAGCCTCATAAAATCATTATGTGGAAAAGGAAAATTAAACGTAGGTGCCAAGAGCCAGAGAGACCTCGAAAGAGGAAGAATGGATCAGACAATAGTACTAATCCAGGTTGCTTTTGTCTCAAATGACCTTGATAAGTTAATGTAGCAAGTGATACCCTTATTTCCAAGTCTATAAACCTTTCTTGAAATATGTAGTAATATTTCTATGTTTCAACTCTCTAAGTTGGATTTAACTGAGTACTGGCAATTAATATTAATAATGAGAAAACATAGGTTATAAAATTTTAATAACCGCCTATGGTAATTTTAATAAATTATTTTATATCAAATACAAGTAGGATTTTTGGAGGAAGAGAGCATCTTTGTCTAATTTGTAAAAAAAATGGAAGACATTTAAGAAGTAATTTGAAATCTCAGGAACTTGCCTCATGATTAAAACAAATCACAAAATGGGCACATCATTCCAATCAAAATTCTGGAAATCTCTGTCTGCAACATGGCAAGAGAACTACAGCAGAGATTCTCACATCACACAATAAACAACGGCGCTTCTGCTTATGTAACACTTTCATCTGCCAAGAGTTCTTCAGATTTGAAATTGACAGAGAAACACAAGATCACAGCTTAAAACAGTACATTACATCCAAGATTAAAGGGGTGTCATAATTTATGATATTAAAAGTTGTTAACTAGAAAAGATAGTTCAACTCTTACTATTAATTCTTACTAGATTAGCTTTCCTCTGAAGGCAAATTGATATTAGAATCCTTTGGTTTCATACTTTTTCCTTCGAAATAGACAAAGATTATTAAAAGCAATCTAAGACATTTGCTTTCTGGCGTCCGAAGTAACACAGGCCTAGACTTTTGCTAAGAAGATGATCTGCAGAACAGGAAGACGTCTTGCCCCAAGTGTTTGTGTTTTGAGGCATTTACCCCAGCACCTCCTGTTCATTTCTCCTTTGATGAGGCTGCCCTTCATCACCTCCCAGACTGTTCTGGGAAGTCGGTAAATTCACTATATCAGTTTAAAAATTGAGGAATAAATGAGTCCAATTCAACAAACATTTATTGGAAGTCACCATGTCTCATGCTCTGAGACAGTTGCTGAGGGTATAAAAGTGAAATTATTAACTGTTCTCAAGAAGATCAGAGTCTCTCCACCTTACAAAAAAGTAAACAAGAATACTTATGTAGAGAATATGATAGGAAGGTGGTGACATAGGGACATTGTTTCAGTTTTAAACATCTTACAATTCAACATGTACTTTATGTCAAGTCAATATAATTTCTTCATGTTGATATTCTCTATTAAAATAAAAAATATTGATGTAGTATAAAATAATTCATTGAGTAACCTATTGAAAGTTTTCATTTTGGATATCACAATCTAAAACAACGCAAATCTTTCAAAAATAAAATTATGTAGGTATATAATTGTTGCAAATTCGTCACTATTCTTTAGTCAAAGAGTACAGCCCAACTCTTTTGCCTTGCCTTGTGGCTGCCACTATTGAATTCTTCTCCAGGAGTCTTCAAAGGTGGTATTCTGAACATTGTTAAGTATAGATCCTAAAAAAACAAAGCAAAACAAAACAAAACAAAACAAAACAAAAAAACCTGTGGCTTCAACTTGAAACACTTACTTCAAGTTCCCTGAGCTATGTAAGGAGATCGACTGCCTCAAGTCTGCCATGATAGAGGAGCCACCCATAGGCACTCTAGGAGAAATTGAATTACTACATAAATGTCAGCTTGGAGAATACACAGAGAAAAGAGCAAAGCTTTACAAACTATAATAAGAGGAAATTTGAGTTGACTTGGTGAGCTAGGAAATGTAGGCAAGTGCTTAAAAGTTGAAACGAAAGAAGAAAGGTGGCAGCCGTTTTGAGCAGCATGAAGCTTGAGAGGAGATTATTTCTGGTGTGTATGTGATACAGCAAGGTCAGCAAAGCATGAGAGGTAAGGTCAGAGTAATAGGCAAAGAAGACAGTTTTGCCATTGGGCAGCTCAGTGAAGTACTGTCCCAGCAACAAAGTGTTGGAAGACGTGGGTAGAAACAGTGAGCTTGAACTAAGGCAAGAAGAGGAAAGAGTCTAGGAGATAGAAAGATGGAATCTTAAACCTGGTGAGATGAACTGACCTTTGACAAAATTTATGGCTACAAAAGTTAATGGTCCAATGGCTAAGCTACAGGTCCCAACCAGACTAGAGAACATTAATTAAGCTAGCTTTGTTATGTTCAGTAATTTTGTACGTATTTGGATTTGTGCTGCCCTCAAATTGTCAATTTCAAATAATGTGGAAATATTTAATGTCAAATATTATTAACATATTTGGGGAGCTAAAGCAACCTTCCTTAAATAAAGGGCACACAGGACAGTATTTATGTTATTTTCTTATGTCTGATTTCTTCACCCAAGGAGAGGCTAATGGAGGGAAAAGAATATGTTCTGGCTGGGCCGAAAAGAAAAATGTCATTTTGGAAATGAAGAGTTAGGCTTAACATGCTTACAGAAATACTGGCTAACACACATCCTTGTAGTTTTTCATTCTATTTGGACATTATACTATGAAAGCAGCAGATGTTAAATTTAGCAGCCAGTGAATGGATACTGAAGGACACAGGTTAAATGGCTGGAATTGCTCTATAACTACTACCACAGCAGCTACAATACGAACATAAATCATCTGAACCTGGCTGCAAAGAAATCTGCATGCAAAGTGACCCAAAGAATGAAGTGTCCAGATTTCCCTTGACCCTTCCTTCTCCTCCCACAAAGGCATTAGAAAACATTTGTTAGGAGAAAAGACCAAATGAAGCAAACCTCCCAGGAACACAAAGGATATACTTATGTCATAGTGGCCATTAGCAATGTTTATAGTAATCTCTGCTTAGACTGAATTAGATATCTAACTTGGGACAAAATAATATATGAATTTAAATGGTACAACCTAAAATCAACCATGGACTGAACAGTTAAAAGAAAATAAAAGGAACAATGGAATAGAATGGATGGATTTTTAATGTCAATAATGTTATATACCATAACGAAAGATGTTACAAAACTGCTTTGGAGTCAAAACAAAGAGAAAGAGGGGATTTGTTGTTGTTTATTTGTTTTGTTTTCATCAACACAAACCCACAAATACTTGACCAATCTAATAAATCTTTTTGTATATATAATGGGTACATACAGAAACAGCCTTGGGATATTATTTATATGGAGTAATTGATGCAAATATATAAGCAGATAGAAATGTGGTAGTGGCATCTATTTTATATTCACTGACTATCAAAGTTTGGAACTGAGTTTTATATTCTGACATGTTAAGAGAGATAAACAGTATAGCTGGTGAGTAAGTGGATTTCCATCTGTGTACGGAAGCAGATGCAAAGAGGTAGTAGAAGGATGATGAAGACATTTTATAATTGAAGAATGAGTAATAACATAAAGACAAGAGTGAACAATATTATCTCAGTTCACCTCATAATTACCATACATGGACCAATATGCTTTATAATCATTAGTTAATTCACATAAATCATTGAAACGAGTTTATAAAGGAGTTTTCTTAAGCATTTCTTTTTTATAGATGACATAACTGAGGCACAGGCAGGGTAAGTAGCTCAGTCAATTAAGGAAGTCTGACTTAAGGTTGAATCTAGTCTGACTCTAGGCATGGTACCCTGTCATGATGGGTCTTACAGAAGAGGTAACATAATTGTGAGGAATGGCAGATGCACTGAGGAAGCCAGTCCAAAGATGGTCAGTCTGGTGGGACCAAGCATTTGCAACTGGTTCTTGGAGTTCCTCTGAGCATCAATCTGCACTATACAAGATAGCAAAGGGCTTGTTTATATCTTTTGTAAGAAGCTCTGGAAACTTCAAAACATAGATTGGAGAGAGAACCTGAGAGATTGTTAAATTATTTCAGAAAAAAATATAAAGCTCTGAATGACTATGGTGGTAGTCTCAGGGTAGAGAAGAAGACGGGCAATGAACACTTTGGCAGACACACAAACTGGGGGTGAAGGACAAAAAACTCTACAGCCAGGGTTTTTAATTTAAGAAACACATAAAAAAATGATGATACCATTAACCAAGGCTAAAATACAAGATACTTAGATGTAGAGCTATTCAATATATACTTAAGCCATTTCCATGCATCAGGCAAGAGGACAGAACTATAAGGGGTGGAAGATACCATCTTTGTCTCTCAGTGCATCAGCCTGTCAGGGGCACTTGCAGACAAAATCTATTACTTAGATACCAATTGGTTCCATCATAGCTAACTTTTAAGAATATAGGCTTTCTCTTGGTGACATTATTAAAGATTAAAAATGAACAAAGAAGGGCTGCCTTTTCCACAACACTTCAAATCTAGAATGTCATTGGCTAAACAACTGTGATGAACATATAAGACACTACCATATGAAAGTAGCTTAGGCAGATTAAAACCATGCTCATGATCAAGAAATCCACCTCCATGCTTATATTAACATAGAACCTGAATAAACACAAGAAGTAAATTAGATTTCTCCTTTAGGCAAACGTATTAATGAGCTTACTTCCATAGCTACTAATGCTAGTGGCAGGTTGCCTGGTAGGAAGCATTCATTTTCTTTCGAGTTCATATAGTCAGGTTCCTATTTAGTATTCATTATTCATGTCTATTTTTATCAGAGAACACCATTACATGAAACCACAATCCAAGCATATTTGGCTCCTGGTTTTACTTATGGGGGAAAGAAATTATGCAGCCTTCCAATACTGGGGTGTGTCTGTTAGAGTCACAAATTCGCCACACATGGAGAAGAAATCTGTCTGTTCCTTGATGTTAGATTATGTAGTGCTTAATTTAGGAAGTCTGTCTAAACCACAGATCTCTTTTTCCACTTGTACTGATTTGGACAACCAACAAGCCAATAACCTTATAAACAAGCTGATTAAATGTGTTCATTTTAACAATAAATGCTGGTGAGGATATTGGCAAGAGGGAACCCCCATATATTACTAATGGAAATGTAAATTAGTCTAACTCCTTGGATAATCAGTATACAGGTCCCTCAAAAGCCTAAAAATAGATCTACAATATGCCATGCCTCTACCACTCCTGGATATTTACTTGAAGGATTCTACATCAGTATATCACAGAAACACTTGCAGTGTATTATTACAGCACTATTCATAAAAGCTGAGCCATGGAACCAGCCGAGGTGTCTAAGAGGAATGGTTAGCAAACAAATGTGCTATCTATACAATGGATTGTTTTTGCCATAAAGACAAAATTATATTGTTTGTTGAAAAATAGATGCAACTTGAGATAATCATAGTGACTAAACTGAACGAGTCTCAGAAAGACTGTTAGCACATGTCTTCATTTATTTGCAGTTCCTAGATTTTATATGGAAATATAAAGTCACACGTATAGAACATGAAAGCAGAAATGAAACTTCCTAGGAGAATATATTGTACTGGAATATTATAACCTTGGTAAATTTAGCTGACCACCATGGATATTATTAATGCTTCTTGGCCGTCTTTACCTCTTTAATTCCTGATGGTTATCTATGAAATGTGTCATAAAAATGGGTAATGATATTAGGCTTTATAATTGCTACTGTTTATGGCTACTCACAGTCTAATAGATTTGTTATATTATACTTATACACTATGTCTTTGACCTTTGGAAGCCTATGCTTACCTATATCAGTCTAATTATGATAGTTTAGAAATCTTGGAAATCCAGGGACAGCAAGATTTAATGGAAAAGAAGAATGTAGTTTTGAATACAAAGATGTTTGAGTACATCACATTTGTAATAGTTAAAACTTGGAAGCATGCAAATATATTTAAAATATATTCTCCATACTGTGGAATATCAGATAACCATTAAAACTACAGCCATGAGTATGTTAAGACAATAAAAATGTTTATAGGATAAAAACTGATGACAAAAATTACCATAAATATAGTAGATGTAATTGGAACGGGTGTTCATAAAAGAAAACTGGAGGGAAACATAAAAGAATTAGTGATTACGAATGAGCACAAAATAATATATACACTGTGGTCTCAGCACAACTGGCTTTCTGTATCCACTGGTTCACGTGTACAGAAAGAAGCCTACCAAACACAAAAGCACTTAGGAAAAAATTCATTGGTACTGAACTTGGACAGATTCTTTTTCTTGTAATTGCTCCCTAAATACTATTTTCATAGCATTATATTGTATCAGGTATTATAAGAAATCTAGAAATGGTCTAGTACATATATAGGAGGATGCACACTGGTTCTGTGCAAATGCAGCACCATTTTATGCAAGATTCTACAGCATCCCACAAAGTGCTGTCAAAAGTTGGGTCCTGGAATCTTTATTCCATTAATACCATGTTTTAAATATGTAAGCACAAACTAAGTGAAAAATATCAAATCAAAATCATTTTTTTAAAATAACAGTGATCTCTTGGAATGAGGCAATGGATGATTTTGGTTTTTTTCCTTCTGGGACTTTTTCTATACTTTCCTGGTTTTATTGTTATCAATGCAATATAAAATGAAACAATATTCAAATTGCTATTGTGTTGAAGTTTGTTACACTGAAATTATCAAGAAAAGCATTTAAAAATCAGAATGTGCCTCTGAACAATTTAAATTGCTGTAAATTTAAGCCGTTAGAGATGAAAGGAATTGATCCCTGACACCAACACTCCCCCTAGGCTAGATTTGAAGCTGAATATTGCTGTTTACTAGGCTCCCAGAAGACCTGATTGCTTTTGATTGATGAGGGTTTCTCTTCAACATTTTCTGCAAGTAACCAAACACCAGGCTGTTTTGTCAAATTCACCTCCCAGGTACTGCAGAGCAGTTTCGTGCCCACTCCTCTTTCCTAGAGTTTCAAAGGATGAAAGGCTGATTGGATATGGCATACAAAGACATCAGTGAGTGACATCAGTGAGTGACACTTGGGATGGCTAGGGGGCCACAGTATAACAAGGTAGTTTATTTGCCTGTGGAGGAGAGAGGTTGTACCTTCACAAAAAGAAAGAAAGAAAGAAAGAAAGAAAGAAAGAAAGAAAGAAAGAAAGAAAGAAAGAAAGAAAGAAAGAAGTTTGGGGAAAATGGCCAGGGCACCTAGACAGTATGATACTTATCTAGATGAGAAGGACAGCTCAAAAATTTAGAATAATCTACAGCTGGACATTATGCAGTTCTAGTTAAAATTTAACAGTTTAAAAAAAAAAAGACCTGGGATAAAAGCAATTAATTGGGGAAAAAAATTAGTGTCTTTCTGCCAAGGCTCCTTCATGCTTGGAGAGCACCCTGGAGGCAGAGGTTCCTCAGGTCAGCTCTTCCTTTCTTGCTGTCCCAGGGAGATCCAATGCCCAAGATTTCTGAAGCTGTCTGTTACGAACAGTGAGTCTTGTTACATTTACTAATTGATACTGAGAAAGAACCAATCATTGCAGCATTGTTGGGGATGTTTCCCAGGCAACAGCATGAGGAATATTTTTAAATGTGCATTGCTCAATCTTCAGCTATAAATAGGAGGGAGACCCTAGAAGTCCCATGTCAGAGGGCAGTACAGTAGTAACAGTAAGATGCCTGGTCATATGATTTCTCACAATTTCTGGTCATATTTCTCCTAATTTCTTCTTTCATTTATTGAATTCTTCCTCTGCACATTATGCAAAAGCATTTCTATTTCTAGAAACACACAGAAACAGGGGGATCTATGTCCAGGCCCCACCTGACTTGGTATTTGTAGCCTCGGAACCCATCTTGAGATTTGCCCATTAGAGGTGATGAAAACTGAGTAATAATTTCTTGGGAATGTCTATTTTGAAACCAACAAAAAGTGCACACAAACATTGAGACAGATGTTTTTAGGATAGTGGTTACTGCTGGTAAAACCTCAGGTTGTTCAGAGGACAGAATTGCTTAACACTGGCTTCCTGTTTGTGTTTCCCTGTGTCTAAATAAAACAGAGGAAATTCTGGAAACACTGCAAACACTTGTGTCTTCCCAAAGACAGGGTTACAACACTTGCATCAGAAAAGATGTCTTACAGTTTTCCCTTCCTACGGCCACTCTTCAGCTGGTAACGCATTCTCAGCCTTGTTAAAAATTTTTCCTACTGATAAAAAATTTCTTGGGCCCTTTTTTCAGGCACCAGTCATCACCACCAACTTTACCATCAACATTCTTTCCCCTTTCTTTTTTTTCTTTCAAATAAGGAAAAGATGTCATCAACCTGTTCCCAATACCATGGCTTTGCATGCGTCCCTTCCTAACAAACTCTTGGGGTCCCTGGGTATTGAGTGGAGAACTGCACATGTCTTGGGGTAGTCTGGCTTTTCTAGCAGGACTTCACTTATTTTAGAGCAAGTCACTCAATGAACATTAGTATTTCTGTCAATGGAGGTGTCCTTTAAGTTTATCGCACATGTTAAATAAAACTGTTGTTAACTATTACATGGAGAAGAGGAATATTTCAGTTTCACTTTTAATCAGTTTCCATGGAGTTTAGTGGTGTGAAATATCACAGAGACTTTGGTTAATAATGAGAATCCCCTCCTGAAGCAAATCTACAAGAGCTGGATCAGAAAACCAGAGAGAGTATAAAACAGAACTCTTTTTTTATTCATACTGCTGATTCTTTTCTTTGGAAGCAAAGGACAGGGTGTGCTGCAGAATATATTAAAACGTCCAGCCCTAGAAAAAATTTTCTTGAACAACAGACATTCCACTGTGGCATGAATTACAATAATTTTGTAAACATTGGCATTAAGCTCATAGAAAATAATGTGTAGGAGTAAATATGATTTGAGGGTATTTGCAAAAAGAGTGAAATCTAAATGAACAGTCTATTTTGGTCACAGTAAATAAACAGCTAAAGTTGAAGTGACTTTTTGAAGAATATCTAGAACACAGAAAAAGAGTTATGGAATTAGAAAAGTAGAAATTATTCTTGGAGAGGATTTTTTTAAAAAAGAGCTGTCCACCCTTGTGTCTTTATGAGCCCCATTTCATTCAGTGTTTTACAGGGTTTGTTCTTCCAAACATGAATTCACCCCACTTATCGGTGAATTTCCACTTCTCTTGAGGTTTAAACATTTACTTCTGTCCTTAAGTAGTCCTGCAGGGTAGAAGTGCCACTTATAAGTTTATTGGACTTTACGGCCAGAAGTAAGGCACAGGAATTTCAAGTGACCACTTCCTGTTGCAACCAACACTCTTTTCATCTGTGTAGACTTTCTTTTTAACAACTACAGGAAACACAGCTTCTTTCAGTACAGAATCTGATAGGTAGAAATCCTCACTAGCATAAAGAATGATAGTGTATGCTTTATAAGAGACACATATACAGTACTTAAGGTATGTTTCCTGTCACTAAATATACTATGTGCAACTAACTGGATGACAACTTTAAAGAATGATAGCACTGTGTGCCTTTCTAATGGAAGTGTCAATGAGACAAACATCATCACGAACATTACTGAAATAAACAGCCTGAAGATTAAAAACAATGGGGCTGGAGAGTTAGCTCAGCAGTGAGGAGCGATGTTGCTATTGCAGAGGACCAGGGTTCGATTCCCAGCACCCAAATGACAGTTCACAATCATCTGTAACTCCAGTTCCAGGTGATCTGACACCTTCTTCTGACATTTACGGATACTAGGCATGTCTATGGCTCAAATACATACAAGTAGGCAAAATATCCATACACATAAAAATAAAATAAATAAATGTAATTTTTGAATGACTAAAGAAGTAACTGCTTAGCCAAGTACCTAAGCAGAAAAAAAAAAAAAAAAAAAACAACTCTGATCAACTCTGATAAAGTACCTACCCTGTTATATAGAGATATTTGACCCTGCTTTCTGAAGTGCCTATTTCTGTGTTTCTTCCTCACCAAAAGTCACAGGGATTTGAAATAGGAAGCTCTGTTGGGTGTTAAATGCTACATAATTGCAATTGTGCTTTCTGAAGTCTTAGTGGATGTCATCTGTAGCTGGAAGAGACTGAAGCCCTGAGGATGCGCCAAGTGGCTTCCGGGCAGCCAGAGAATTGTGGAAAGCTAGGTGAGCTACAGAATATTATAGGACAAAGCACAGGAAGAATGATGGGCAGAGAAGTAACCCATGATTGACTTGAATGCTGGCAGAAAGCAATAACTGCTCCACCCCACATGGCAGAAGCCAGCAGCAGACTTGTTCAATATCACGTTAGAGACAAGAGTGTGTAATTTTTCTCCTGCTAGAGTAAACTTTATAATATCCCATTTACATCTACAGTTCCACTTTGGAATAGTTTTTGGAGAAAGGTCCATCACTTTACCATTGAGTAAGGTGAAATATTAAGAGAGTTTATAAAGAGATTCTGAAGAGAAGTCATAGAACCCAGTTAGAGCCTTTAGCCTTGGGTTGATTTCAGAAAGTAAATTGTCCGTTTTTAAATATGATTGCATACCATTTTGCCACACTATGCAACGAAGAGAACATGAAGATGATATAAATGCAAATTAATATTCTTTCCTATTTATTTAGATATAATTGTTCTCTCTCCTTCCCTTCCTCCCTCTGCCCTGACATCTTTCTCCCCTACCATCTCTAACACATCTATTTACTGCAGGACCTTGTTGTCTGTAAAAGAAGCATTCAAGTTTGTAGATTACAGGCTAAGACATAGAAGTGCGGAGATGTGCCTGGCTACTATTATGTAGTCTGCTAGGTTACTAGTGTATAGTATATAGACACATTCTCTAGCACAAGGAGCTGAAGCTCTGTTATCAGTCACTTCAGATCAGTGCTTCTCAACCTTCCAAATGCTTTGACACTTTAATACAAGTTCCTCATGTTGTGGTGACCATCAACCATAAAATTATTTTCGTTGCTACGTCATAACTGTAATTTTGCTACTGTGATGAGTCATAATGCAAACATTTTGGAAGACAGAGGTTTGCCAAAGGGTCGTGATCCATAGGTTGAGAATAACTAGTAGAGAGGATCCCTTTCAGCAATCTATGTCTGCACGCAGATTAATGATGAAGCAGGTATCCTAAGATCTATAGAGGTCATTCAGGGTCAACTCCCTTAGAGATAAAAAGATTTATGGGGGAGAATGATGGATATCAAATAACAGTGTGAAATTAATTTGTGAGTTCACCATAAATTGAGCAATACTTAAATCACTGGCACTTTCAGGTGAACACATATGTTTACTTTTTAGAGAATTAAGCATTGTGTTTGGAAAATTGGGGTGAATATATACTTATTTGTGTAATTTTGTGTTTGTATCTTACAAACCCAATTATTTTATGTGGAAATGTCCCCTTTGTGAAATGATAGAATGATGGATTTCTTTCCTAGACAGATTCTACTGTGAATATCATTTTACATTTTACATTTGAAGGCATGATCCTTCCTGGAGGCAGAAGAAACTGTTGTGCAGCTATGTAAAGTCTTTTGGAAATCTGTATGTTGAGACACAAGGAAATCCTCAATCAGGTCACTTGGAGTCCTTGTGACACTTCCAGATGACTCAACCGATACTTTTAAGATCCAGGCTGGCAATATATGAACATTTGAGCGTAATTCACTAACTAGTGCTGCAGTACATGAGCAATGCAATCCCAGGGGCCTTACAATGCACAACTTAAGAGTAAGTTCTATGTGGCCCAAAGAAAATGAATGAGTTTTCTCATGTCTTCTGTTCCATGCCAGACGTTTTTGTTCCCCTCTTAAGTTTGCAACTCTTCTTATGTCGATCTTTTTATATTGTCAGTGATTTTTAAAGAGAATCTGCACTAATGCTTTATATTTCTGTATTACCTGTTTCCTAAACTCTTAATGAAAACTCATAAAAACCACTCACGCTGAAAAAAATGGCCAATTTTAATAAGAATATTAACTCTCTCTGACTATATTGGCTCCATTTAGTGAACTGAAAATTAACTAAATAAGAAGCTAGCTTCCATTTTCTTCATACCTCTAAACATAACATCAAACTTTAATAAAGGTAGACCTAGATAGTAAGAGAATTAAATGCAAGGCCCTAAGGGCAGAGGTTTCTAGGAATGTGCTTATAATAGAATTTCACCTGGGATTCAATTAAATATTTAGTGAGAGTGGCTGAAAGAAAGTCCATGTGCTGTGGGAAGGCAGAGATGAATTGGACAGTTTTTGTCCTCTAGAATGACATGATTCACGACAGTTCAACACCTTAACTTGGGTGTGAGGTGGGGGAGGGTGTTTCTGCCCCTTTTCTCCTCCAGAACTTACAAACCTGCCTGTGTTTGTACAATCTTATCAGCCTTTCCTCTGGCTTCCTAGGTTGAAACATCCTTTGTTATCAAAGGCTAAGCTTCCGTTGCACACCCTTGATACCACCTTTGCCCGTTTCTGGGACTCCCCTCCCTCTCCTTTTGCAGGGGTTGTATTACAAATCAGAGGTCACCCAGGTCTTCCATAATAAACCAGATAGTAAATAGTTCAGGCCTTTACAAGGCATATGGCAATTGTTGTGACCATCTAATTCTGTTGTAATGCTAAAGCAGCTGTATGCAAGGAAATGTTCAAATATGTAAGTTATGTAAAGAAGTTCATGCAAACCACTTGTAGAAAGCTTTCATGTACACACAATAGAATTTGAATTTCATTAAAATTTTGTTTGTTTTGTTTTTAAAACCATTTTATTTTGTGTAAAGGGTGTACAACAGCACATAGTGAACACATTTGTGCCACTCACCAGAGTGGCCAACCCTTGCTTTAAAAGGTTGCCACATTTCCACAGGTCAACCTTTCCTCTTCTACTCTTTCTTAGCTTACAATCTCCCGCGGCATACAGTAACATGTAACCATGACTGGACACTGATCAAGAAGTACCAGGCAATCTGACTGACTCCAGGTCACTGGGAGCAGCCAGCGGACAATCCCAGTTCACCCACACCATATCCTCTCCTCTTATTTGGAAGAGAAAACAAAGCTTTCCTCACATCACTATCTCAACATGGATCCATTGCTTTACTCTTCATATTCCATGCTTCTGAAAATTGTAATTTTCTGTTTCCTATCCATTTTACAATGAATCCAACACAATTCCTTTGAAACTGGCATTGCCAGAATGCACACTATCTCTTTTCATTGTTTCTGAAGACCTAGTCTTTATTTTTCATCCCTTTTACTCAAGCACATTGAATTCCCTTAGTTGTCTTCTCTCTCTCTCCAGCTTTTGGTTCTTAGTTGCTTTGGCGAGTCTGGACTAACGGTCGTTGTATTCCTAGTGTGGTCTGGGGGCATCCTCTTTGCTGCTCTTGCAGACTTGTTTTAATGACTTGGGTTTCCCCAGGGCATGTAAGAGTCAGTGTTTGAAACAGCGCCCTGAAGTCATTACCATCAGATGCCTGAGTTTAGCACCCCATCCTAGCCCAGCAATATCATCCCTATTTTCTGATCCTAAGATACTGGTAATCATTCCCAGCATTGTTCTGCCCTGGCTCCAGTTGTACTTACTGTGTTGTGCCCAAATTCTGAATCCCCAAATCACCAAGAGGCCCATTTCGATGCAAAAGCAATGAGTCCTTTATTGCAGTTATTTAACGAGCTAACCCCATGTTAGCTCAGGCCTTTCATCCATCCACCATGGCGGATTGGGGGGAGCGCGTTGAACACGCCGAGAAGCCACTGCATAGAGATCTTATAGGGCATCGTAAGGGGAATGTCTAGGAGTAGGCACAGGCTCAGGATTGGTGTGCCTCCAGGCTTGGAGGAATTGCCCTGTGTTGATTGGTCAACTGGTTGTTATGGCCCATAGGCCCTCCCAGGGTGATTTCTATGCACTGCGCATCATTGTTGTGCACTTGTCCATAAGCACACCCAGAGCCATAAAGCATAGCACCACCAGCTAACTTCTGATTGGTTCCTTGCCATGAGGCAGGCATCTGACCTCCTAGTGACCAAGGCAAGGTCAGGCAAGCACATGTTAGGATGTTATGGCTGCCGAAATGGGGAGCTGGTCCCTTCAACTGTCCGTCATCACTTTTCCTCCCAATGTTTCTCACTTGTATACATCCCACAGCATCCCTAGTCGAGTCTTCTTTGCTTAACTGGATCAGGGTCCTGTTTGAGTTCTTGATCTTCCTCTTCACAGTGCATGGAGATGAGAAATCGAAAACTAATCTCAACCAAACAGATGCCTTCTTTAGGAACTTAGCATGGTCCTATAGCCCTCTACCATATTGCCTCTATTTTTTGCCCTGGTCTTACCATTGTAAAACCTATCCCCCAGTGATAGAGAACCAAAGAGGCAACTTCATACTTCCATGGTACTGCACATGCTGTTCCAACCACCTGAAAAGACAATTTTCTTATCTGACTAATGTTTAGCCATCTATTGAGAATCTGCATCTGAATTTATGAAATGGGGAGAAGATCTCATTGTTTCCCAAGTTGTTTCAGAAAATAACTCTTCTCCTTTTGAAAACCACTAGAATTTTATCATTAGCAAGAGTGCTAGGTATATGGAATCATTTATGCTGCAGATCCTGGACCACTATCTGGCAAGCATGAATGGGTGAAGATACTTGGCAAAGCATGTGGAGTGCTTGGTAGAGAAGAGGCTAAACATGATACATAGAAGTGAGGTTGCCCATTTAGCATCCCAGTAGCACAGCTGATTGGTGCCTGATTTCAGCCATATGCTTTGCAATCTCTCTCCCTATCTGTGAAAAGGGATTTCCATTCATTTGTTAAAAATTATATATGTATGACTCTAAGGGATAAATGGACCCCAGGAATGGGAAATGGCATGAACTCCCGAGCTAATTGAGAGCATGAGGGTAGGGGAGTGGGTGCTGCCACAATAAGAGCACAAGATGAAGAGTAGAGGAGAAGAAATGGAGGAGCAGATATATTGAGTTGGGGGAAGAATAGAGGAGAGAGAGCAGGATGA
Source organism: Cricetulus griseus (assembly GCF_003668045.3). Classification (NCBI taxonomy): domain Eukaryota; kingdom Metazoa; phylum Chordata; class Mammalia; order Rodentia; family Cricetidae; genus Cricetulus; species Cricetulus griseus. Next base: position 109,142,109 of record NC_048599.1, read on the forward strand.
GAGATACCATATCAGAGGGAGCCACTATAGGTCCGAGAAGAGATCTGGAACTAGGAAGATCTCCAGAGACCTATAAGGATGACACGATCTGACAGTCTGGGCAGTGGAGGAGAAGTTGGCCTAGAAACCCTTCCCCTAGAATGAGATTGATGAATACTCTCTATGCTATTCTAGAGTCCTCATCCAGTGGCTGATGAGAGCAGAGACAGACATCCACAGAAATACACTGAGCTGAAATCTGGAACTCAGTTGAAGAGAGGGAGGAATGAAGAATGAAGGGGTCTGTACCTGGTTGGAGAAACCCACAGAAACAGTTGGCCTGAAAAAGGGAAAGCATATCGACCCCAGATGCTCTTTGGGAGGACAGTACAGGACTAATCCAGCCCCCTGATCATGGATGCCAATGGGGAGGCCCCTGCACTCCTGGGAGCCTCTGGAGGTGGACTGGCGTTTTGCCCTGGTGGGTGGGAGGGACTTCGAGAGCCCATCCCACTTGAAGGGATTCGCTCTGTCTCTGAACACATGGGGAGGGGCCTAGGCCCAGCACAGGAAGATTTGGTGGACTTGGTGGAGCCCTGGTTGGGGGCCCTACCCTGCCTGGGGAGTGGCGGGTGGATGGGGTGGGGGGTAGGTTGGAGGTGGGGGAGAAGGAATGGGGGTGGGGGAGGGAGAGGGAGAGGGAAAGTACATGTGAAAATATTAATAATTTAATAAAAAAAATTATTAAAAAAAATTATATATGTATATACATGTACATACACACAGAATTTTTTTGCATGTTTCCAAGAAGTTTTTATTCCAATGGAAATAGAAGACAGAATGAGTAAACAGATAAATAAATAACTGCTGACTATTAGTTTATGTATACTGTTTAGGAGAAAGTGCATGGGGACTAGAGGTGGTGTCTGGAGATTGGGGATGGAGCATAGAGACACAAGAAACATTCAGCAAATTTGAAACAGCATAATCATGGGCACAGTGCCCTGAAGGGGATGAGGAAGTAGATCACAAGAATATCTGGAGTGAGGAGTATTTCAGAAAGAAGAAATAACAAGTCCAGAAGAATGAGGCATTCTCAAGGAATGAAGAGGATAGATGCTGAGGAAGAGCTGGTGTCTGAAGGATGGGAAGTTAGGCAGCTGCAGGCTGTTTGGTGGACAGGGAAAAGAGCAGCAGAGGCTGCTGGAACCTGAAGGACACCAGACTGAGTGAAACAGCTACAGGGGAGAGGAGTAAACAATCTGAATGGGGCTGAAGGCAACCATTGCCATCTTCCAGACACATGGGGGAGGAGGGGAGAGCAAGTAGAGAAGCAAGATATGTCAGGGTGCAATAACAGTCATTCAGATAAAGATAGTGGTGGATTGGATCACACTATGGTCAAACAAATAGTTTGTCCCCAAATGGAAGAAACAAAGTCAAAATCATTTGATGAGTGTTAGGTGAACAGGCAGAGAGAAGTAGACACTTCAGACCCAAGTTCTTTTCATCTGTGCAACTATGGGGAGGGGTGATTAGTATTTGGTACTAGAAACCTTTGCCTAGGCTTCCGGGGTAGTGGGTAAGATGAAGGATCCAGGTTAGGTCACACTAAGTTAAAAACATCTATGATGTATTCAAGGGGAGGCATTAAATGGGGAATTGTATCCAACTCATTATACGAATGGCCTGGAGTTCATGCCAGAATTAAACTAAAGATTAAAAGTTTTCCATGAAGGGACCATACTTAAAGTCTGAATACTACAGGAATCACGTAGCATAGACTAGCTTCCAACTCACAATGTAGCACAAATAATCTGAGGACTGAGGTCCATGCACCCCAGTGAAGTAGCAGCAGAGAAAAGAGAGACGAGACAGAAAATCTGAAAGGAGGAAGACCAGGAGAAAGATGTTTGCTCACAGCAAAATACATTTTTTTTTTTTGAAGATGAAGAAAAAAAAAAGCCTGTCCATTGAGCATGAAGCTGTCAGTAGCAATCTCAGAAGCTACTGACAGGTCAAGTAAGTAGAAGACTGAGAATTTACAATTAACTTTAAAATCACAGAGGGCACTGTGACCTTGGCAAGCAGTTTTGATGAAGTTATAAGGGAAATGTAAGCAGCTCCTTTCTAGCATTCTTGCCAAGCAAATCAAAATGGAGCAGTGGACAGAAGGTGTATGGGGAAGTGTAGACGGGAGGAGGTAAGACTTCTCATTTTTAAGTGAAAAACAGTGTACTGGTAAAAATAATATGACAAAGGAAAGCCTGATGACCCAGGAGAGGGAAGAATTTGAAGAGCAGAGTTTTGGGGTAGGTGAAAAGAAATGAGACCTACTGTGCATGCTGAGCGTGCAGCATCAGATAGAATCACATAAATTCATAATGGGAAGTGGAAAGGAGCAGAGGGCAGCTATGATCTGGGGGCAGAGGGCAGTTATGATCCATCTTGCTTCTATTTTCTCTGATCATAAACTTGTCTGTGAGGGGAGTGTGTGTGGAACAGGTACCAGAAAAGATTTAAATGAGGAAGAACTGAGCAGATCTAGCTAACCAGGTTCATGGTCATTACCCAGGATTGACTAAAATTTTCTTTAGTAATTTGAATGGAAATGGATCACCGAAGCTGTGCCCTTTTCTGCAGTGTTGTTCAGTTATAAGAAAATAAGTGGACAGTGTGCAGAGGGTTGGACTGGCATTGGAATGGGGTCATGCTGCGCAGGCATTATATATAGGCAAGAGAAAGGAGCAAAGAGAACTCAGTGATTTTAAGGATGTTTATTATAATGATGGGCCATAGACCCTAATTGACTTTATAAAAGGAGGGAAGATGTGAGCAGAAAGGCAGTGGGATCAATGCACACACCCCAGTAGGTATGAAGAATTATAGGAGTTGGATAATTAGTAACAGGGAGTAAGGAGTTGCAGGGAAGGAATGGACTGCCTAAGAGTGAGATCACAGCAGGCTACAGTAATGGTACGGAAAGATATGTAAGCTGCGTGTGCAAGAAGAAAGTGGGAGAGAACAAAACTTTCACCGGAAGGACCGTCCACAAGGGTACTGACATTACCAAGAATCACGAAGGCAGAATGTGAGTGAGTGGGAGGAGATGGAGCTAAAATCTCCAGGACAATAGTGGGTCTGTCGGGTACTGGAGAAAATATAACGATCTTTTATGCCTTTCAGGGTGGTGGAGATCAAAGTTAATCTAAAGTGATTGCTGAGCTCTGAGTTCATAACGAAACTTTTAAAATTAGCTTTCCTTTGCTCTCCATGCCCACAGCTGGCAATGACCAATTTATACTGCCAGCCCAAAGCTTGCCTTGCCTTACTGACTGAGGGGGAGCTTTGTGCTGGAATGGAAGGCCAGTTTCTCTCTGGATTACTGAATGAGAATACTGTGAGGTTTTGGACACTGTGGGGTTGAGAGCACCAGAAGGTAAGTTTTGAATGAAGCTATTTTAGTATAGGATAAACTTAGAAGAGTCAAGTTTCAGTGAGTGATTTACCTATTTTTGAGAAACAGTTCTTTTTAAATTACATTTACATGTGAGCCATCCTGCTCACTATTCTTCTGAATGAAAGCTGGAAGGAAAGAGAAACCGTCACAGATTTTCTGAGTGTGGCTGGTCAGTTTTGGGAACAGCGCTCTTCATAAAGCCTTCTTGGAGCAATGAGCTGGGGACTCAGGATGCATCACGTCCTATGAATGATAGGCTAGGATTCCTCTTTTTTTTTTTTTTTTTTTTTGGAGCCTATCCTGGCACTTGCTATGGAGGCCAGGCTGGCCTCAACTCACAGAGATCCTCCTGCCTCTGCCTCCTGAGTGCTGAGATTAAAGGCATGTGCCACCAATGCCCGGATTAGGCTAGGATTCTTAGAAATATCTTCCACCCTTTGCATATTTACTGAATTCCTATATGTCTTCAGAACAACAATGCTTTTGTTGCCAAATGCTTTTGTTGTGTTTGTTGTCGTTGTTGTTATTGTGTGGTTGCTTTCCTACCATTCTGACTCATTTGAGAACAAGTTGACACAATAATCTAAATTTGCATGAAGCTTTTAGCTGTTCTCTTTGGAAGAGCCCACAGGATCCTTCCTGCTACCAGAGGCAGAATGGTAAGGCAGCACTTTCTGGTAAGGCCTCCCATTTTGCAAATCAACGTGCAAGGGAACATACTTTTTACTTTGTTATGAAGTGCCACAGTTTAGATTCCCCAGGGAATACACCCTTGCTCTGTTCCTGGCTTTCTATTTTAGCAATGAACAGCTAGAATTAGAAAGGAATAGCTATTATCAAGATCCACAGGGGGCTTGAAACTGCCTCCTGCCGCTGCTGGATACACAGAGGACACACGTGAGAGTTTTTAATGGGAAATTCCTCCATCTCTGCTGTTGTTTAGCACCAAGGGACATGGGGCGGGGCAGCAAACAGACAGAAAGGAGGAGGTCTCAGTACCCACTTGAGTATCCAGGGAAACTGGAAAAAATTTAGGGAACTAGATAAGACACCATGGGAATAATTATTCTCTTAGTGGGGACTTTTGAAGACTTCTGTTTCAACATTCTTTTATGGGCTCATATTGGGATGGAGAGAATATGTAACAGAACCGGGGCTGGGAGAGAGGCAGTGAGGAGGGCATTTAGCAAGCAGGAAGGTATCTCAACACATGTGGGAAGGAGTTTGGAATGTACTGTCAGCCACCATTTGGAGTCAAAGGATGAGTGCCTAGTAATGGGTGGTAATTCGTGTTCAGACTCAAGGCTACTGTGGGAAAAGGTGGATGTGAGTGAGGGATTAGCTTCAGATGCTTCAGATGCGAAAGGGGGGGGGTAGAGGAAGGGAGATTAAACAATAAGGCAAATAATTTGAGTCTTCTTTAAAATAAAAAAAAAAAAAAGCTGACCTCCATGTTTTTATTAAGTGGCTGCTCTTGGTAGGCTCAGGAAACATTTGCTACCTAAGGATTGGCGGTGGCCTCCTTCTGATAGGGTCAGGGAACGCATGCAAATGGCAGGGGCAGAAAGTAGGGCAGGGAACAATGAGCAACATCCAGCACAGACTGGGCCAAATTCATCCAGTGAAAAATCTATCTCCATCTGCCTAGAAATAGAAACTCAAGAGAATCCGTGCCTCGACAGCGCTCTGGGAAACGGGATGAATGAATGGGTTTTCCTTTCTACTCTCGAATGGAGGTGCTCCGGATTTGTCCTGTTGTCAACTGGAACAATGTAAGCACACTTTAGTTCACATTTATGTGAAACATAAAGCAAATTCCAACAGCTAGAATTTATTTGTCCCAGGAAGACAATGACTCAGCTAATTCTAAACCATCGGCACTTAATTGAGCCGTTAATACAATTCCCAGTCTATTCAAAATAAATTGTCCACTCCGTTCCCCTTGATTTTTCCATCTCCCCCAGGGCCACATCATAATTCATCCACAGGCTCACTGAGAAATTGAATTCTCTCTAAAACAGGGCTGTATTTATTATAGAATTCTATAAAGCAACATTTCCCCTGCTTTCCTTTGGCATCTGCTTCGTGTTCCTCTTCTTTTTTTTCTCTTGTCTTTTGCACGCAATGCCATATTGAAAATGAGAGAATTTTATTAATGTCCTTGCCCTCCACCCTCAGTCTTTATCAGTGAGCAACATAGATCTGGGAAAAATGTTTATCATTTCACTCTATCCTAAGTCCTTGCTCAAGATAGGGACGAATTTCAGAATGCCCAAGGTCCTGCACACATAATGGCCATGTAATTGATGAGGGTTTTTTTTTTTTTTTTTTTTGAAAGCTTCCTGTACTGAAATGCTAACGTTCTTTGGTGAGCAGAGGCGGCAGACTAAAGGAAAACTAGGGGCTGTGAGAGTTTTTCTCTCCCTCCACATTTCCAAGGTCACTCTGACGATTATTTCTAGACATCAATACAAATGTGAAAGGACACAGCATCAGTACCATATGGACTGTTACAAGGCTGAAAGCCCCTTCAGCCGCCCTACAATGAATCTTCATTTTTATTCTAGAACCTGGGTGGCCTTGCTGGGGCTTTTATGGCTAAATAAATAAAACAAGAAAGAAAAGGGGAGTAGTCTCTAGCTCTCTACTATGCTGGATTGTGTTGTATTTCTCGCCTCTTCAGTTCTTCCCAGTTTGAGTGCTAGCAAGATGTGTGTCTCATCAGTTTTGTAAAGATATAAATGGGCTGACATAAAAGAAATTGTCACAGCTCAGGGAAACCCCTACTGTCATCTGCAAATGAGAACTGCTACATTTACGTTAAAATTAGGGCCTGGTAACACCTGGGGTATATTTCTTAAGTTAACTGAAACAATAACAAAAATCTTTTGTTTCACCTTTGAGAGAGCCAAGTTCACTAACTATAGATTTAAACTTTCCAAGTGGTCTCTTTGAATTTACACGTATTATTCATACATTTGCATGATAAATAAATAGGTTTCAGTTGTGAATGTCAGAGAAGCAACTTATATTTTCATACTAGGGAAAAAATGAAGCATTCTAATATTTGCCAGATTTCATAGAACTCTGAGGTTTAGGTGTCCTATCTATGCAATCTCTGTGTAGATAAGAAATAAAGTCAGCTTTACAGTATGAATCATCCCCCCTCAAATCACGCCTTCGGGGTTTCCAGGGAAATTTCAGTTATGAGTAGATAAAGTAGTCAGATTTAAAGTATCCAAGAATTCAAAAGCAGGTTCTTGTGAGCTATCATTCTCTTTACTTAAAAAAAAAAAATCATACTAGGAAAACAATGAAAAGGTTGTAGTTAAAAGTGATAGTAAAATAACGAGTCTTTTAAAATGTTAATTCCCTTTCTGCACAGCCCAGAATAGAAATCCCTAACAGAATAGTTCTGAAGAATCAATGAATATGGATTGTGTTCGTTTTTTGACACAATTCTGACTAACCTCTTTATTTCAACACCACCCTGTCCACAACTGAGTTGACAGAGACCATAGTATCTAAGATTAAATATGGCTCTTTTGTGCCACTTAAAAATTAATCAAGACAACCCTGGTGTATTTTCTGCTCTTGCTTATGTATAGCTATGGATCTTTTGATAGGACTGGGAAAATAACATTATTTCCTGCATTAATCTAGCTATAAGATGCCGAGACAATGGCAAAACTCCATGCTACCACACTCAGCAGCCTGAGGAGCCCCCTAGAGTTCCAGAGACATAGGCCAAACCAGTATTTGGGACTTGGCTGCAAAAAAGAATTTCAGGACTAACTGGTTTATGAGGAAACAAAGTTGGGGATCTTATTAAAGACATTTTGATATAGGTTTAAACATGAGGGTTAAAAAAAAAGAGTGTGGCACACAGTAGAGACACACCCCTGTCGAGGTATGCCCTTCCCCAAAGAATGAAAGAAAGTAAGAAGTACTCAAGTATGGGGATGGGCAGAGATTGTAGGCAGTTATCTTGGTATTAACCATATATACCATTAAATATTTATGACTTTTCTATATTTTGGTGTACGTATGGGCTTGCACATACCACTGTACAAATGTGGCTACCAGTGGACAGCTTGATGGAGTTAGTTCACTCTCTCCACCATGTGGGTCACAGGGATCGAACCCAGGTTCTCAGGCTTGAAGGGCTCCATATGTTCCGTTTTGGTAAGACTTCTAAGAAAAGATGGCTTATTTTTGGTGGTTTTTGATTTTGTTTTTATTGTTGTAATTTGTTTCCTTATTTTCTTTTGGATAAGAGAGGTAAGTCAGGTGAGGGGCTCTGCAGATACCTGGATGGAATTAGGAGCTGAAAAGATAAAACCAGGAGCCAATGGGTTTGCACAAGGGATATATATATATATATATATATATATATATATATATATATAATATAATGTGTGCTTCTCTGTAAACAGGGTTTCTGATAAGATTGCTAGAAAAACTACAGGTTGACAGCTGGTTAGGGAGAAGGGTCTTAAGTGGTTGTTGACTGTGCTGGGTCTCTTCACTGCTCTCAAAACTCTTCAACTGGATTCTAAGGGCCTCCTTTTCCTTCACCTGTCCCCAGAATTCCCCTGCCATTCTCTCCTGCCTCATATGATAGACATAGTTCCATGGATAACTGGGGATCACCCAGATTCAAGTTAACCTGTGATCAGTTTTGACTTTATGACTAGCAAGTGACAGGAAATGAGAACCTTATCATGCTAAATCCCCCAGTTATATTCTAACCATGATAACTTTAGGAAAAGCAAGATTGATTCATTCTTCCTGACACAGATTTCAAGAGACTTTCCACCTCACTATTCCTTAAATTGTCCTTCTAAATCAGAGGTTCTCAACCAGTCAACCCTTTCACAGGGGTTGCATATCAGATATCCTGCATACCAGATATTTACATTACAATTCATAACGGTAGCAAAATTACAGTTACGAATTAGAAACTAAATAATATCATGGCTGGGGGTCACCACAGCTTGAGGAAACTGTATTAAAGGATGGAAGCATTAGAAAGGCTGAAAACCACTACTCTAAATGCTTCTGTGGCACTCAAATAATTGACAGTTTTTGAGGAAGTAACAGCACACCATAAATTAGTTTCCACAAAGACAAAGCAGGACTGAGTCTTTTGCATTTCACACAGCAAAAGAAGTGGTTTTACCTTAAGCATACACTACTTACAGAGGAATAGCAAAGTAAACTTACATTTAAACACTTGAGTCTTCAAGGCGACCTGTATGATCCTTTCTCATTTGTGTGAAATGAAACACTCAAGTATCTGGTAAAGTGTAGCGGTGCCAGGGCTGGAGTGTTCAGGTCACAGCAAGTGAATCAACATTTTTCTTAACCATGCTCTTACTGGTCTTCTTTACTGGTTTCTCTACATCTGAATCATTTTTTTCCCTTGTGATTAACATGACTTCCTTTTAGAGTCGAGAAAACAATATTCACAAAGGCAATGCTTCCTATTTAGATAACAATGACCTACACTTTTATCGTTCTCTGAGTAATTAAGATACAGACTGGAGTGTTTCAGTGAGGCTAACAAGGAAGATCCTTGAGAAATTGGACATCTTTTGAATTTCATGTGGCTGCTTTAAAAAGGACTCTGAGCATGGGTAGGAGGGTGTATGACAAGTCAAGACAGACAAACTTAAGGACAGACATACACATAGATATATTTGCCATTGTGGTGTATATTGTTTGATATGAAAGTTAATATTATAGTATTGGCAATAAAGATTGGAATAAAAGAATTTCTGCTGGGATTACCATGACAAGTGGGAGTATCTAGCCAATCACTGCCATTGAAACCATTGTACCTTGTGAATTCATTATTATTCAACAAATTCTGACATTGTGGAAAGATACAAACATATCTGTCTGTTTTTGACATAATATGTTCATGACATACCAATGGGAAAAAACACAGTGGACTGGCAGATATTAAGACTGCAAAAATTCGGGACTGAGAAGGTAGGGAAGGCAATGTTACATCTTTGAAGAGATAGATTTTGTTCACTAACTTGGCATTGTCTGCCATAGCTGTTCAATGCACAGGTCTTTTGGCCAGCAATTAATAGGAACATAGTCTCTTCTAGCTACATAGGCATTTGTTGTAATGCTATTTATAATGATGAAAATGTGAAAATAAATTCAAGTGCCCTCCACATGAAAATAGTTAAATGAGGAATGCACCCTAATATAGGAGGTTCTATGGATATAAAAATGGAATCATTTCCTAGATCTGCCGAAAAACTGAAAGAAAACCAAGATAGCACATAAGATTTAAAAAGAAGCATATCAAACACTAACAAAGGGTAGGAGAAAAGAAAATTAAAAACATAGGGAAACTCCCGTTTTATTTAACATACTGAATTTTATGTAACTTAAAAACATCAGAATATATAAAAAATGGACATAATTGTAAGTCAGTTGGAATTCCATCTTTGCAAAGAAGCATAAATAATTCACTTTCTATTCTCCAATAGCTTCAAGAGTTCCAAATCACACCCCATTCCACTTAAAGATAGATAACTATCAAAAAATAAAGACAAAAGGAAATGAATCTGGCCATCTGAGGTTAAATTCTCTGAGATCTCTCCAGTGTGTTCTGCATTTCTTAAAAGAAAGAGACACTATTTATAAATGTATTCTTTAAGTCAGGGTAAAATCTTTAGAAAACAGTTCTGAACTTACGTGATGGAGGAATTATTTAGGATATAACTTACTCAAAGCAAACTTTGCCCTGGGCTTTTGGGTAGCATTTGTGAACATCAACACTGCCACAGACAGACTTGGAAAGCAGGACAGTGAGGAGAAAAGCCACAGACATAGACACACAATCGGGCCTGGTGTTCCTCTCTATGTTGCAATTTCAGTCAAGATAACTGACATCTCTGAGACTCAGTTTTCTTCTCTATAATAAAATACACACTGAAGTATATAATTGAGAAGCCTGACACATTACAAGCATCTATATAACTGAAAAGCCTGGCACATCACAAGTATCTACTTCCTACTTATATTTTGGTTCAGAATCAGAGAATATTGAGCACATCAGCCAAGCAGAACTTTTTAAATACACATTTTCAATTAAAACTACCAATTGTGGGTGTTTGGAATCTTTTATCTCTTTAACAATGTTTATTTTTTTCATTTAAATGAAAAAAGAATTTATTGTGATAAATTTAAGAATCACTGAAGAAAAGAAAGGAGAATAAAAAAAGGAAGGAAGATAACCCTTATACATGTCAATTGGCAAATATTTATTAAGTACATATTTAATGTGCCAATATCTATTCTGGACATCATGCTCACAGGGTTTATAATACAGATGTGGTCTGTGCTCATAATCTACCCAGATATGGTGGCACATATCTTTAATCCCAGCATTCTGGAGGCAAAGGCAGGTGGATGTCTGTGAATTTAAGGCCATTTCTAGTTACACAATGAAATCCAGGACAGCCAGGGCTACCTAAAACAGAAACAGAGGGAGGGGAAGGAGGGAGGGGGGAGAGGGAGGGACAGAGGAAGGAAGGAAGGGAGAGAGGAAGAGCTGGGTAGTCAAAATCTAGGAAAAAATAACGATAAATCCAAATGTCTTCTCCTTGTGCCTTGAATGCTGAACTTGGCTTACAATGCTGTCATTCTTCAATGTCAAATACATTATCCTTTCCCTAATATGCTAGATCTACCCAACCCTCTCAGAACACTGACCCGGGCAGCTCTTCTTCCCCCAGGCCACTGACTTTCATTTCCTATGGATCATCTCAACAGTGTGATCTCTCTTATTTAATGTAAGAACTGTTCATACGATCTCCTCAGTAGTTGCTACCCCTTTCTTGGGTTTCTTTTACAGCAAAACTTTCTGAAATAGTTGTTAATGAACACTTTAGCTCTTCTCCACCCACTTTCTTAAAAACAAAACAAAACAAAACAAAACAAAAAAACCCTTTTAAGTAAGACTTTATTTCTACCTGGCCAGTGGAAATGAACAAACCAAGACCACCCATGGTTTCCATGATATCAAATTCAGTGACTAATGCTTAATCCACATTTACTTCCCAACAGAAACAACTGACACCAATTGCTTTCTCCTTAGAACTACTTGTTCTTCCCTTGTTGCCCATAATATCCCCTTTTTGTGTTTCCTCCTGCTTTTCCGGACAGTCCTAAGTCCTTACCTCCCTGATCTGTTAATTCTGGAGAGAACCGGGGTCAACCCCTTCCACTGATAAGTTGTTTGTGATTTCATGTTCTCACAAGGCTGTACTCATCATGGGCCTTGCAAAGTGACACATCCTATGCCACTGATCTCCTGGATCCCACCCTTTTCCCCAACTTAATGCTCTCCCCAGTACCCACTCAACAGTGGACACTCTAAGCTCACATGTCCACATCTCAACTTCTGCTTCACCAGCACCTTAGAAACCTGTCAACAGGTCCTGTGGTTAGTACTTTCTGTCTTCAGAAACAGAGCAATTCGGGTATCTCTTTAGCATCCTTTTGATCGGAGCCCCTAAGATGTTCTCCTTTGTTCTTTCTAGGACTTCCTTCTCTTTCACATTCAATTTTAACCAAGTAGAGCCTTTTAAGTATCAAAGTCAGATCACATAACACTTCTTACAAGCCACCAATAGCTTGTGCTTATTTATATTAATGTCCTCTATTAGCCCAAAAGTCCCTTATACACAGGGTCCTTTATCTTTCAAAAGTCATAGTTTAGAAGTCTTTTCTCATCAGCCATTCCAGCCATCCATAGTTTCATCACTGTGCTACGAACATGCTTCTGTCTGCCTTCTCCTCCAAGAACATCGATGTTTCCCCTACACAGTTCCTGTACTCACAAATCCTTCATCCTCTTGGTGAAACAGAGTTAAACCACTATCATCGATATTTTGTACTTCAGTTTCCATTTACCTAATTCCAATTTTCTTTATTTTTCCACTTTATGATATACTACATGATATTCACTATACACAGAATACTTACATTTTATACAATGCACTTGCAAGGTATATATGTTTATGCATGTATATACACGTATGTATATATATAATAAAATAAAATTCTATTAATTACTACTTATCTATCGTCCTGTACTAGAAAGGTAAGCCACTTGGAAGGCAGGTTTCTTTGTCCTTTTTATTTATTCATGTGTTCAAAGTCCTAGAACAGTGCCTTGCATATAGTAGAAGTTCAGCTAATACATATTGGATGAGTGACTTAAAAACACTAAATTTATTATAAATTCAAAATGAGTTCAGTCCTGGTGTTTTAGCATGTTTTCCTCTATCAGCACAACTCTGATTAGGAAAAAAAAATGATTTAACTTGATGAATTTAATGCCTTCCCTACCCTGGTATGTGTATACCAGACTTTCAAAAACATATACAGAAAGCCAGGTATGACCTCTTAAACCATAGCTGAATGATTATGGAGATCTAGCAATAATCGTGTATCCAGTTTCGAGTTCCGATTAAAATTTAATTAAATGTTCACAAGACCTTAGGTAAACCAGTACAATTAAATCTTACACCTATCTTTACTAAATAAATGTACTTAACGTATATATCCTCTACTGTAAGCATTTCATTCTACTGATTCAAAGGTAAAACAATCAGATAAAAATTCCATTGACAAAAGAATAATAAAATTTGATTCCAGAAACCCACACAGGCAAGTGCAGCTTGCAGTCCAAGATACAGGACACACTTAAGGAAGATTGATGATACAACCTAGTCTAGCAAACAAGAAGAAAATCCCAAGGCTTCAAATTAAATGGGAGTCAATTGGTGTTTCAGCCACCCTGGAAGCCAGGTAACTGTCACCCTCAGCTCACTCAGGAAATGAAAGAGGCATTGTGACATACTTCAACTGCTAATAATAGCCAATTGGTTGTTTGATTTGTTTCAAGGAGTCAGGAGATGTGCTCCAGTTAGGTAAACTTAGATTCCTGGTAAATTCAAAACAAAAATATCATTTAGCTTAGTGTTTGTGATTCCATATATACTTACCATCATAAATCTTGAAGATTGTGGCTATCTCTACATAATCATGTCTATTCCAATATAAAATCCCATAACTATGGAAAAACATATAAGAAAAAAAAAAAAAAAACCCTTGCAGTCAAAATAGGTAAGTTTATGCCCACCGGTGAGGCATTTCATTTCAAAAGTACTAAAATTCACTTCTGAAGAGTCGTGTAGAGAGAACAATCACATGTGCATGAAAGGGCTACAGTATTTAAATTTTAATTATATTTTATTTATTTTGTGTGTACATGTGTGTATGCTTTGGGAGGGTGCATGTTCCAGGACACACGTGTGGAAGTAGAGGACAACTTGGGAGGGTTGGTTCTAGCGTCCTATGATGGGGGACCCAGGGATAGGGATCAGCTCAGCAGACTTGGTAGCTGGCACCTTCACATGCTGAGCCATCTCACCAGCTCAGGATTACATTTTAAGTATCAGTGCACATAAGTGGGAAATATAAATACCCCTACTGCTTAACATTGATTGTGCGATTAGGTATGTCAATACAGTGTGGTATTCTGAAATCATTATAATTACAAGGTTACTGACTATTTTGTTGATATAAGGAGAACTGTATAATATATGGAAGTGAAAAACCATTTGATGTCATATTGTGAATTCATTGAGCCTTTTTGCTGTGGTATTATGTTTAATACACACCCACATCTGCACCCACCTGCCTCCACTCCTTCACTAACACTGACAGAATCCACAAAATCAATAAGTGTTACAAGAATTTAGAAACTTGTGGATGAGCATTTGGTGGGCGTGCGTGCGTGCGTGCGTGCGTGCGTGCGTGCGTGCGTGCGTGCGTGTGTGTGTGTGTGTGTGTGTGTGTGTGTGTAATAGAAAGCTTCATCTCATTCTCAAAGGCCTGGTTCTTAACACTCTCACTTTGTACACGTCACCCAGGGACACAGAAAGCTCTCATCAGGGATATTTGGAATTAGGTATACTAATAGTTGTGGAGCAGAAAGTGGATGTTAGAATAAAGCATTGAGAATCCTGAAAGAGAATGGACAATCTTTCTTGTTGCTGGGGTAAAATATCCGGACAAAGGCAACTGAAGGGAGAAGGGTTACCATGGCTCACAATTTCAGAAGATAACATCCATCATAATGGGTAAGGCACAAAAGCAGGCGGGAGCATGGTGGCAGGGACAGGAGGAAGGCTGGCCACTTTGCATCTGACCAGGAAACAAACAGTGAATATGAAGTGCTGTCAAGCTATAAGGGTTGAAGGCCTGAACCCATGACCCACCTCTTCCATGAGGTTCTATCTCCTAAAGGTTCACCACCCTTTCAGACAGCACTTCCAGCTGGGGACCCAGTGCTGAAATCTATGAGTCTATTAAGGACATTCCACATTCAAATCATTGCACAGCTCAGATACTGAGTCTGGATACTGACAGTGTGGGCACTGATGTCCTGAGTAGATTTGTGGTCTACATCTGGTTGAAAGGATGATAGTCTAATGCCTGACATTACTTCCCCATATGTATAAAAATAATTTTGTTATCAATGATGTAGCTTTATTTTAATGTCCTATAAAAACCTCTTGGAGGACAGAGAGATGGTCCAGTCATTAAAAACACTGTTGCAGAGGAACTGAATTTGATTCCTAGCACCTACATGTGCACCCGCAACTCCAATTCCAGGGTATCTGGTGCCCTCTGCTGGCCTCCACAGGCACCACACATACATGTGGTACACAGACACATGTTCTGGTGAGCCCCCATACACATAAAATAAAAACGAATAAATCTTTAAAAAATAACAAACAAACACATGGGGGCCAGGCATTGAGGTGCACGCTGGGGTAATTCTAGCATTCAGGCGGCTGAGTCTAAATTTGAGACAGCCTGTATAGACAGCTAGACTCAAGTTTCAAGACACACACACACACACACACACACACACACACACACACACACTGTAGTAAATCCTTAAAAACAAAGCAACAAAAATGGCAACAAGAACACTTAGAAAATACAAAATACAAAGCCAGCAGAAAGAAATAATTGACTCTATCCAGTCCTTCCCTAGTCACTGTGAACATGCATCTTTCTTAGGCTGTCTGGAGACTTGTCCTTTCACTGTGTATACACTGGAAGGAATTATGAAAGGAGATCGAGTTGCCAAAGGGTTAAGAGTCTGCAGGACCATCAGGGGAATTCGGGGCACATTTCATCTTGTGTCCTCAGTGGGCAGAGAACTCATTCACTTCTCTATCTTATGGTATCCTAGACACCATAGCTTCCAGCATGGTGATGGGTAGGGAGAGGAATCTGTGCTGTATTTGGGCAGAAAATGCTGAAGTCAGGTGCCATTCATAAAGGAACAGGGACAGCTCCAGTTTTTGACCAGTCTGAAGTGGACAGAAGAAGTCTCAGTGCAATGACTGTTCTGTAGGACTCCGATCTAAGTGCTCTGGTGCCACCGAGAGCCACAGTCCTACATGCTATATGGTTAGTTATCATATAGTGACAAAGTTATCATACATGACAAAGAAGGCAAAAGTGTCTTTCCTCCATCATTTCCAAAATGTGCCTTGTGAAATAAGAAAAGGAGCTTGGTAACCCTTTTTCATTATCTACAGAAACCTCATTTGGTGAAGAGCTTGGTTACCAAGCACTTAATCAGGCAGACAAAACAAACAAACAAACAAACAAACAAAAAATAAGTGCTCTAGACAGGGACTAAGCTAGAATTGGAACTGGAACTGTTAACAATAACTGATGGCACACCCAACATGGGCTGCACATCATGCCCAAGTCCTAAAATGTCACACCGGACCCTGCAAAAATGTACAATTATTACATGACATTTCAAAGTAGAAACACATATTGGAAAAACACAGAAAAAAATTAGTAACTCCAAATTCAAGCAGTCACGGGGGTTCTGATATTATAATGTAACATTTTCTTCCTATTTTTTAGAAAAAAAAAAAAAAAACACTTGTCATTGCTGTGTGAAGAGATTTGGTTTTATAAATACTTTCAAAATGTTCCTGTGATGTTATTTCTAGATGCATACATTACACAAACCACCAGAAAGGATTCCAAAGACAAACACAAGGATTACCAAGCTGCAGGGACCAGAAATGGATGGCAACTCCCAGGCAGGGCTGCATAGCTGAGCCAGCCTTCCAGGTCACTAGAATCACTATTCAGGCTTGAGAAATGCCTGCTAAGTAGGTAATTCAGAATGTAGCCAGACCTGCCAGCAGGGATTCCTGGGGAAAACAACCAACTGGTACAATAAAACTGGGAAGATCAATGAGGTATACTGTGGAATACAGGAGCAGAGTCTGCAGGGATCTCTGGGGCTTAGCATGCAGAGAATGCGAACGAGGAGCTGACTCCACAGTTAAGCATTAGAAGCAATTGCCTTGCCTGGCAGTCTAGCAAAGGACAAGATCACAGAGAACGATTATCCCAACAGAACTAAGAAATTTTAACATGCAAAAACGAAGACTTTCACGTTGTTACTGGGTGAAAACTTTATTAGCGTCTGTCTCGGAGAGAATGTCAACTTAGCCGGTACTGTTTACACTGGTAGGAATGTTAAACAGCATGCTGAAAACTAAAATTAAAACACGATCAGCACACTAAATTTAACAATAAAGACAGGGAGCAGTTGCCAAGGCAAGGCACCGAAGCAAATAACACAAACACGTTCTGCAGCAGCCGATTCAAAGCATTTGGTGCAGAGAGAGAGAGAGAGAGAGGCAAACTGGGCGCTTTGCCAACACCTTGCTTCGGCGAGACAATGCGCTCTGCTACCCAGGAACTGAGCGAGGTCGGAGGCTGGGCTGGACAGTGTGGTAATGTGTGTTGTTTTTCTGGTGAGAGATTGCAGGTCAATCCCTTCTGGCATTTCATCTTTTCGGCTTCCTGGCATATCATCAACCCTGACAAGCTCTCAGAGGTGAAGAGAAGGCTTTGCTTTTCAGTACTCTGATTTCTAGCATCTATGTCTAATAATTTCCTCTAGCAAATCTGCTAACATGTTTTTAATTAAAAAATAAATCAGCCTCTCAAGAAAATAAGAAGAGCCCAGGCTCAGAATTAGTTAATATTCAAAATGTGCCCCCCGCCCCGTGTGTGTGTGTGTGTGTGTGTGTGTGTGTGTGTGTGTGTGTGTGTACACGTGCGTGTGCACTTCAGGAATAAGACCTAGGATCTGTGGGTCTCGGACCCTTTTGGCAAACCTCTGTCTTCAAAAATATTTACATTACAATTCACAACAGCAGCAAAATTATGAAGTAGCAACAAAAAAAATCTTATGGCTGGGGGTCACAGCAACATGAGGAAGGTTAAGAAGCACTGGGCTAAAGACTCAGCAATGCGCTGAATTTCATCCCCATTTCTGTCCATTTAACACCAGGCATCCTCACCACACGATCTCCTGTGTCTTATTGTTCACCATCTCTCAAGCAGGCAACCATTTAGAATTAAAATACAAACCCACATTAATTCAAGCGAAAAGATTTTAGAAGCTGTGAACATAACACAGTAGTAGCATTTGCCTATCATATACAACACTCTGGATTTGATTGATAGCACTTTAGAAATAAAATAAAAATGAATAAATAAAGTGAGGAGCTAAGTCAGTGGGTAAACTGTTTTCAAGGGCAGGTATGAAGACTTGAGCTTCGATCCACAGAACCTGCCTAGAAGTCAGACCAGGGGCAATTATCTACAAACCTTGAACTATGGACTACAACAGACTGGGAGACCCTTAAGGCTTGTTGGCTAGCTGGTCTAGGTTCAGGGAGAGTCCCTGTCTCAAAAACAACGTGGAGAATGACTGAGGAAAACACCTGTCATTGACCTCTGGCCTCCACACAAGTTCATGGTTGTGTACACTCGTCTACACAAATAAGTGTATATACACAAACATATACCCTTCACATTAAATATATAAATAAGCTATGATAAGGAAACACTAAAATGTAAATTTAAAAAATCAAAATGCATTTATTCAGTATTTTGTACTTTGTTCGATGTTGACTCTGTGAATTGCATTGTGAGCTACTGAGGTATTTAAAGCCATTCTTTTCTTATAGTTCTCAACCAAAAACATACAGAAGGAGTGGTACAAAAATGCTTAAACTCCACAGGCATTAGTGAAAAAATAGTTTAATATTTGACAGAACAAGTGGAGCACATTTATACCATAAGATACAAATGTTAGCTCCTTCTGGAGAGGGAAATTATGTAGGGAGGAAGACTGGCTGTGAGGATTAAGTTGGGGAGCATGAAGGAAAGGCAAATTCTCTCTTTATCCTGCCTCTTTGTCAAGGAAAGCATGTAGGTTTTCCAGGATGCTGCAGAGTCAAAACAGATTACATTGATCTGTGGGTTTTACTGAAAATACAGAGACAATATTTGAACTAACACAAGCATCACTTTGTACTGTCACAAACATCAATAAACCATGTGGGTTTATGCAAAAAGATAACTGAAATTTAAAAAAATATAAACAAAAAGAGATAAAATTCAAATAATACATTAAGCCTGGCTTGTTTAATTAAATAGTACTATACACTCCCAGCCTACTAACATGATAGCATATGCTTCAAATCATCCATCATTGAGAGTAGGTTTTTTTTCACCAAATGTGGAAACAGGTTGTGTAGATACTTGGGATAATTGTGAAGGAAAGAGTGAAAAAAATGTTATTCATAGCTCTTGATATTTAAAAATTCCCTAGGGTATCTACCTAGCAATGACAAGATGCAAAATAGAAGACCTTTCCTAATACAAGATCATTCATGAGGAGTGCATTCCCAAGACAGGGCTCACAAATGCATTGGTATATGCCAGGAAGTACGGAAAGGTAGGATACATCTATGTCAATTGTCCTGGCCAGTTGTATTTAAAAATGCCTGTGGTGCATTTTTAAAATTATTATTAGATGTGGGGCAAGGGGGTGGGCGAGAACCAAACCACTGTGGTTGGCATCCTCCTGGCTGGTGATCTTGGTGTGTATGAGAAAGCAGGCTGAGCAAGCCATGGAATGCAAACTAATTAGCAGCACTCCTCCTTGGCCTCTGTTTCAGTTCCTGTCTCCAAGTCCCTGCCCTGACTGCCCTCAGTGCCATAGTACGACCTGAGCATTGCAAGGGGGAAATAAACCCTTTCCTCCTCAGGTTGTTCATTGTCACAGTGTTTTATCACAGTGATGAAAACGTAACTAAGGCACCAAGACAAACTGCTTCATTATAAGGAGGGGAAGAGGCATTTCAACTGAAGGCATGAAACACAATGTCTACATCTATCTCCAGAGAGGAGTATAAGAAATACCATGAGGATCACAAACAGAAAAAGCTTAATTGACCAATTTTCTCTGTAGCCTATTCACATGCATAATCATTTCCACAGCACAGAATGGAAGATTTGGCCAAGGGCATGGCACAGAAGTAGTTCCTTAATGTATTCAGGACGAAAGCCATCGGGTCCTTTTCCTTTGTCCACAATCATTCTGATTTTATTTTTCTCCCCATCCCGAAAGCAGAAGGGGAAAGCTCAGTGGTGCCATCAAGCCCGGCTCTCTCTTTATCAAGCAGCCTCCTCCATGCCTATGCATGTGAGAGCTAATAAATGATTCTGAATTGAACACATCAAAAAGAAAAATGGAAGGCAAGCTGCAGTTCCAGGCCATAAATTCAATGAAGGTAAGGTTTAGAAAAAAAAAAATCTTTAAAAATCAATACAAGGAGAAAATAGAAAGGGGTTGTGAGGAAAAGAAAAGGCAAGAAGTTAAGAAAACTTCAACAAGACCAAGAGAAGAAAGTTCTAAGTGAACAATCTAATGATAATTCTTCACGGTAGCATAAATAATTTTTTGAAATGAGTTCTTTGAAAGCAGGAGCCACGTTCTGAATAATTGCTAGAAACTTTCTTCCATTTACACTCATAAACCTGACATATTAATTGATGATAATAAGCCCTTGCTTTCAACTACTTCTAATATGACATTGACATTTAGCTGATAGAAGAGATAAATATCATTCTCTATCATTTTCAAATAGGAAAGACTATTTCATTTGGAAAGTTAAAGTTAGGTTCCTGGTAGCAAGGGCCTTTGAGGTCCCTAAGACTCTAAATCATTGTGCAAACAAAAGTCCGAAACACCTTTTCCCCACCTGGTGGGGATACATAAACACACCAGCTTGGAAATTAGGCTCTTTCAGCCTACTTTTGCGTCTGTCACAAAGAAGAGAAAGCAATGTGGACTGGTTGTGTCATTAGTACTGGGACATGTTCCTTCCATCCCTCTATCCTGACATCTAAAGAAGGGGATTTCTCTCCCTTCCTGGACGGCAGAGTTAATACAGTGGTGCAAAAGAATAGAGATGTGGCTGGTTATTTGGGGGGAGTCAATGGAGAGTGGAAAAAGAAAAGGAAAACAATGTTTCTTGCTTGATTTCCTTCTAGATCTTGCTTTCTGCTCACTTGGGGGAATACCATCCACATGACAGAATACGGAAACAGTGGCAACAACCAGTACAGCACAACAGATCTTAAATGCAACATAGTTAATATTAATGCATAGCATTTTTCATCTACCTAATTGAAATTGCAATTTTTTATGATTTTGAAATCATGTTCTCCAGCAAGATAACATTTAATGTTTCCAATAACTGGTATACCTAAGTATCTACATACAGAGTTTATGACTTGATACTACTTGGGGAAGGTTGAACTGATTCTGCCAAAAATATGTCTCCACAGGAGTCACTTAAGAAACCTTAACACATACTTCTGTTCGCTATACTGTGTTGAAGAACATGGCACATATTTCATATTAAGTACTCTAGGAATTCCAAAGGTAATCC
The DNA here is from genome assembly GCF_003668045.3 of Cricetulus griseus. NCBI lineage: Eukaryota > Metazoa > Chordata > Mammalia > Rodentia > Cricetidae > Cricetulus > Cricetulus griseus. Next base: position 109,163,451 of record NC_048599.1, read on the forward strand.
GTAAAGGTGATGGCAATAAGCAGCCAGAAAATAAAAATAAAAATCTTAGAGATTATCATTATTTTTTACTGGATGGAAACAATATTTCATATGATATGGTGGAACTCTCGCATGGTCACTTAGTACCAGCATGTTGGTGGACAGGCAGTCTTGTTAAAGTCACATTCAGGTAAGTGTCATACAAACAGTACAGAAAGCTTTGACATTGATTTTAATGGAAGATGCTAAAAAAAATACTAAGATGGACACAACCGAAAGTTGTTTAAGTATAATTAATATGAAAGCAGACAAACAACTATAATGCACAGGGAAATGAATCTTCATTTTCAAACTCAGGCTACCTGTCCTAAACTATCATTCTCACAGCAAGAGTCTACTTTTAACACACAGCAAAAATACATAAGTGCATCCATCATACTTAAATTCACAAAAATCTTATTATTTTTACATTGACATATTTGAATAATTCAATTTTGGAAGCATACTGTTGGCAGGCAAAGATACATATAACCTGGAGATGAAAACTAAATGATGTTTTCTTACCTCTAGTGTAAAGCTAAGAAAACATTTCAATATAGAACTAGGGTTCTATGGATAATTGAACCTCCGATTTTGCATGCAAATTTCGAGTGTATTTTTTTTCTGACAAAAACGAGTCATGGTTCCATGGGAAACAGACACCTCCAAACTTTACCAATTGCGGCGATGTCTGGAATAGCTAGATATAGCATTAAATCTACTGTAAGCATATGTCATTCTGTCAGCGTCACATGTGGGTTTTATAAGCACAGCCTCAGTGCACTTAATTCAGTGCCTTTCATCTAGAGCTGTTCACTATATGCTTGCTGTTGATAATGGTGACAGTGGTCCAACCATGATCTCATTTTCCAGACAGTGATCCCTTCTTCATTTTCAAGTCCCTCTCTAGGCCAGCAAGGTTTTATTTTCTCTCATCATGGCAATAAACCTGTCACTGTGATCAGACCAGGCATAAAAACTGCCAAGGTTAGCAATTTCCTTCCATGCACTGGCTTCCTTGCAGGCAGGCTTGCTTCATTCTTGGTCCTGTCCAGGATGACAGGAAGGACACTTTGTATATCATCTGTCCATTTGGAGACCAAATGGTTTACAAGGACAGGGCATTGAAATTTTGCCAAAATCATTTTGCAACCCATGACTACTTCATAATTAAGGTTAAGATGGCAAGATTTTCTTCTCAGCAGCAGGAGGAAGATGCTTTTTGTTCTCCTTCCAAAACAAGTAATTATGAAATTTTAAAATTTGAGCCAAAAGAACAGCTTGCTAAAGCATTTTGATTATGTACCTGGTCTTCAACACACAACCTTTGTGCAAGATCCAAAGGTCCATGCATAATATTTGCATTTAAGTAGGAAAACAAAAAGCAACTAAATACTGGTAAGTACAACCCGGGCAATTATAATTTCATCTGTAATAGGCTCCATAGTTTTACTGTGTCAATCAAGGCTTGTGCCTCAACATAACCAATTGTTTCTTAGCTGATAACATTTCATATAATATTTTAGTGTTTTGAATGTCTATAGTAAGTCTTTTATTGTATGTTATGTGTAACTTCATAAATAATTTAAAACATTATGAAAATATAGATTAAGGATGCTAGAAGCTTAGCATTATCCCCACCTCTCAAGAATGACTGCCATTATTAATCTAGTATACAGTATGAATACACCAATGTATTATTTTGATAACTTGAGATTATTATTTTTATAGACACAAAAATATTTTCTATGTAACCTTTAAATTTATACTGCTCTCTTATCTTGTAGATATTAGAGATACTTCATTCCTTTTATATATCAGTGTGCCAACGAACATCCTTCATATACCTGTATGGGTGTATCTGTACATTATCTAGAGTGATGGAGGACTCAAAGGAATTGATGGTTTTGCTTTGTTTCATTTTCAGAAATGCTGGGGATTGAACCCAGGTCCTCAGACAAGATGGGCAAGTGCTTTACAACTGCACTACTCTAAAGCTCCTAGTTTTATTATCAGAAAGCTCAGAAGTCTGCTTATTAGAAAAAGCAGGACAAGTGTTGATGAGCTAGTTAATTTTAATAATGTATGCTATTTTAAGCATATTTTCTTTACTTTTGTACAAAGTTTACAGCTATAAGTAAAGTACATCATCGATTATACAAGGCTTATTGCACATTTGTTTTATACACACCAAAATTAACACAAATTGAAAAAAGTAAAATATTGTCTTATACTGGGTGTACCCTTATTCATAAACACAAATATTTAACTCTTTTAAAGCATTAATATTAACACATATTAATTCTACAAATTAACAGGATTTGATAGTATATTTCCATATGGGCATACATTGTATACTGATCTTGTCTAACTCTCAGCAACTTGATATGAAGATTTCACACTTAAATACAAGATTATTTACTAGGCATTGAGTAATAGAGGAAATAAAATAAAAATATTCTACTTGCACCCCTCCCCCAAAGCAAAAAATACCTGGCCAATACTTATATTTACTATATAAAACCTTCCCTAATAAGAGAGAAATTCATTATTTTAGGTTTACAAAAAATAGAAAAGGAAAACTGCTGTGTTCATTTGATAGCAGTGGCTGTCTGGTAGTCTGTGAGAAAGGTTGAAGGTCATGTGAAAACTTGCTTCTGCTCTCATTTTTTGAATCCCCCTGCATCAATAAACCTCTGGAAGTATCGACACAGACATACATATAAGCGTGAAGTGGCTTGGCCTCTCTCAGCACCTTGTTTTGCCCTTTGACCTGATGAAGTCGTCAAAAAGACATGGCTAAGTAAAAAACAAAAATCCCTTTTATGATGGCAGGACTAAGGGATTTCAAAGCAGTCTCCTTCCTGGTGTATTCTAGGGTGTGTAGTGAAAACTAGGAAAGAGACTACTAGGGTATTCTTTTTAAATTTATATATATATATATGATATGAAGATTTCACACTTAAATACAAGATTATTTACTAGGCATTGAGTAATAGAGGAAATAAATATATATATATATGACATATATATATATATATAATATATATATATATATATATGTCTACATATGTGTATGTACACCATGTGGGTGCCTGACACACTTAGAGGTTGGGAATGAATCTTGGTGCTCTGCATGAACAGTGAGTGCTCTTAACCACTGGATCATCTCTCCACCTCTTTGTTAGAATATTCTAACTATACTTCTGTATTGATAACTGTTACTCATGTTACTTTGGAATAAAAATATCTCAAGAATATGACACCTACATAGCATTACTGTACTTAACAGAGGTGGTCTTATGACACTGACAACAGTAAGTGAAAATCACAGTATGAAAAAAACTTAAATGCTTATATAATATCATATTATCCCTTTTGAAAAAGCATCTTGGGGGTAAAAAGGGAACTTCAAAGTTAAGAGATTATTTTTTAGGTGCTCTGAAATGAAGTTTCACCTACCAAAAACATCTTAATTAAAACACTGTTATAAGAAACAACTCATACTATACATCCACTTCTTTGCCTCATAAAAGGTAAGCATGGCTGAGATAAAAACATTCAGAGAATACATGCCACAGAGTAGGACAAAACTGGCCAAGAGTAACAAACTTTCAGATATTTTTCCCTTCATTTTGATTTTAGATATCTAAATAAACTACTGCAATCATCCCTGTTTATTTTTTTATTTTTTATTTTATTTATTTATTTATTTGGTTTTTCGAGACAGGGTTTCTCTGTGTAGCTTTGGAGCCTAAACCTAGCACTCGCTCTGGAGGCCAGGCTGGCCTCGAACTCACAGAGATCCGCCTGCCTCTGCCTCCCGAGTGCTGGGATTAAAGGCGTGCGCCACCAATGCCCGGTTTATTTCTTTTTTTAAGGTGCATTTTTTTCTTCAGTTTTTCTAGACAAGGTTTCTCTGTAGCCTTGGCTGTCCTAGAACTCATTCTGTAGACCAGGGTGGCCTCGAACTCACAGAGATCCACCTGCCTCTGCCTCGGGAGTACTGGGAGTACCACCACCTGGCCCACATTTACATAATCTTCAGATCATAAGTTCGTACTGACAAGATAGGTTTGCAAGAATCTATAGAAATTAAGAATGTGTTATATGCTCCTGTGACCATTATACAGTAAATGTCTTTGATCAGCACTTACGTTGAGTTCTTTTTGATTTTGCAGTTTCAATGTCATCAGAATTTGTTTTGTGAAAAGATTGCACAAGGCCTTGTCAATTATCTTGATATGACTTACGATAATATTTAATGGCTATATTTTAATATTAGCTATTTTATCTTACATCTGTAAGGAGGAGTTTTTCAAGTGTATGTTTTTTCTAATATATATAACTGAATGTCATTCAAAATCTCAGTAAGATATTTTCATGTACGTGGTAAGACAAAGATATTAGAATACAAAAGCTATCTATCTGTAAGTGAAGAAATCCTATGCTGCTTAAAGATTTAATTAAAAAAATACTATAACCAAGATAGCTTGATAATGAGAGGAGGGGCAAAATCAAGAAGGTGGAAATATCCAGGCATATATTATTAACTAATTTTTGATAAACATGTAAAGGGAATTTAACGAAGAGATGATAATTCTTTTCACAAATGACAGAATATTTTAATATTTTCACATAAATAACTAATTAAGTTTTCCAAATTACACAGAAAAAAATCTTTGGCATGGACCCACACCTAAATGCAAACCAGCATTTAAAAAAGAAATACTCTTGAAAATAAGTGTGATTTTGAGTTAGAAAAAAAAACCTTATAGCTAGTACCAAAACCATAATTTGTAGAAGAAACAAAAACATGCCTACATTAAAGTTTAAAAGTTCTTACTCTAAGTAATATGATCAAGAAACAAAAAAAGCTATGGACTGAGATAAGGATTGGAAATTGCTTATCTCACAACTCAACAACAGCAAACAATCTAATAAAACTTGGACAGAGTATTTGGACACTTTACAAGGGACGCATGAAGATGGTAAATAAACATAAGAAAAGATATTCAATATTGCTCTTCATTAAGGGTAAGCAAATAAAACCATAGTGTCAAATCAAGTGTCAGGGCCCATTGTTATTGATTCTGTTCCATCTTGACTTAAGGTTAGAGAATTCAAACCTATTCTTGCTCCTCAAGACTAAACAACAGAATGTTTCAGCTAAGGTGTGGCTACTGGATGTCTTCACCCTAAATAACAAATAACAGGATGTTTGACCTACTAGATGTTTTGAGTATTAAGGAGGTAATTATGTTTGTTTGTTCCTTGTATCATGGTAAGGAAGTCTTTTGCCCTCCCCTTTTGCTTGGGGTATGTAAGTGTTATGAGTAATAAACTTGGGATGTGTTCAGTTGTCACTGAGAGCCCTTCCAACTCTATCTTCTGTGTCTTTTCTCAATCCTTGCTCCCCCTTTCAGGCATGCTCAAACAGGTCAGCTGGTCCTGACATTAAGTGACTAAAATAAAATAAATGAAAACACAATAGTGCCAAATGCTGATGATGCTGTTAAAAAAATGGGAAGTTCATATATTCCTATTGGAAATACAGAATGAAACTAGTCACTTTCTACATTTTTGCAAGAGTTAAACAAAATTCCCCGTCCAATGAAACTTTAGGTTCTATATTATTAATTTCCTTTCTTGTGGTTGTGGTCAAATGTACCTGTCAAGAAGCAACTTAAGGGAGGAAGAAATCATTCCAGCTTATAGTAAGTTCAATAGGGCATGCAGTACATCATGGCAGGAAAGGGCTGGCAGCAGGAATGTGAAGCAGCTAGCCACATCATGTCTGTGGTCAGGAAGCAGAGAACAATCAGGAGTTGGACTAAAACTCCAAGGACTAGAGATGGTTCAGTGATTAAGAGCCCTTGTAGTACTTGGAAAACAAGTACTGCATGGCCAATGCTGACAAGTTATGCTGCCAGCTCAAAATGTAGCCTTGCTAGTAGTAGTGTCATCTTTGAAGGTGAAACACTTTCCTAAGCAGCTCTTTTCAAGAAGGGAACCTTCTCCAAGGTATTGGTATCAGTGTTAGTATTCAGGCATCTGTATTGGCCTGTCCTTGGGGTTCAGATAGAATATGCCCTCAGCTGCAGCCACTAAGAGCACCACCTGTGCACATTCACTCTGCTCCCTTTTAAAAGGCCCTGCCCACCTCCCATCCTCTTTTTCTTTCTCTCCTTCTCTCTGTTTCCCTCTGCCCCTTCCTCCTCTTTCTGCCCCTCTTTCCCCCCTCTTCCCTCCTGCCGCTCCCCTCTCTGGAGGCAGGTCTTCCCCCTTCCCTTTCCCTAACAAAAAGCCCCTCTGCTTGAACCCTGTCACATGGAGACTTTCTCTGTGCCACTTTTCTTAAATTACAACAATCAGAAGTTCAGGTTCTTGCCTTTCAAATGAATGTGCATTTTTGCAGGTTGGGATTTTAATGGATTGGATCTTACATGCAGGCAAGGCTCAGGTGTTGCTCATATTGTCCCAACGCAGTGCAGAGTCTCTCTTTAATGGCACTACTTCTGTAACAATTATAGCTGCTGAACCATACCTACATCTTTGAACACCCCCTTGATGCTGTACACTTTCATCTTTCTGTTCCCATTTGCTCTTTGTTCTTGTAAGTCCCTGATAAGAGAAGTGAGCAGGCACCATGACACGCCCTAATCACTATGCCGTCCTGAAACTGTCTCTGCCAAAAAACCTCATTCCTTACTTTTGTACGGAGTCTCATTTACATTCTCACTCAGGACACAGGCAGCCAGATTGTTCCAGTTCCCAATAGATGCCCTTTCCCCTCTGTAGTGTCATGTGGTGGGCCTCTACTGCCTGCCTTTCTCTCCGTATTCTTATCTAAACTATTTCCAGAATGCCCATTAAATTCTACTTACAGCCAGGTGGTGGTGGCACATACCTTTGACCCCAGCACTTGGGAGGCAGAGGCAGGCCAATCTCTGTGAGTTCAAAGCCAGCCTGGTCTACAAAGTGAGTTCTTGGACATCCAGGAGTGTTACACAGAGAAACCCTCTCTTGAAAAACAAAACAAACAAAAAGTTCTACTAATAGCATTCTAGGCCTTTCTAAGCCCAAAGTTCCACATTTATCCCACAAAGCAGTTCCTAAGGTCTAAGAATACCTAGTCAAGTTTACAACTACCATGTCCCCACTCCCTTTTTTATGAATTTTGTGTAATGGCTACTCGCTGCTATACCAAATAGCTAAGAAGAAGCAATTTAAGGAATGAAGAGCTTATTTGGATTTATACACCATGAAAGGATACAGTTCATTATGGTGGGGAAAGCACAGTGGTGGGAACTATGTCAGCAGTCAGGAAATAGAAAGCAGACAGGAAGTAGAGCCAGATTGTACAACCTCAATGCTGGCCCCTAGTAATCTACTTTCTCTAGCACAGCCCCACCTCCTGAAGGTTCCACAACCTTTTAAAAGAGTGCCCCCATATCAAATGTTCAAACAAACAGCTTATAGACAACATTTCATTTTCAAATCATACTAAGTTCTCGTACAAAGTAAAACAACAAAAAAATTCATAAACTGATGTGGATAGCAGCATCCTTTAAAACTCCAAAAATGTTCTTCAGGTGGGGGGGGGTGGCGGTGTAGACAAACTGGGGCACATTTATAAAGTAGACTGTGATTTACCAATAGTAAATGACAAATGTGACGAATACAACAGCATTAATGAGTCTCTGAACATGATGCTAATGAAGGAGACGAAAGCCAAAGACTACTGTCTTTGTTTTGGGACTGATAACCACATGCTGGAAAGGGAAAAACCACAACTTCCTAGATTGAATTAGTTGCCTGGGATTGAGGTGGAAAGCAGTTGTCAAGGGGCAGCTCAAAATAGTTTTGAGATGGATGGAACTATTCTTTGTCTTGATTATTGTGAAGGCAGATGGCCATGCAATTATCACATCCAATAGAACTGTATAGCAAGAGAAAATTGTACTGGTTTTAAATTTTTAAAACTAACGGCAGGCTCTGTTTCTCCTTTGCATTCTTGCATGGTTTAATTTCTTTTTTTCTTTTTCTTTTCTTTTTTTTTTTTTTTTTTTGGCTAGGCAAAAGTATTATGGATGCCTGAAAACTCTATGGATTTATTGATTATTCAATAACATTTTAAAATAAATACCTGGTACTGTAAGCCTTGCTAACAACCCAGGTATGGGGAGGTAGGTAGTAGACCCATATGGGGAGCATATTTCTGATAGTTAACTAAATTAACATAGCAGCAAACTGCCTTCTAAACACATCTGCTTATACCCATAGACAAAAATGGCTCCCAGCCTTCATCATAGAAGCAAGCCCCTGCTTACAATGAGTAGTGAATGCAGAGACTTATGGATGCCTGTAAGTGAGGGGTGTGGGCCATCCCCTAGCCAGCTCACTTATACTACCTGCTCTAAGGTGCAAGGAATATTGCTGAAGAGGGAGCTGGTAGTATGTAGGGGCTGAAAGACAGGATGAAGGGCTGTGAACCCCATACCCTGGATTTGATAAAACTGCTATAGTCATTAGCCCCCATCAGTTGTAGCTACCTGCAATGGGCCAATGTAAGACTAGCCCTATTAACAATTAACCAAGACAGGGGAGAGATTCATATAGACCACTCTTTACCTCTGAACTACTCTACCAATAGGTTCTGGGAGAGGAATCACTACCTCTGATGAGCTCACCTTCAATAGATAGCTCTATCATTGAAGTCACACATATGCCTCTGTTTAACCCTGGTGAATCACAAAACAGAACAACAGACATGAATTCTTGCTGTAGATAGGGGTAGCCAGGGGTAGGTAATGGGAGGTGAGAAGTGAGAACACTTGGTGTGCAAAAAATTACTTATATCACACTGAAATAATACAATTTTAAAAATATTTACAATACCCGCCTAAAATTTACTTTGATAATGTTATATATGCCTTATCTAGTTTTTCCTCAAGACCTTAAGGAATGAATCTAGAACCATCCTCTCAATAAGTCATAATCTTTAGCTCCTTCCTCTGCATTAAATTCTTTATCAAATATTAATTCATTAATTCATTATGAATCTTTGGATTCATTAACAATTTAAAAAACCCTCTTCAATATGATTATCTTTCTGTTGCATTTTGTGATTATGTTTTTACAAACAAGAGAGAGACAGAGAATGACACTAAGAGACTATTTTGGGATTGTAGCAGACTCCATTGGCCATTGATATGCTGTATATACATCCAGTGTAATTCTGTAGCTTTACTGAATAAGATTGGAGGACAGAAAGGCCATGGCTGTGGAACAGTTTCCCAGGGGCCTGGTCATTTAAAACAGGAGTAAATATTGAGTATTTCAGTGGGTATGCTTTTTAAAACCTTTTAAAAATTTATTAATTTATTTTTTACATTCCAATCCTAGTTCCCCCTCTTTCTCTTCTTCTGCTTCCCACAACCCACCCACCCCCACCTCTCATCTGCTCCTGGGAGAGGGTAAGGCCTCTCCTAGGGAGTCTTCTAAGTCTATCCCATCATCTAGTTGAGGCAGGACCAAAGCACCTCTCCACCCCCACACCCCTGTGTCTAGGCTGAGCAAAGTATCTCTCCATATAGAATGGGTTCCACTAAGTCAGTTTGTGCATTAGTGTTAGATCTTGGACCCACTGCCAGTGGCCTCATACATTGTCCCAGTTACACCATTGTCACCTGTATTAAGGGAATCTAGTTCAGTCTTATACAGGTTCCCCATTTGTCGGACTGGAGTCAGTGATGTCTCACTAGCTTAGGTCAGCTGATTCTGTGGGTTTTCCCATTATGGTCTTGACTCTTTTGTTAATATTAGTGATCCTCCCTTACTTCGATTGTACTCCAGGAGCTCGGTTAGTTGTGGATTTCTGCATCTGCTTCCATCTGTTTCTGAAAGAAGATTCTAGCTTCTCTGGGGTTTTCGATTGCAGGCTGGGTATCTTTTGCTTTATGTCTGGTATGGTGGGCATGTTTTTTAAAACCCAGTAGTGTTTTTGTTTTGTTTTGTTTTGTTTTGTTTTCAGTTAACCAACTGGACTCACTTGTTTTACCTGTTACCATCTACTGGTAATTGGGTTTGTGATTCATAACAACTCAATGGAAGGCCTACAAATAGGAAACTAGGAAACAGACCTTTACAAAAAGACCCCTAAGAAAAAAGAGAAACAAAGGAAGGGAGCAATTTACAGCTTAGAGAATGGAAGAAAATGAAGTTAACAGCGTCGAATACCCCCGAGAGAGCTGGACAAGATAAAGGCTGTAGGTCGTGTATGCCTTTAGAGAGAGCATGCTCTGTTAAATGGGGTTAGAAATCAGATGGCCCAGTGCTGAGGACTGAGTGACTCTCAGAGACAAAGGAAAATGATTGGAAACTGCTGCTTCAGAGTGGAATGCATTCGAAAGGAGAGAGATTGAACGCAGAGCAGTGAGGAAGGGAGTGGTCAGTATGTTTTTGTTTGGTTTTTGGATAGAAGTTTACAGAGTCTAGTAGGCAGAAGAGAAAGAGGCAGCAGTGAAGACAAGGTTGAAGATAAAAGACAAACAGAGATAATGGATGGCAAAAGGTCTCAGCCTGGGGAAAAGGAGAGAATCAGACACAGGCTTTGCCTGAATAGCAGGAAGAACTGATCCTGCTTTGAGATTGGAGGAAAATAAGAATGTTTATAGAGAAGAAATTGCAAGGATTCACAAAGTAATTTCCGCACAATGACCTCAATTTTCTCATTAAAATAGTAGGTGCACTGGGTGAAGGAGAGAGACTCTGTGACTGGAGCTGGGTGACAATTCTGAAAGTGTCAGACCGCAGTCAGCGGGGAGGGATTACTAAATGCTGTTTGGAGACTAACTCAGATTAAAAAGCACACTTGGCGAAGTCCGATGGTTTGCACCTGTGGTAATTACAAAGGCCTTTAAGGGTAGAGAGGAGTCAAGGTAGTGTGGTTTCAAGGTCACACGTTCTGTGTGGCAAAACAAACTGAAGAGCAATGCAGAGCAAGTAGCCAGTGTACATGCAAAATCCCAATCTGACTGGGAAAGAATATGGAAAGCTCAAAGGCACTGGGATTTTCACTAAGTATAAAAAAAAAAAAAATGGGCAGGAGGGGGAGATAAAAGCATCACCCGACTTCTTTATCTTAATTTCCCCCATCCTTTTTATGTTCAGGCTTACCATTGTGTAAAACACATTGTAAATATAAAATTAGGAAGAAGCCAATAAAGAAGTTTAAAAACGCAAGTGGTAAAACAGTGGTACTGTAGTTCACTTAGAGACATTGTAACTGAGTATGATACCTTAGCAGTGAGAAGTTTTCTATTTGATATAAGCAGAAGTCTTTGAGGTTCTAGATGTTCAAATTTGATGAGTGATTTTTCAGATGTGGGTTATTTTCATTCAGTGAGACAATGGGCAATGTTTAAAACATCATAGAGCAGGGTACTAGTGGCATGTGGTAGGCACATCCCACAATGCATAGAATCCCATCAGCAATGTTCATAGTGCTGAGATTGAGTACTGTATATTAGGTCAGATCTTTATCAGAATTACAGAAGAATAAGGCCAGAAACCATCTGTATAATCCCAGAGAACAAAAGCCAACAGAGAAGGGAACAAGAGCCTAGAGCTGAACCACACCAGGTGAGCAGGACCATAGCAGGTGAGCAGAACCACACCAGGTGAGCACGAACACACCAGGTGATGCTGGGTTGAGCTGTGTCAATGTAGGGCTGGTTTGTGAAAGGAAGGGAGAGTCTAAAGGGAGCTAGATTCATGCTATGTGTTTGAGAATGATTCCTGGGATAGCAAATTTGTAAAACAAAATTTGGGAAGATGAAATCAAAGGAATTGAAGAGAACACGTTTGCTTTGGGAAAGTCACACCTTGGGACCTTAAAGAAAAGTTTTCATATACGAATGTGGGAAAGGTGAACATAGGTTTGAAATAATCTATGATCCAACAGACTGACATTGCACAAGAAATCTTCTGTTTCTTTGTAAGTTACTAACAGTTCTCTGCCTTGCACATTGTCTTTTTCTTTTTTTTTTTTTCTATAATTTTGGTTTTCTAAAACAGATACCAGTTGCCTTTGTGGTCAGTCCCAAGATCTGGCCATGAATCCTCTCTACATCATGGAGAGGATTACTATAAATACTATCTGTTATAGTTTAATGCAGACAGCTACTAAACATGGCATTCACTCTGTGATCCTTTTACTGCTACAATGCAGGAATCTTATTTATTTATTTATTTATTTATTTATTTATTTATTTATTTATTTTGGCTCATATGATGCATAGATATGTGTCTTTTGGAAGGCTTAGTAATTATTTTTGAATTCTATTTGGGTTTTTGTTTATTGTTATTGCTGTTGCTGTTTTTGTTATTCTGATCATTATGATCCAAACTCCTTCTGGTAGTAGCCCAGGGTGGCCCAGAATTTACTAAAAGATGGGGTTATCCTGGAATTTATGTTCCTCATGACTCCATCACTACACCTGGCCTTCTAGAGTTTGCAAAGTCTACTGTTTCCAGTTACTAGATTTCCTTGAGAAACAAGTAGACCAAGTGTGTGCCACACCAGGCACAGTTTTTAGATGTTTTGCAATCCAATCTCTTGTTTATTTGAGTCGCAAAATTTTCCCTTTGTATTCACCTGAAATGAAATCAAATTGACTTATAATGTTTCTACATACAAAACTGCCTAAGCTTCTCATTTGTGTCCTGTTTAGTCAAGGCTGAATGACATTTAGGATGTCGATTCCCATGATGGGCTCATCTCTCATTAAAACAAGATATCAAAAATGGGAAAGAACGACTGGGCCTTAAACATCTTCACACTCATGTGTTCAAACCAAATATCATATAGGAAAATTCCAACCCAATTATCAAAGCAAACCTGGCAACTTAATTGTTGGTACCCATAAGTAGCCACTGATGCAAAGACAAATAGCTATAATCTCTACTCTTTTAATAAGTGAATTGGTAGATCTGTATTCAGTTGCACTTTATTCCAAATAATGACATTTTAAATATATATATGAAATCCATTCTCTTAAAAATAGTATCTTTTTGATGAAACTGAGGAGGATACTTATGTGATACACATCTACAAATTCATTTCAATAGGTAATAATTTAGGAACTGTCCCTCCCGCAGGTGCTGGATCTCATCACAATTGTTCTACGTGAATGAAAGTGGCATCTCATCTATGTCTTGTGTAAATCGTGCTGTGCTAAGTCACTGGGCTTCCTAAGGAATCAATCCCACCTGAATGTTTACTCCATATTTTCCTTTAATTTCTCTCCATGGTGGTCCTACCACCAAAACTAACACACAACTAAGTCACTTATTACCTATATTATCTACCATCAGCATGAAATTTCTATATGGGAACATACTCATGTACTTTTTTCATTGCTCTTTTTCCACTTCCAGGCACAAACTTGGCCCACACTTATTGAATGGTGACAATTGTTGCATAAATGAATGGAACTACTTTGCTAATGACAAAGCCAGGTGTGGGGCATTTTCATTGACTCCTTTTGTGTTTTGTTTTGTTTGTTTACAGAGACAGGGTCTTTCTGTGTTGTTCTGACTGCCCTGGAACTTGTGATACAGACCAGGATGCCTTCAAACTTACAGAGATCCACTTACATCTGCCTCCTGAAGTGCTAGTTGCAGGATTAGAGTCTGCACCACCGCACCTGGCCTCCCTTCACCTTTGCAAAGTCTAATGCTTTCAGTTATTTGATTGCTTTAATTAAAAAACAAAAAACAAAAAACACAAACTTCCTTGAAAAAGTTCCAGGTCCTGCTACCCACTCTGCAGTGGTCTGCATAAGATCTCTTAGGAGCACATAGCTTCCCACTCCACCCTGTTAGCCCTTCTCAGTCACCAGGAAATGTCTCTAGTGAAGTAATGAAAGTAATGCAAATCAGGCAAAAAGGCGAGTTGGTGGGGCTCCCTTTGATATTTTCATAGGTGTTTGCATAACCATTTTCACAACATTCAATTTGCAATTGTGACCAGAGAATCTCCTCTGCCTGAGATTCTCTGAGTTTTTATATATGCTGCATATATAAGAAGTAGCTATTGCCATACTGTAAAACAACCCATTGGGTGTGAGCTGAGAGAGATCAAACATGTTTTTAAGGGTACAAACTCTTGGTTTTCTAGGCTAATGCAAGGCATGATGTTAAAACATGAGTAATCCCCACATAATTCCCACTTGGCTCTAGAATTCATTACATGCCCTTCTACAATCTAGCTTTCTCTTTTTTAAATTATGTATTGAATTAATAATAAAATTAGCTCTGGGTAACATATTCATTGAACAACTGTTGGCAACAAAGACTGTATCTTACTCATTTCAAATAACCAAAGCATTTAATCCACTGATTTATATATGGTAAATCCTAAATAAGTAAACTAACCCTTAGATGAATAAGAAAAGACAGACTGAAGACAAGCCTAACCAAATCAAAATTAAAATTATGATCTGTGACAACTGGTCTCACAATATCAATGAGGAAGAAATCATCTACTACTTAAAAGAATCCCATGATTGTGACCATTAGCCCATGCTAGTCATAACTTCCAAATGCATAGTTTATGTTGGTTATTATTATAACAAGCTATTTAACAATAGCTTAGGTTGTTTTTCTTTACAGGATATTTTTGATCATTCAAAGGAACCATCATATCATAGCTGACAAATTTTCTTCACAAAAGCAATTCTTAAACTTTTAAGAAAATCAGATAATGTGTGTGTATATATGTGTATATACCTATGTATACATATATATATATATATATATATATATATATATATATATAATTCCTTGAGAATGTCATATAACACAGCTTGATCACATTTGTCACCAACTCCTCCCCATGATTGCTCCCAGATGCACTGACCCTCAACCGCTTCCTGAGTGCTCCCCCTAATCCTCCCTTTCCCTTCTTTTCCTTTTGAAGAGACCATCTCCCAGCCAGGTGCCATGGTTTCCTCACTCTTACAATCTTTCTACCTTCTCTTTTGTGAAGTTCTCTGTGAAGTGTAGGGTTTGTGAAACTACTTCTCACTACATAACCCTGGCTGACCTGCATGGCTGGACTCCTAGAGAGCGACTGGCCTCTGCCTCCCAAGTGCTGGGATTGAAGGCATGCACCATCATGTCTAGCTATTAATGTAATAAGAAATAAAGTATTCAGACATGCCTAGTATTTATTTTCCTGAGGATGATGTTACCTTCTAAAAATGAGAGAAATTATTACTTTTTAAATCACCCCTAATGGAACTAAATGCTAAAATTCTGGTGCAGATAAGATTTCAAAGACCCCAAAGATACGTTTTTAAAAATCATGCACGTTAAGTAAGAACATTTTGCTTTCCCAATTACACATTAGCAGTCGTAGCCTGTGACAATGACACAGTTCCATCCAATGCTTGAAAGCATGACAACAATAATGGAGGCTCCTCACCTTGCGGTCTCATGAACTGCAGAATCTTCTGAGGAGTCTATGCTTCTGAAAGTACTTTTTCACTCTGTTGATATCTTCTTATTTTTTTCTTAAAAACAAACAAACAAAAAAACCCTGTTTCAATGGTACATAAGATTCTATTTTCAAAGAGTAAAACCGATTGCAAGTCCTTTGGTGGAATCTCCTGTCCTAGCTAAACTCAGCTTTCTTCCTACCCCAGTAGCTAAAGAAAGGATTGGAATTAAATAAAAAAAAAAGTTGGAAAAAAAAAAGAGAGAGAAAGGATTGGAATCACAAAGAGCAAAGGTCCTTGAGTTACTGGCATAACTTTTAAACTACACCTCAGACTTCTAATGGTGCCCCATTAGTGTGGTTGGTAATCCATACTTGATTTCTGTGATACAAACAATTAATAGTCCCTTTGAATTTTCCTCCCTGTTTCTTCCTGTTTATTCCTGGTTTATGTTACCAGCTCTAGAAAAATTCAGACACAACAATTCAGGCTGCTCCATTTCCTGCCACCATCTCCTCGCTTCATGGGTGTCTCTGTATTGTTAATCTTTAGTCCTATCATACAGAGAAATGTCTCTCCGCTACCTAAGAACAATTTCTCCTCTGAAGTCTGTGATTCTATTTCCTCCTACTGTTGGGTCTTTACTACTTCAATTATACCCTTTCTTTTTTCACATCATTGTTGACATCTTTTTATCCTCCATTTTTCTTACTCATTAATACCCACATGTAAATTTGCTACGAGACCTCCCATCTCCCAAACACACATTATCTCTTACAAGAGCTCTCCATCTCACTATCACCATATTCTTCTGACTTCTGTTTTGCAAGAAAACCTCCAAAAGAAGGACTTCCTCCATTTCTCAGCAAAAATTGAACTCCTTCAAACAAAGGTTCTCCTTCACTGCTTCACGAAGACTACCCAGGTCAGCAGTGAAGTTGAGCATTACCAAACCACCAAGAACATCTCAGCTCTTCACACCCTCAATGCCCAGGAAAATGTGACTGGGATGTTTACTGACCATTTCTGGAGTCATTGCATCACTCAACTGCAAAGTGAAACTGCAGTCTTCTGGTTTCAGTTGTACCTCATTTACCATCTTTTTTCAACCTCTTTGCTTGATTTTTCCCCAGTAGCAGATTCATGGATGAGTTCTTTTCTAGCTCAATCCTAAGAAATCATATCCAGCACCACGCCTTTAAATAATGCCACTTATAAATAAATCTAAGAAACTCAGAGTTCTAGAACAGACTTCTACTGTGACCTTGAGAGTAGCAGGCACTTTACACTCTATTCTATAGTTTTACCTGAATAGCCAACAGCCTTCTCATATCTGAAATGTCCATAAATGCAAAGAAAATAAAGGAAAGAATGAAGGAAGACAGACACAACAGTTTGCCTCCTCTAGGCTTTCTGTTTTTCCCATTTAAGGACATATTGTCACTATTTAGATTTATAATTTTATTTGGTGTGTGTGTGTGTGTGTGTGTGTGTGTGTGTGTGTGTGTGTGTTGTGTGAGTATCTCTGTGTGTGTGTGTATGTGTGTATATATGTGTGTTGTGTGTGTCTGTGCATGTCTTTCTCTCAGTGTCTGTGTGTCTCTGTGTCTGTGTGTGTGTCTCTCTCTGTGTCTGTGTGTGTGTGTGTGTGTGTCTCTCTCTCTGTGTATATGTGTGTTGTGTCTGTGTGTGTCTCTCTGTGTCTGTGTCTGTGTGTGTGAGTCTGTGTGTGTGACATGTTTATAGGTGCCTACAAAAGACAGGAAAAGGTGAATGAACCCTTGGAGGTCAGGTCCTCTGGAGGAACTGGAATCGTTCTTTTTAAAAAGTATTTTTTAAATTATAACATAATCACATCATTTCCCTTTTCCTTTTCTTCCTCCTAAATCCTTCCCTGTACTGCACCTTGCTATCTTTTAAATTCATGGCTTTTTTCTTCTTTAACTACTGTTTTATACACACACACACACACACACACACACACACACACACACACACACACATTCCTAAATACATAACTAGAACGTGTTCAGTCTGTATTGTGTCATTTGTATTTATGTTTTCAGGAAGGACTATTTAGTATTGAATGTCCAGTTGGTGGACTCTGACAACATGCCCTCCTTTCCTGCCAGCCACAACATCCCATTCAGACCAATAATTAATCATATTAAAAACCTAATATCTTAGAAAAAGGGTGAATTCTTGGACGGAGATGGTAGAATTCCAAGGTGAACCTGAAGCATCATATAATACAGAAAGAAAGGAACACAATGCATTCATAAATAGGTTACTAGCCAGGCTGAGGCTATAGTTTAGTGGTAGGTCTTCTGCCTACTGTGCTTGAAGACCAGGGTTTAATCCCTCACACCAGGAAAAAATGAAAAAAGAAAAAGACTCAACAATTGCCAGAAAGATGGGTCAGTGGCCAAAGTAATGTAAGCAATAATTAAGTAACAATACTATACACTCATAACATAAGGAATAAAACCATTATAAATGATTATGCAGTAAAATAAATGACTTGAACATGCTGGAGAAGGAAAGCATTCTTACAAAGATCTCCAAATGACACATAGAGAAATAAGGCTTGATCCCCACTCCTGACATGAAGGTGAACTGGATTTCGTGAATAAAATAAAATGAGGCTGTGGAACAGCCAGAGATGAAGGCTAATAAAGGCACATCTACCTCGGTGTATTATCTCAATTGGTCCTTGATAGCAAAAAGAACCTTCATAGATAAACTAAAAATCTGTTGGGAGTTATTTAACACCCATTGTCTTGGTGATATTTCCTTAGTTTTGACAAGTGTGTCAAGGTTACGTGGGACATTAACACTGGGGGAAGCTGGGCAAGGCATTCAAAGGAATTCTCTGCACTTCCTTTGCAAAGTCCCCATGAACCTAAAGTTATTTTAAAATAAGAAAGGTTATTTCACGGATGAGAAGACAGCTCAGTGGTAGAGTGTTTGCTTACTGTGTGTGAGGTATTGGGTTCAATTCTTCAAAGATTAAAGGAAGCTGGTCATGGTGATGCATGCCAGGAATCCCAGAACTTGGGAGGAAGAGGCAGGTGGATATCTGCCAGCTTGGTCTATAGGGTGAGTTTTAGGACAGCCAGAGCTACACCAAGAAACCTTGTCTCAAAAACAAAACAAAAACAGAAAAAGGGAAGGAAGATAGAAAGGAAGGAAAGAAGGAAGGAAGGAAGGAAGGAAGGAAGGAAGGAAGGAAGGACAGCACCTATGCTACTCCTGGTACATACCCAAAGGACTCTTCAGTGACCACACAGAGGAACCAGGAATATGTATATTTAGATTAAAACATGAAAGGCTATAAAGCAGACTGTGGAAGAGTTACTTACAGGGGGAAGAGAGAAAAACTGGATTAGAAAAAGAAAAAACAAGCAATTTCTGTGATATGAAGATAAATAAAACATGTGTCCATATGAAAGCAATCAAGTTTAAAGCTACTTATAAACTACTTATAAACACACTTACAAACAGACCAGAACACAGTGTGCACAATATTTTCATCTATTTTGAAAAACACTTTGGATTTTTAAAGTTGATATTAAGGTTTCTTTAAGTCACAAAGAAAACGGAGAATTGCTAAAATTGACCAGGCTCCCAGGAAGTGCATAAGTACTTACAGATGGTCTTGAGAAAACGTCTAAATTGAACACTGTATCAGTATGCTTTCATGGTCAACCACAGAAAACAGAAATAAACCCTAAGAAAGAATAAGCAATGTCCACGGCATGAATGAAACTCAGAGCACTTCAGTGTTTGCTGGCTGAACTTCTAAGTAATTCAGCAGCCTCAAGTATTGTGGGATATTTTCACACCATGTGAAGGAGTATTGCTGTGAGTGGTGTAATAAAAAGCTGAAGGGCGAATAGCTAGGCTGGGAAAATAGGCGGGACTTCTTTGCATAGAGAGGAACTGGGGATGAATCTAGGTGCACAGAGGAGACACAGAGGAAGCAGGCTAGGTAGTCCATGGCAGAACATAGCTTAAAAGAAATGAGTTAATTTAAATGATAAGAGTTAGGAAGAAGCCTAAGCTATAGGCTCAGCTTTTGTGATTAATAAGAAGTCTCCAAGTCATTATTTGGGAGCTGGCTGTACAGATAAAGACTTGCTACACGCAGGTGCCTGACTTAATAGCTATGATGGACATTTTCTGTCCTGCATACCTCAGTCTAGAGGGCATTAATGACCAAATAAGGTCTTAACTGATGGTTAAGGCAACCTTGACAACTTTTATTCTCTTTGAAGATGAGAATTAAAGGCCGCAGGGATGTCTCCTCAGTTAGGAATGTGTACTGCCCTTGCAGAGTATCTGAGTTCAGTTCCCAGCATCAATGTCCAGCAGCTCCATGCCCAGGAGTAGATGAGGAACACAAAATGAACTCAGTGGAATTTTCTGGAGGTTCTTTGTGTCATAATGCTTTGCAGGGCATTTTTTCCCTTACCTTACCTGTCATTTGCATTTATGGTTTCCAGTTTTGCTTTTTTATGAGATTTCTGCATATACCAACATGTGTGGCTCTAGGTCCATTTCCATCTCATGCTTTTTCTTGGATTTCTTTCTTCTGTCTGTTTGTTTTGTCTTACTCTGGTTTGTTTGTTCTTATTTTATGCTATTTTATTATAATTTTTAGATGCCATTTTTTTTCCTGAGAGAGAGAGAGAGAGAGCAAGGGAATGGGTTTGGGTGGGAGGGGAGAATCTGTGAGGAGTTAGGAGAGACCAAAATGAAATCAAAATGTATGAAAACGTTTTCAGTACAAATTGTAGCACGAATTATAATGGATATTAATAATAAAAATTCAGGCCAGGCGGTCGTGGCACATGCCTTTAATCCCAGCACTCCAGAGGCAGAGACAGGTGGATCTCTGTGAGTTCGAGGCTATCTTGATCTACTGAGTGAGTTTCAGGTCAGGTTCCAAAGCTATACAGAGAACCCCGGTCTCAAAACCCCAAAACAAAAATAAATAAACAAACAAACAAATAACCCAGAGTGAGATATAGGGGTTAATGCTGAACTATCAAAGAAGCAAAACCACCAGTCACTAGTTCTTACCTCTATTGAATCTTCAGCCCAAAGGGGCGATCCTGTCTCTAGGAAACGTCAGACTGAATGCATCCTCAAACTGATTGATTAGACTGCTGCCTCAGACTGACTACCTAGACTGAATCTGTCTACGAATCCTCTGCATCTCTCTCTCTTGTCTCCTTCCACCTTATATTCCTCTCTCCACCAAGCCATATCACTCCTGTCTCCACCTTCCTAGTACTGGGATTAAAGGCAGGTCATCCAAATGCTGAGATCACCTTTGTATGAGCTCTGTTTCTCTTGTAGACAGATTCAATCTCCTGTAGCCCAGGGTGGTCTTGAACTCACAGAGATCCATCTACCTCTGTCTCCCGAGTGCTGGGATTAAAGGTGTGTGCCACCACTGCCTGGCCTCTATTGTTAACTAGTGTGGTTAGCTCTATGCTCTCATTCTCAGGCAAGCTTTATTTGTCAGATTATAAGCAAAATATCACCACAAAAAATAATAGAAAAGAAAATAGTTTTGTTTTGTTTTGTTTTTTAAAATAGAAAGTCAGGTGTGGTGGCACATGCCATTAATCCCAGCAGTCACAGAAACATGTAGATTTCTGTTGAGTTGGAGGCCAGCCTTGTGTACAGAGTGAGTTCCAGAACAGCCAGAACTACAGTTAGACGGACTTTCTGATGAGAACATGTTCTCATCTTTTCTGTCAAAATAAAATGTAAGAAGTATGTCAAACATCCCTCTGTAGAATATTTCAGCACCTAATAAAGGTTTACACACTTAGTTTTCACTGAGGAACATTGCATGTTGTAGGAGGCAGAAGCAGTCAATGTGATTATGTAGTGTGTCTGGTCTCAGACTCAAAAGATTGTGTCAGCTTGCAGCAAGTACAAAGTGTAAAGTGTTTGTCAAGTACAAAGTGTAAAGAAGAATCTGTCCTGGATTTTGCATGGAATTTCACTGCAGAAGCCTGCTTCTAAGGAGACTGCATAATAAAATGGTTTTACCATGAGGTAAATGCTGAATAAATCTTCAGTGAAAAAATTTTAAAAATAGAATTACAGAAACTCATATTCAAGAATCAAATAGTAGTACCATGATAATTTAAGAGACAATTATTAGCTCTAGAGCAACAAAAGATCTGTGGTTGACATATTTATTTCTCACCTTGGTGACTTTGAACAAATTACTTGATATCAATTTCTCCATCTGGTAAATGAATATACAGCCCATTTTTGTGATTTATAGTGAAGCCAAAAGGACATCTAAAACATGACTCATAACAAAATCTTCATATACCACATCCCTTATGAAAAAAAAATTTGAAAAGATGGGGCTGGAGCGATGTCTCAGAGGTTAAGAGCATTGACTGCTCTTCCAGAGGACCTGGGTTCAATTCCCAACACCCACATGGCAGCTCACAACTGTATGTAACTCCAGTTCCAGGGGATCTGACACCTTCACGCCAATGCACATAAAATAAAGTTAAATAAATTTAAAAAAAAAAGATAGAACGTGTTAGAAATGTTTAGATCATCATGCCTATTTACAATGAGATAAAAAAAGAATTGCTATCTTGGTGGCCATGTTTTTCTTCATCTTTTGTTCATAATGAGTGAATCAGTGAAGGATGCACAGCTTATACCAGGATCCTCTCTCAGGTTCAGTTCAGAAGACAGAGTCTAAGAAGGAACATAACAGAAAGAAGTATATACAGAGTTCGATAGAGTTGAGATGCCAAGCAAACAGGAAAAACTAAGAAACTCACAGGTTAGCAACAGCGGGAAGAGGTCATCGTCCCTAAGGTGGGGGCATAAAGGAAGAAGAGGTCATGTCAGTTGCCTGGTATGGCTGGGTAGGAAACAGATCTGTGCAGAAGTTCCTCTTGGGGCTAGGGCCATTGTGATCATTCCTTTCTTGTTTTCCCTAATGTCCCACAAGTGACTCTTATTCGCTGAACCCAGTAGGCATGGTTAACCAGTAAGCTGGTAGGCACAGAAGCAGAAAAATGTAATTTACAGAGAAAGAGCAAAGTTTAGCTATAGACACAAAGGAAGTACATTGCTGACATTACAAAAATTCTCAAGACTGAAATAACTGGGGCCAAGGGTAGAAGAACTTGGTGCTACACACAAATCCACAGCAGCTATGACTGCATGCACAAGGCCTGCATAAGATCAAACCAGTCCAAAATACCAGCATGGATTGGGGTGGGGTGGGAGTCAGACACGACTCATGAAGTCCCACATTGCTTAAGAACTGTTGGCAACTGAAGGCTGCTAGGGGATGGAGAGCCCTTCTTCTTCAGGAATGAGGCCCTTGAGAGGCTACTCATGCTCCCAGTATCGAATCCTACTCCCATGCACATACAGGTGGCACTAAATGGACTCTATCTACTTTTAAAATAGTTGGAAGGGTTGGGAGGAGGTAGAAGGAAGGGAATTGGAGGTGATTTTGATCAAAACACATTGTGTGTGTGTGTGTGTGTGTGTGTGTGTGTGTGTGTGTGTGTGTGTATCAAACAGTAAGAAAAGGAACTTGGTGCTAGGTTGCTGTATATGCACATGTGTGGGCTAAGTATTCCACAGTTCAGCTAGGAAGTCTACAGTTCCATATGCCATTGAAGGAAACCCAGTTCCCCATACAGAAGGCATCCACGCTAAAGTGGAGAGGGAAGTACCAACCACAAGTCCATTTTTGCCTGATGAATCTTATCTCTGCCATTCTCTAAGATGCCTCTTGTAAAGTTAGGGCCATTGCCACTTTCAGTGTAAAGTCAATATAACCCTGACTATTAGCTCTGAATAAAGAGGTGCAGGGACAAACATCAGAAGGAGTGAAGGCAATGGACTTAGTTATATATTGCCAGGATGAGAAAGCAAGTTAACACAGTTATGTGGGCAGGCTGTCACTGACCATAATACATTCTCTTTCATCTTAAATAGGTTATTTAAGTAGAGAGAGGAGGGAGAGAAAGAGACAGAGAGAGGGGGAAGGAAGGAAGGAAGGAAGGAAGGAAGGAAGGAAGGAAGGAAGGAAGGAAGGAAGGAAGGAAACAGAATCTAGATAGGTTATTTCTTCCTGTCTTTTACACAAGACAGCCACTGTGTTCTCTGACTTGTGACTCCTAATCAGACTTCAGAAAGGATACACAATACACACCTGATGGAGACATCAAAAGAAAAATGATCTGAAAGACACAGAAGAGTGTCTAAGTCTAAAGCTAATCTGTAGCTACAGAGTGAGAGATGTTCAACAGAGCAGGGCTGTACTTGACTTTCTCTACACCACTTCTGCTTAGTAAAGGTCACAGGGAAAAATGCGAATAAATTTTTCTTAATAGAATAGAAACTCTTGAAAACTGAAATTGAGAAGTCATTTTTGTTAATTTTTAGTGAAAGTCGGTTCTTACTCATTCTGTTTGAAGAATGAACTCACCACCTCCAGATCTCTCAACAGAGTTTACTGTTGCACTGTTGCACTCTCACCATGCTGTAGTGCCTTAACTTTCTCTCTAGGGCATATAATGTAGAAGTTGAAAGCTGTAATTTTCATAATGATTCTCTGCATCTTTATACATGCACACAGAATAAATTAATTAATATGTACTTTATTTTTTTAAAAAAATTAAACATTTCAAAATAAGTTTAAATATACAGACATTGCTGTATCAAACTGTATTTATATGAGGTTAAAATATTATTTTAGATGAAAAGAATAAAAAATAATAGCATTTTATGTAGGAAAAACATTTCAGTCCATCATATTTACAGGCCAGATGATCAGATGAACTGATAAGGAATTTGATGAGGTTAAAACGCTGAATGAAAGGATTTAACTTTAATACAGAACAAAGCAATCTATGGGCAAATTAAAGGGTGTCCCAAAATCACCTTAACTAAAAAATAAATAAAATAAACAAACAAAAACTATACCTTTCTTCGTACTAAAGATAACCTATTAGAAAGTCTGCCTCAAAATAAAAACAAAACTATTTTAAATCTTAATAACACTATAAATAAACATGTAAAACCCCACTCTGTATAAAATAAGTTAGATATACACAGTATTAATTTTTTTGGCATGAAAAGACATAAAAGTTAATCTTCCACAAACAGACATATGTCTATATTTCAAATCAGTTTGGGCAAGGTACCAGGTAAAAAAAAACTCTCAAATGTCAAAAGTGGGTATAGTTTTGTATCAATCATTAAAGATTTTCCATGAGATTTAGATATGAACATGTCATAACATCAATGATAAGTGATGCATTCTAGAAAGAGGTTACAGGGGTAAGAAATATGGCTCAGTGGTTAAGAACATTTGTTGCTCTTACACAGGACCTGGGTTTGGTTCTAAGCATCCATATGATTTACAACCACCTGTAACTCCAGTTCTAGGGGATCCAAGCCCCTCTTCTGGCCTCCACAGGCACCAGCCATGCATATACACACAAGCAGGCAAAACACTCACACACAAAGTAAAATCAATAAGTCTTTTAGAAAAGAAGTTACAATACATTAACATGGATTTCTTGTTGGGAAAAAACTGTCTGATAGAGAAGATAAGATAGATAAGTAGATAAATAGACAACATAAATCACTCATAATTCCAACACCCAGTGAAAAATCTCAGAAAATACATTTACTTTTCTTCATATTACAAATATAAAATACACACACACACACACACACACACACACACACACACACACACACACACACACACGCACACACGCACACACAGCCTAATGGAAGCATGTAATGTAACATATGTGTTTAGCAATGTGAATATATTTTATACCAGTTGCTATATTTACCCCACTGGTCTTGTCAGCCACATAGCAATCAGTCTTATCAGTTTCCCAGAAATTGTCTAATCACTTGCAAGGTATCTAGGTTGTGTGCAATTTTTGTTTTGTTTTGTTTTTTCCATAGGGTTTCTCTATAGGTTTGGAGGCTGTCCTGGAACTCTCTTTGAAGGCCAGGCTGGCCTCGAACTCACAGAGATCCACCTGCCTCTGCCTCCCGAGTGCTGGGATTAAAAGTGCCTGAAAGTTGTATACAATTTTTGTCACAAAAATATTTCAAAATAATCCATAAAGCTATAATTATTTTCACATCTCTCATTTTAAGTAAACCAATATGAAACTTGGTAAGTATTCTTGAAATATATATCTGAAAATATAAATAATCTGAACTCTCTACTACTCTGCAAGCCAAAATAAGAGTTGCCATAGAAACAGCAAATGGCAGAATATCAAGCCTGACACAGGATCAAAACAAGAAGGAAAGAAAAAAAATTAATGGACCAGCTTATTTGTAGAAATCGGGACTAACTTCACTACAAACATGACCCACATTTAAATTTTACTTTTACTGTTTCTTCCAAACCAAGAATCTCAAAATTGAATTAATGCCAAATTCTGATAGCAAACCTTAAAATACATATGCTTTTTAAAAAGCAGAAATTGAAGATACTAAATTTCAAATAAAATATAAATATTGCTTTAAAAGTAACTTTACAGAGATGATTTAAAACAAATATACATATCTGTACCTTGTAGTATTTCTAGCAACATTATTACCTAATTGTGGGGGACCCAAATATTTCCACTATGGAATATTTTGAGATACAGCCTTGGGTTTCACTAAACAGGAACACCAGAAAGCTCCGGCCCACTATTGTATTGTTAATGCCAGTAAGGCTAATATTGTTTAGCATGGCCTCAGGGTAATATGCCTCTTATTTGCATCTCTGTGGGCCTAAGCATCTGAATAGGCCTGCACCTGGGCTGAGAGGTGGGAGGTTTGTGAGTGACTAGGGAAGGCAGAGGTTAGGGGCGAAGGATCAGAGAGCAGAGAGGAGAACAAGGAGAGAAATGGTTCCCTCCTGGTCATGACAGGACGGTTAAGAAACAGCAGAAAAGATGGCTAATAAAGAAATGACTTTAGGTCTACAACATGGAACTGAGAGTTCTCTAAAGATGACAAGATGACTGTGTTTGGTCTTTATCGCCGCTGGGTTGCTAGGAGCTTCCAGGTCCACACGCCCCAACTCAGGCAGAACCTCATGGATTAAGACTGAGATGTGCTAAGTCACAACAAAACCTAATCATGGAAGAAACTATATAATCCTTGCACCTGAGATTTCCCCGTGTGACAAGGAACAGGACCCACAACAAATGAACCTGGCCAAGTAACCACCTCAGCCTATCTTCAACCAACAGGGCTGGCAGCACAAGTACCCAGTGTGTTAACATCCTGTCTAATTTTCTTCACCAGCCTCTGCGGAGCTTTGAGAATTGTTTGTAGTTACAGTTTAGTGCATTATTGTTATTGTTATTTGCTTTGGGTTTTGTCCTTTTTTGTGTGTGATTTCTGTTTGAAGAGTAGTATTTTGGGTAAAGTTAGTATTTGATGGTACTAATTAAATCCACCATAAAAATAATCTTCAAGTGACAGTTAACAGTTGACTATTTGCATCATTTAATAGACTTTCATTCAAATTCTTAGAACTATATAGATGAATCTTTGTTAGTACTTCATTACTCTATTTGCAACAAAACCCAAAATCTAATGCGACTGAGTTTATTGTCATGTTAGCTCACTTGAAACACTTTCCTATTGAGAATTAAATATCATTAAAAGGAAATGAATGGCCGGGTGGTGGTGGTATGGCGGTGGTGGTGGCACTCACCTTTAATCCCAGAACTCAAGATGCAGAGGCAGGTGGATCTCTATGAGTTTGAGACCAGCCTGGTCTACAGAGAGTTCCAGGACAGCTAGGGCTGTTGCAGAGAGAAACCCTGCCTCAAAAACAAACAAACAAAAAAAAAACAAAAACAAATAAACAAAAAACCAAACCAAACAAACAAAAACAACAGCAACAACATAAAACAAAAGGGGAATGAATGACTTTTGCATATTGGTCTTTGGTTTAGCTTTTGCTATGTTTAAGATGATTGCTTTTTCTTTGTTACTTTTACAAACTACACTTTTAACTGGGCAACTTTAAAAAATAAAAAAAAAAACATGTACTTCCTAAAACTAAAACATTACATAGTATATTCTATACAGAAATCGCCCCAAATGACTTTTTATTTGCCTAAGCAATTCCTCTCTGCATTCACATCACACAGATGTACCTCCCGTGTGCTGTCAAAAGCATCAGAAAGCCTGATCTATGCAATAAATTGTAAAGTCTTTAGCGAATCCCTGGGACTTTTGCCTCAGGCACCAATGCCACCAGCAGTGTCATCATAAGCATCCAGGTAAAGCCAGCGAGTCTCCCATTTTCAAACCAAACCCAGAAGATGGGTATTAGAATTTTAATCACCTCACTTCATTTGGCTCCATTTACAAGCCACAGTATTTTTGAGCAATCAGTCATTCAGTGCTTGTGGTCACTCTTAGATGATCCAGAATAAGGATATTGAGGTTAAATAGAAGTGAAAAATGGGGGAACTGTGGGGACACAGAATGGAAAAGAGCCCTTCACAGGGGAATCCAGGGGAACCTCTGGCCAGTAGAGAAGCAAGAGTTATAACATGTGTGTCAATGACTGAAACCTCTCCCCATTGCCAGGTGTATACCTGTTACTTTCTAGGATTCTCACAAGAAACCCCACTTATGGGAAAAAGACATGTACTGAAGCTGTTGTGTAATCCTCCATCTTCTAGTCTTGTGAGATTATAATTCCACCCAAGGCATCTCCCAGACTCCCTATCACCTCACTTACTAAAGAAAAGGGAAAGAGGAAAGTGGTTTCTTAGCTACCTTTTGAGATGTAAGTCTAGACACACACACACACACACACACACACACACACACACACACACACACACACACACACACACGTATATATGGCTCTCTCGATGGAGGAGCCAATTCCCATACTTGGGTGTGTCTTTCTCTTAATCCTCTACTGAAAGTCTGCATGAAAATTATCGTCAATAAAACTCCTGCTTTCAACTGGCTATCTATTCCTGAAATTCTTTTATGTCCCAAAGATACAAGTTGCAGTTTGGTTTTGGTAGAAGTCTCTAAAAAATTAAGGGAATTCCTGTGGCTACCAAGAGTGACAGCATGCTACCTCTGTCCCCTCACCAATGATAGACGTGAGTATCTCTTGAGATGTTTATAAAATGTAAACATTCTAAGACTTATTTGTAGATAGATTATCCTGTCAGACAAAAATGTTTCGATCACTAATGTGAAGATGGTACCATTAATATTTAATAACGACTTTAATTCTTCTCTGAATGAAATATAGTTACAAAATCAATCCACAATAAACATCCCAGAGTAAACGATAGATGTAGGAAGTGGGGGATTTTTGATTATACATCTTAGATCTCATGCTAATAAAGCCTTACCCTTCAATTCAGGTGAGAGACAGTGCCATTCTCGACACAGGACTGCTCTATGTTTCCTTTTCTCGCCGACAGCTAAGAGAATTAAAACCATAGCATTGTTATTCTAGATGCCCTGTTGCAGACACATCAATTTTTATGGGAAATTTGTTCCCACTGTGCTTTTACGTTCAATACTGAATTTCATTGATTTGTCAATGTTTAAAGCAAAAAAATGTAAAAGCAAATTTTGTACCTAGCCTTTGCAAGAATGTAATTACTCTCTTGGTGGCAAGTTGAAACTAAGTGAGCTCAACTGAAATTGGAGGACAGTGAGCTTCTGAAGGCCTGAATTCTGACATGAGTAATGCTGGGTTCTGGAGGTGGAGAGACACACAGATTATCGTCTGTTTCCAGGGAGCCCAACATGCCCAGTTCCCATCTGGGACAAAACTGAAATGTGTGAAGATTGTTACCTACAGAGGCAGTTATATAACCCTAGATTTGCTAGTTACTGTTTAAGATTCCCTCTACACACTGCAGCTCACCCACTTTGCATGGCAATGTTTCCATCATTACCACAAGTAGCATTATGTCACAAGGACAAACCAATTCCTTTCATGTAAATGTAAAACATGTTTGCTCTGAGATATTTCCGTCAGTGTCAGTGACACACGAGGAAAACCTGTCCTGTCGCTTCCTAACAGAAAGGGGGCGCAGGCTGTCATTTCACACTCAGCTTGAATTCTCAGGCTACTACTTTTTGACTCACTTGCTTTTGCCAAAACACAGATTCATTCTACATCTAAGAGAAGTTGGCAGATATGAAGCAGCCATGTCACTGACTTGATGAGTTGGTTCTCCATACTTAGCAGTCAGTCATGTAAGTAAACCGTGGAGCTGTAGGGTTAGGTGGCAAGGCAGAGTCTATGGGTAGACACCTAAGTACTCCACCACAGCTCACATTTTTATTCTTGTCAAGCCCTCTCTGTGGTCTTGGCCTCCACAGCTGTAAGTGAGAATCAGCTTAGCTGCTTTCAAAGGCACTGCTAATGTTCTTGAAGTCAAAAATTAGATTCAGTACTACTGCTGTCTTTTGTCTTATCCTGCACCAAGCATCAGGTCCTCTTAAAGAAAGGGTTGTGGGATTGTGGGGTTTCTTCTCTTTTCCCAGCTTCACAAACTAATTAATAAGGTTTTGCATCTGAGACTAGGCTGAGAATAGCCCAGAGTGACAGAAAAGTCCTCAACATATCAAATCTGCATTAAATCTTCTCCTCCTCCTGGTGGGGCCCTACTCACAGTTCTCAGTTGCAAGTTACCAAGTGATAATAGCAACATTCACTTACAAAGGAGGCTCAGCACACATTCCCCACCAACACTGAAAATGTCACCAAGACAAGCTTATCACCTGCCCTCATGATGGGAAAAACAAAACAAAAACCACCACCACTCTAAGAGAAAAGATTTACACCCTAAGGTTTACCACCTAAGACTTCTCTGATGACAATGGGTTTGAGTCTCCTCTATAGGCTCTAGTGATAGAGGGAGAGACAATGGAATAATTATCACATATCAAAAAATTTTTAAGGACACTCCCCCTGCTACTTTTATTCTTCCAGGAAACTGTTCAACTGTTGAGATCAACTGCTGTACTTGCACTTTCTCTAACCTTCCCTAAGGCGCCGGAACACCACTTTCATCCAGAATGCTTCTTGAACCACATCTGTAAAACCTGATGGTGCTTAAATGAATGTTACAGGTACTTTGTGAGCTCACAAGCCGCTGAAATCAATTGAAGTCTTGCATAGAGAAGTCTTGAGATTGATTTTTCCAGGCAAGAACCAATTTGTGACTTTAGGAGATGCATGGATATCAAGGATGTTGAAAAAATATTGGCGCTTAAGAAAAGAGAAAATCACAGTAGTGTGGAACCTGATCTTCTGTTCCACTAGATTAGTACTCTGTACTGTTAGATTAGGGGCTTCCTCAGGGAGGCAGCCTCTTAGACAATGATGCTTTTCAGGAGTGGCTAAAGAGAAAAATGATTGAGAAATGCTAGACAGCTTCTCTAGTGCGCCCCACTTGAAAAGGAGATCCTCCAAGCACAGAGAGGAGGTACCATTAGAGCATTCCCCACAGTCTTGCATTCAATATGGACTACTGCTGTTTTAAGGATACAAGCCTCATAGCAATCTTGCCAAAAGCAGTCTACAGATTCAATGCAATCCCCATCAAAATCCCAACACATTTCTTCACTGACCTTAAAGAACAATTCTCAACTTTATATGGAGAAACAAAAGACCCAGGATAGCCAAAAACAACCATGTACAATAGAGGAACTTCTGGGGGCATCACCATCCCTAACTTCAAGCTCTATTACAGAGCTACAATCCTGAAAACAGCTTGGTATTGGCACAAAAATAGACAATGGAATAGAGTTGAAAACCCTCAAATTAACCCACACACCTACGAACACCTGATTTTTGACAAACAATCCAAATATATACGATGGAACAAAGAGAACATCTTCAACAAATGGTGCTGGCATAACTGGATGCAAACATGTAGAACACTACAGATAGAACCAAGCCTTTCACCCTGCACAAAACTTAAGTCAAAATGGATCAAAGACCTCAATATAAACCCAGCCACACTGAACCTACTAGAAGAGAAAGTGGGAAATACCCTTGAATTAATCAGTACAGGCGACTGCTTCATGAACAGAACACCAGTAGCACAAACACTGAGATCAACAATTAATGGGACCTCCTGAAACTGAGAAGCTTCTGTAAGGCAAAGGACATAGCAAGACAAAATGGCAGCCAACAAACTGGGAAAAGATATTCACCAACCCCACATCTGACAGAGGGCTGATCTCCAATATATACAAAGAACTCAGGAAGCTATTCTCGAAAACACCAAACAATCCAATTAAAAAATGGGGTACAGAACTAAATAGATAATTCTCAATAGAGGAATCTAAAATGGCTGAAAGACACATAAGAAAGTGTTCAGCATCCTTAGCCATCAGGGAAATGCAAATCAAAACAACCCTGAGATACCATCTTACTCCTGTTAGAATGGCTAAAATAAAAAACAGCAAAGACAGTTTATGCTGGAGAGGATGCGGAGAAAGAGGAACACTCCTCCACTGCTGGTGGGAGTGCCAACTTGTACAGCCACTTTGGAAATCAGTATGGCGACTCCTCAAGAAAATAGGAATGAGTCTACCACAAGATCCAGCAATTCCACTCCTAGGCATATACCCAAAAGAAGCACATTCATATAACAAGGACATCTGTTCAATGATGTTCATAGCAGCACTATTTGTAATAGCCAGAAACTGGAAGCAGCCTAGATGCCCCTCAACTGAAGAATGGATAGAGAAAATGTGGTACATTTACACAATGGAGTACTACTCAGCAGAAAAAAAAACAATGGAATCTTGAAATTTGCAGGAAAATGAATGGAACTCGAAGAAACCATTCTGAGTGAGGTAACACAATCAC
Organism: Cricetulus griseus; assembly: GCF_003668045.3. Lineage (NCBI taxonomy): Eukaryota > Metazoa > Chordata > Mammalia > Rodentia > Cricetidae > Cricetulus > Cricetulus griseus. The sequence goes on from NC_048599.1 coordinate 109,195,902, forward strand.
AAAAAGAGAAACATGACATGTACTCACTCATATGTGGACCTGCTTTATGTTACATAGTAGTGACCATGCTTTATCAGAGCTGTTTTTAATGATGTTGCTCAGAATGGTTTTCTTCCAGATGATGATTGAGAAGCTAATAAAAAAAAAAAATGGTGCCAAGTACCACAAGGGTAACAGAACTGTGCTGTTTTTCTGGGATTTTGTTTTTTACTTTTTTTTTTTTTAATATAGAGTGCTGGATAGCTTTACAATTTTGTTTAAATGACTGTAGAACCTGGAAAAGCTGTTGCTGTTATTGATGCATAACATACTGCCATTATTGGTCTTTTTATATAAATATATATATAAATATATATATATATACATATATAATTTGAATTTTTGGAAACTTTAGCTGTGCTGTCAACTCTGGAAAAAGTATCCCAGTTTACCGAGTTCAGTTGGCATTGTACAAAAATTAACAGCCATATTGTTCTAGAAATGTTGAACTTAATTTTTTTCCATTTGTACAGGGGTAACACACTGTATTAAATATGTAGGGTCTTAAAAAAAAAAAAGAAGGGATTTTGAGAGCCCATCCCATATGAAGGGATGCTCTCTTGACCTGGACACATGGGGAAGGGCCTAGGCCTGGCCCAGGATGATGTGGTAGACTTTGGGGAGCCCCTTTTGAGGGCCTTACCCTGCCTGGGGAGTGGAGGGGGGATGGCTAGGTGCAGGTGGGATGTTGGGGGGAGGGGAAGGAGAGGGAGAAGGGGTTGACATCTGAAGCAAGCTTGTTCCTAATTTGAACTAATAAAATAAAAAAAATAATAATAAAAAGGAAAAAAAAAGGATACAAGCCTCCAGTAGACTCATTCTTTTCTAAGGAAAAAAAATTGCATTCTTTGAAATTCCATGCAATGCATTTTGACTCATTCTTATAGCACTTGAGAATTTTGAATTGTGGCAGGGAGTGTAACTCAGTGAGAGAACACTTGTTGAGTATGTACTCATTCTTACAGCACTTGAGAATTTTGAATTGGGGCAGGGCATGTAACTGAGAGAGAGAGCTCACTTGTCGAGTGTGTACCAAGCCTGAGATCAAACTCCAGTACTACATCAAAAAAAAAAAAAAAAAAAAGAATGAATAAAAGAAATATCAGAATGGATCTGTTTGTTCAATGAAGAAATTTAAACACCATCAAATGTTTATGCCATTCTAGGCATAAAGGGTCATAGCAAGACATAAAGCCAGTGTCCTGGCCTTTCTTAAGGGTACACTGGCTTAGAAGAAGGTTTGAAGGCGCACACCTTTAATCGTAGCACTCGGGAGGCAGAGGTAGGCGGATCTCTGTGAGTTCCAGGCCAGCCTGGTCTCCAGAGGGAGTGCCAGGATAGGCTCCAAAGCTACACAGAGAAACCCTGTCTCGAAAAAAAAAAGAAAAGAAAAGAAAATACAGGAAGCAGAAACTGTCTTCTCTCTTCCCAAGGGCTTGAGAATCTTCTACTGACTTTTTACACTTGTTTCAAAGTTCATTTTTAAAAGTTCTGCATTGATCATAAGACAAACCCTAAAACTTCTTTCAAAATCTGGTCTGTTTTGAATTCTAATTCTTCTAGTAATGATGGAATGGGCCCAGGTACCAAATAAAATTCTTAAATCTTGAGCAAGAAGTAAAAGGCACAAAAATGGAATTTTAGGCTTCATAGAAAGATTTGTACAAACGTTAGTAAGACTTTGGAGGCTATTTCAGTAAGTTTAAAGTTCTCTAAATACAAGTTGCTGGACGCTCGTGGGGATTTCGCAGTTTGTCGTCTTTGGACTCAGAGTGTGTGAGGACCCAGGATGCAGCTCCACTCTTCCTGCGTGGCCCCTCCCGCCAGCCGGGCCCCTCAGATGAGGGCTACTCTTAGACATGTGCCTGCAGCTTAGCTTTCAGCAGCAGCCGCACCGTCTGCAGTTGGTTCCCCTGATGCTTCACTCAGGCAGCCAGGCCTGATGGCCCAGATGGCAACCACTGCAGCTGGTGTGGCTGTGGGCTCTGCAGGGGGTCACAACCTGGGTCATGCCATCACTGGGGGCTTCAGTGGAGGTGGCAGTGCTGAGCCTGCAAGGCCTGACATCACTTACCAGGAGCCGCAGGGAACCCAGCTGCTGGGCCAGCAGTCTCCAGGGCCATGATCTCTTGAGATCAAACAGTTTCTGGAATGTGCCCAGAACCAGAGTGACATCAGGCTTTTCGAGGGCGTCAGTGAGGTGTTGCGACAGTGCAGAATTGCACATGGTTTAATCTAATCAAGAAGTTCAAACGGAAGAAATTGAAATGGGCTCTGCCTGATTCATAGTGCAAGTGTGGACCCTGAGTAAGCAAACCTTATTTCGAATAACTCCACTACTTCAGATAGCCATGAGAAAGTCCTAACTGTAGTTATTCACTCAGCTTGTAGTGTTGGGGACTGGGCAAGTGATGGCTCCTTGAACCAACTATATTGTTTTTTGTTAATTAATGAAAATAAAATTGTTTGATTCTGAAAAAAAATCTCTAAATACAAATAAGAAAGGTAGAACACTCTACATGGAAATAAGAACGTATTACTTTGAATAATTTTTACCTTTACTTATTAAAGGATAGAAATTACTCAACACAAAAAGTAAACTGAGAAAGTATTCCCATCAGAAGAAGCCTAAAGGGACATTTTTTGTTTGATGATTGATGTGGAAGGGTCCAACCCATTGTAGGTGATTCTACCTGTAGACAGGTGGTCTTCGGTTGTATTTAAAAAGTGGGTTGAGTGAGCCATGGAGAGCAAGACAGTTAGCAGCATCCTTTGATGGCCTCTGTTTCAGTTCCTGCTTCCAGGATTCTGCCTTGAGTTCCTACCCTGACTTACCTTCTTCATGGATTATAGCCACAAACTGAAGTAAACATTTTCCTCCCCAAGTCATTTTTGGTTATGGCCTTCTTTACAGAAACACAAAGCCAAGTGTGACATCCTATAAAGATTATGCGAATTTACAGGGATTTGTTGATAAGCTTAGTATATTAACACTTTTAAGAAATAAGTATGAGGGTCTGCAGTAAAGGCACTTGCCACTGAGTCTGACAACCCAAGTTCAATGTCTATGACTCCTATAATGGAAAGAGAGATCACACAAGTTTCCCTCAGACCCCCACACATGTGCTGTACACACACACACACACACACACACACACACACACACACACACACACACAAATAAATATAATAAAAATTATAAAGAAATTATTATGATGATTGGGAGGTGGTTCAGTAGTAGGCAGCTGTCCCAATTGTACATAGCTCTGACTTCAAGCACTGGTGCCACAAAACTAAAATGAAACAAACAACAATAATAACATGTTTTCAAGTCTCAGCTTCCCTTAATGATTAGGTTCAAATGGACAGAATTATAAAAAATGTTCCCATTTACCAAAACTTGACTTATGTGTGCCTTTTTACAATGAATGTAACTAGAAAATGGGTGGGATAATAGATCAGAACATATCCTACTATATACACTATGTGTTTTTGCTCACATTTCTCTCCTTAGAAGAAGTATGTACGTGAAGAAAGCCATCTTGATTACAGTTCATGAGCCTAGCCTCACATCTGAGTTTTGCCTCTGTCTGCAGAATCTCAGAACTTTCAGAGTTTGGACTTTGCAGCAGGATACCTTTTTTTTTTAATGCCCATTATTACTATATTATATTTATTTATTTATTTATTTATTTATTTATTTATATGTGTTTACTTACGTGTGTGGGCATGTATGTGGGGGTCAGAGGACAGTTTTCAAGCATGGGTTCTCTCCTTCCTTCACACGGGTTCCAGTGATCTGACTAAGTTCATCAAGCTTGGTGGTAAGAGCCTTCACCTTACCTATTGAGCCATCTAACCAACCTTTTTTCCTCTCTCCTCTCCCCTCTTGTCTCCTCACCTCCCTTCTTCTCCCCCCTCCCTTTCTCTGCCCCTCAGTGGCAAAACATGGGCCTAGCATGTGCAAGAATCTGGATCTGGTCCTCAAAACTAGAAAAACAAATCTAGTCTAGGTGAGTGTACAGCACTCAGACGTCAAATACTTCCTAATACACTGACCATGATTATAGTATTGGATGCTACAAATGGTTCCACTGATTCAATTTCTCGAACAAAGACCTATTTTGGAAAGCTGAAGATGAAATGATTTTCAGTTGCTATCTGCTTACCTCTGATTAAATTCTGCCTCCTCTAGGCCCATTCCATTAGAGATGTGGGGGACATATGCCATGAGGACTAATTACACAAAATGATACTTCCAGATGTATCTGTATGATGAAGAGCTGGGAAGCAGGGTAGTGAAGTAAGCTGAAGCCCCCAAGAACTAACCACCCAAATATGATGTAGAGGAAACCATGAAATACAGCTTCAGATACTCACGGGCAAATGATCAGGTGTGGACAAACTGACACTAGCAAGATTCTCAGCACTGTCACAGCTAAAAACATCATCATCTGATTCCTGCACAGAAGAGCAGAATGAGGCGCTGCCAGCTTCTTCAAACATCCCCTTTAAAATTCCACTCATAGCTGTCACATGGACCTGCAGAAGGAATGGGAGGCGAGCATTGAAATCTGTGCCCGCTGACTGCACAGTCAAGGACTTAGTGTCTTCTTGGGGTCGGGTGGTTTGAGCCACACAGACCGCTGCACTTCCTGTAACATTGAAAAGCATTGTGAACAACTACACCTGATTCACTCTTCCTTTGCATTCTCATTCTGACAGTGGCGTCTGTAAAAGAGAGTTCAAATTAAGAATGTGGAGTAAGAATGCTGCATAAGGCAATACGGCTTCATGTTTTAAAATGCCAAAACTCAAGTCAAATGCATTCATTTGATTTGTCCTAGTAAATCGTGTACTGTCATTGACAGAACCAGAGTTCAGAACAAAATGGATCACTCACTTGCATTGCTGTCACACTGGGAGCATGCTGATGAGAGTATGTCTATCTTGTTGGGGATTTCTTTTTTCTCAGGTACAAAGGCATCTGCTTTCCTAGGGCTCTTTGTCCATCAAAAATCAAATTGGTTGCTAGGAATGGCAATACCTGCAGAATTTAGATGCCTTATCATGTTTCCAGTCAATTCAGCCGAGCCACAGGGAATATTCAAGGCCTGTGCTAAGGATAGCTGAATAGATTTTACACATGACAGACTACAGTCCCTAAATCTTTTTGCTGGATAAAGCATTAATTTAAACTTCTTCACTCTTTGTGGCAACACAGACAGGGAGAGCCAGTCAGATGCAGGCAGATTCACCATTTTAAAAAATTGTGAATGTCAAGTTCGATGAATCATTAAACCACCGAGAGTAGCAATTTCTCTGCATCTAGAAACAGTTAAGGAGTTGTGAACACAGATACCTACAGTGGCAGACCTTCAGGAGGGAATAGGGTCAGTGGTGATAAAAGCATGCAGTCTTCTTCCTTGTCTCTTTTACGTGCTGTTTGTAACAATGCTACCAAAAAATAGGCTTTTTCTAAGGGAAAATGATACATAACTACAATAATAACCAGCCTCCCAAACAAATAGACAGTAGGTGGTGAGTTCTGTGATGTGGCAAATGAGATCTGTATTTCCAGATCTGCATGAGAGATGCCTACTTGGTGCTAGGTCATTTTGGCTAAATGAATTCACAGCTTAACTACCACAACCTGGCCAGTGTTTTTTTACATATCCAGAAGCATCCTTTACAGTACTAGATGCCACACTCCACATCAGTTTATCACTTACTGACTCTGTTTACATTGTAATTTGAAGCTCACATTGTACTGATTCAACAACACAGACAAGAATGGCCAGCATCAGTGACTTGGATGGTTAACTGCCTGGGGTATCAAAATCTTGTCTTCCCCGTTAACACAGGCCCACAAATGCCCTTAACCAGCCATGCATTGCCGAGTAAACCAACAGCACAAGAAACCCTGTCAGCATGAGCTACAAACTAGAAGTGACCTCTTAAGACAAACCTCAATACCTCAATACGGCAGTTCAAGACATGGCTTCTGGTAACACGGAGGAAGTCCAACTTCAGGGACTTGTTAGGTCTACTTTGGGGTCTGGCCCCTCTCTTTCTGCCATTATTGACCAGATGCTGTCCCTTAATTTTGGTGAACACAATTCTGTGGAACATTTTTGCTCCAGTTCCCTTGGGTAACAGGCTTCCTCTGCCTCTGCACGCTCTGGTTGCACAGGCTCCCAGCTGGCAAAGGCTCATCTTCAAAGGCTTTCTCTCACTTCATCATCTCCTGCTAGCATCAACATTGGTCACCTTAGTCTCATTTGGGGTTTTTATTTACTTGTGTTTCCCCTTTGAGTGTCTTCATTGGTCATTTGTGTCTCTGTTTAGTAGGCATTTGCTATTTACTTGGTCAACCATTACTGTATTTTCTCATGTTTCAGTGTTATGTTTTTAAGATTTATTTTACTTTTAATTGTGTATATGGGTGGATGTCTGCATTGGATATGTACATGTGAGTGCAGGTACTTGCAGAGGCCAGAAGAAGATGTTGGATCCCCTGAATCCAGAATTATACACAGTTGTGAGCTCCCAAAGATGGGTGCTAAGAACTGAATTTGGCTCCTCTGCAAGAGCAGTAAGCATTCTTCCCTGCTAAAATATACCTTTAGACCCACTGGTATTATTTTAGATGATAGAGACTGATAGAGAAGCAATATGTTTTTAAAAAAAAAAAAACTCCTTACTATTTGTTCATCTACTGAGAGCTAATGATGTAGGGGGAGGCAAGCTAACAGCATACAAAGGAACTTAATTATGTAACATGTCATATGGAGGTAAGTGATGGGGGAAAAACCAACACTTGAGGGATATAGTGACCACAATTTGGCCATACATAGGACATTCAATTTTTATTTGCTTGGTGAGTGTCACGGTGAAGAAGTAGACAAGGAGGTGAGTTGGCACCTGGGACTTTGAGGAAGAGTGGTCCAGAGTGAAGGAACAGTTGTGTGTCAAGGGCTTGAGAAGAACATGATGGTGGGGAAATTAGACAGGTGTCTTGGGATAGAAAGCAGAACTTAAAGTTTTTTTTAAAACACTTCTCTAATTGAGAAGAATTCACTACAGGATTCTGACATATGCACATACGTGTGTGTGTGCGCGTGTGTGTGTGTGTGTGTGTGTGTGTGTGTGTGTGTGTGTGTGTGTAGACTTACCAATTACTTGATAATGGTGGTGAAATCTAGCCTGCTACAGTTCAACAGAATAATTTAGATACTTTGTAACACTTTGTAGCCTTCTTTGGCAAATAGAATTAGTGATTAAAATAGAAACCATTCCTCTATCAAGTTAAATAAATAATTAGAGAGAAGATTATAAACCAATAGTAATCATTGCAAGGATTTATTTGTTGATTTAGAATTAAAAGTACAAATAGCAGCTTTAGCCACATCCTCCTAGAGTTGCTCAGTCAATGTTTTTCTGCTTTTCTTTTTGAGGCAAATACAAAGTCATTACCTGCTCTGAAAGAATTTCAAGACTTGGACCCTAAGTTGGCTTTGTTTGAAATGTAGTGGTGTCTCCTTAAAAACTCTCTGGGAGACAGTGCTTATCTGTGGGAAGTGGGAAGAACCGCCTTCTGTTCAAGTCATTCATGTAGAGGTGTTCTAAGACTTGCAGAGAAACTTGGGCAAGGTCTTTAGTTGATTTCTTCTCATGATGTGGAATGGATCTGAAGCGCTTGTTGGATTTTTCTCATTTGTACTTTTGACATCTGGATGTGCTAAAGACCCTTGCACATCACAATGGTTCGAGCAGGAGACAGTAACTGGTCAGGTGGGACGAGATTCCAAAGCAACAGTTCCAGAAGTGCTCCTGACAGAAAACAGGAATGCCAGGAGAGCTCTGGCTCCTGATTGCTTGTTGTCTCTTCTCCTGAGAAAGTAGCCCTGCCAAGAAGCTAGATAGCCTCGCAGCTGCTGACACCCACCCCTGGACCTGCCATTCAGGAGTTCTACCTTATCTCTCTCAAGCTCCCACCTATGAATATACAAAAAAACAAAAAAAAACAAAACAAAAACAAAAAAAAAACCTTTGCACCCAAATTCCCCTCTGTGGTCCTTGAGTTTCATTCTTTAAAGTCATGAGACAAAAACCCACTGGGCACTGACCCAGTAGACTTTGTGTGTGGTGGTGAGTGTCTAGTACCTGAATTCTTCAGTTAAAGCCCACCTGAAGTAAGAGAAAAGGCCTCAGTGAAAGCTTTGTGTAATTTTATGCATCCAACAGCCTAATTCCTACTTTAAATACCATAACATAAAAAATTCTTCCATCAAACTCAGTGACACCAAAGTTCACCCCTATGTCTCACCTCAATTTCTGCCATCAATCTCAGATTAGAAGCATGACATTACTCCATCTCAGAGAACCACTTCCGCTATCCACCATCTCTGCCTTTTTCTATTAAGCTCCATCTATGAATCTTACAATACAATTTCTTCCTAAAATCCACCCCCTGTGGCCTATGAACTACACTGTGTGAATGCCCAAGACAGATCCCAGAGGCCACTTACTCAGTGGGTGTTTTGTGTGACTATGAGCACTGGGCACCCTAACTCATGAGTTAATGGCCTCATGAGTTGAGAGAGAAGGTCTCCATTGAACTCAAATGTACTTGTTTCCGGTATTCATTCAGAGAAAGCCTGAATTGTATTGTTTGATACTTATATACTTAAGTGAGAAAGGGGAAGGAGGGAAGGAGGGAAGGAGGGAGGGAGGAAAGGAAGGAGGGGGGCAGGAAGGACAGAAAAGAAAAAGAAGAAAGAATAATTTTCATTCTGCTTTGTTTTCACCAACCTGGTCCCATTTTTTACCACTCAGGCTCCATGTTATAATTACTTTCATGGCAACACAAAAACCATTCGGGAGGAATGAGGCTGTGAGAGAGATTAGGATACTATCTGAATTCAGATGTCTGCAGTAATAGGTGGTGAGGGAGGCATCCTAAGAAGTTTCCATGCATGCTTTCAAATGAGTAGTTTTTGGTTTTTAATCTACAGCTAAGTGAAATTTAGCTTAACTTAACTTAACCCAAGGTGATAGCATCAAGAGGTGAAGTTTCAGGGGAATCATTATGTCAGTGAGGCTAATAAGAATTTTCCTTCTAAGAGCCCTTCACCCCTGCTCAAATTCCTTCCCATTCTTCTGTGAGGTTACAGTCTTCCCCAGATACAGAATATAAATGGAATCTTGATCCTGGGTTTCTATGCTCCAGAATAGTGAGAATTATTTTTCCTGCTATTAATAATCCACCCAGTCCATGGTATTTTCCAATAGCAGCCTGAATGGAGTAAGATATAGAACAATCATACTTTGATTAAAGTATTTAAAACAACAGTACAGTAATTATGTATGTGCCCAGAAACTCAAAACAGAAAGCAAATTACTGCATTAAAAATAAAAAAATCATAAGTCATTAATTTATAAGCCCGATTTTATGATGCTATAAATGAGAAATAACTGAATTAGCTACTGACTCAGGAGAGATGACTTAAAGAAATAAAGAGGTGAAATCTAATTTGCTGTTTGGAGGGAAGAACTGTGACGAATGTTGGGAATGACGACCTTCCTGCAAACAAAAGTTAATTGTCTGAAGTTTAAAGTAGAGAGCGTAGAAACATGCTTCCACAGACCTTGGGTTTTGGCTTACATTATAGGCTAAGATACCTGAATAAACCACCAATACCCCAAGTACAGTGGACAGCAAGCCCGGACCTACCACCTTCTCATGTTGTTTTCACATCCCATTCTTGCTCTCACTGAAGCAATGCTGATCAGGTAACCAGGGTACAAGCATGGGCTTGGGTTGCATATCAAAGGGTAGTTCAGGGGGAAGACCTCCAAAGTGTTTAGTGACAGAGTGCTTACCTTGCATGCCCAAAGTCCTGGTGCAAGTGCCACCACCACAAAAATAACAGCAATAAAGATGAACTAGCAGAGCTACAGAGAGATGAAGGTTAAAGTTGAAGGTAGACTGAAGAATTCTGGGGACATGGATCAAGGCACGTAAAACATGGATGAAGAGATTCTGAAGACAAGGAAATCCCTAAGTGAGAAAAAGAACAACTGAGGAGCTTAAAAGGTCTTGGGATTGATTTTTGTCAAGGATTTAGTCATAAAAGAACAAGAGGCAGAAGAAACTAGGCTGATTGTAGGTTTGAGGCAGGTGTCTAGATCCAAAGGTGACAAAGCTCTGGATGGCAGCTGGGAAGAACCATTTTTACCTACATGTCTGGCAGCATCGAGATTCTCTCAGTTAAAAGCACGTCTGTGGGATTTGAATGCTAAGATCCCAGGGGACACAGGTGAAAAATCAACTCTTATGTTGGAAAAGAGTCCCTAGAGGGGAAGTGTTACCGCCATGCGATGTGGTGTGTTCTGCAATGGGTTGTATCTCAGGTCAATCGGTAAACAATCCTGGGGAGAATTTTTTTTTAATGCATAGTCCCAAGACTCACCAGAAATTACCCATTTGGTGAAAAGCCCATTGCTACAAAGACAGTTTTACCATTCCTGACAATTTCGTGGATGGCTGGCTTAACTTCCTGGAGTTTTCTCACATATAAAATAGAACTAATGTGTAGCTAGTTTACAGTGGTAGAGTATGCATTTCAGGTGTTCTAAGGACTGATAATTTGTATACCTTCCTGCCATTCCTGAGTATTATCTATTCCAGGATGTACTACAGAGCTAAAGCCGAACAAATCCACAACCTGATTCCTCTCCCCACCTCTCCTGTGCTCTTTCTTTTATGCTGTGATGCTTTTGCACCTCCACCAAAGGATTATCTTAACCTTCATTCACTCATTCATTATTTAGTGTGTGTGTGTGTGTGTGTGTGTGTGTGTGTGTGCGTGCGCGAGTGTGCGCGCGCGTGCACACGCGCACCCGCGCACGAACCGTGTGTTTGTGATACACGTACTTGCTATAGTGGGTATATAAAGATCTGCAGAAGCAAACTCACAGGAGTTGTTTCTCTCCTTTCACCTTGTGGGACTGGAATCAAACCCAGGTCATCGTGTTTGGTAGCAAGAGCCTTTACTTGATGGGTTATGTAACTGGCCTCCCTTCACCTTGTCATGAGGTATCAAGAAATCCCTTTGATCTTGCCTGACCCCCTTCCAGAACTCTGTAAGAAACTGACTTCTTTATCAATTTAGTTCAAACAAGCAAACATTTACTGAGAATGAAATTTAAACAGATTATTAGCCCAAACCAGAATGATAAATTAGGGGTGAGGGACTAAGCTGCACTGCTTGCTTTTGAGGTCATCTAATGAATGGGCACTGCAAAGAAGGTAAAAGATGAGGGCACCCTCCTTCTTGATGGTGAACATGGGCAATGTTTGAGTCTTTCCTTGTTGTGTGACCACATCCTGCAAAAAGCCCACCTTGCATCTAAAAGAAATCTCTCGATGAGTATTTTTGACATACAACAATTCAAGGGAAATTGTCAGAGTATGTTCGTTCATCAAGTGATCAGATCTTACTGAAAGCATACCTCACAATCTGGGAAAGCCTGTGACTGGATTGACCTGGCATACACAGGGTTACAAGCCTTAGTTTCTCCAATTACGTCACAAAAACATCTTGTTCCATAACTAAGTGCCTAATTCCATTTTGAATTTGTAGTTAGGGCTATATAGTATTTCACTGGCTAATTGTACTATAAATATTTAACTAAACTTCTGAAAGAGGATGATGGGCTCCTATAGTGGGAAATTACCAATACGGAGCCAAGTAGAAATATAAGGGTATTTAATAGGGAAAAGCCTTACTTACAGAGCGACCTAGCCAGCCGACGCGGTAGGGCAGCAGTCTGCACAGCAAGCCGAAAAGGTGAAACTGAAAACGAAACCAAGCCACCTGAAACTCTTACTCTACATCACCCTTGGTCAGGCAGACTTGTAACCAGCCCCTAAGCAGGCATGGCTACAGCTTCCCCTACAGGCTCCTTCCCAAGAAACCTATTCAGAGGAAACACATATAAATAGCAGTTCTATTTTACCATTTTTTTTTATATTGTTACACACAAATTGGGGATGTGCTCTTAAAGGTGGAATAATGACATTTCCAAACACTTTTCCAGTTTGACTGCCAGAAAAGGCCCTGCCAATTTTTGTCTCCCCACCCCCTAAGATAGGGTTTCTCTGTGTAGCTTTGGAGCCTGTCTTGTACAGGCTGGCTTCAAACTCACAGAGATCGGCCTGCCTTTGCTTCCCAAGTGCTGGGATTAAAGGTCTTCTCTACTACCTCCCAGCAGATTTTTATCTTTGATGGTGCTCTGGGATATGTTTGTGCCATACCCTTGCCAATAATTCAGCATGTTTTTTATTTTATTGTATGTTTTTGTAAATTTATCAGCTATTCAAATCAATAATTATTGCTAACATACATGCATTACCAATTTTGCATGAGATACATTCCAGTGTTTCAGGTGAGTGAAAGACAGGATTCCAGAATAGTCCTTGACATTCTCTGTTCCTGGAATACATGTTTATTCAAGTCTACAGTTGCGAAAATGATGAGAACACACTCTGGTAATCATACTCATGTGCATATGGAATATGGCCAAAAGAATTTGCATGTGAGCCACTTACCTGACAGGGGGTGTGGCTATGACCTAATCACACAAGCCCTTCAAACTGGGCCTTGAACAGTGGTTCTCAACCTTCCTAATGCTTCGACCCTTTAATACAGTTCTTCTCATGGTGGTGACCCCAAACATAAAATTATTTTCATTGCTACTTCATAACTGTGATTCTGCTACTGTTATGAATGGTAATGTAAATATTTGTGGTTTCCAATGGTCTTAGGTGACCCCCATATGAAAGGGTTGTCAGACCCCCATATTTAGAGGCACTGCCTAGAGGTTATATAATAAGGATGAGAGGGACTTGGTGTGAGAAAGATGCTTTGTGTGGAGCTATGAGTACATGGCATAGAAAACTCACAGCCTCTAGGAACACAGTTTTGGAACCCATCTAAGGTGCTGAATTCAAGATAAGCTTGGAATGAGATGTGCCACCACAGTAAGCTGATGAGAGCTCAGCTGAACTGACACTTTGAGTCCAGCCTGTGGGATACTGAGCGATGAGTATATCCATGCTGTCCAGGACTTCTGACACTCAGTGTTATAAGCTAACATATGTGAGTGGCTTACCCTGTTATGCTTGTGTTGATTTCTCACACAGCAGAAAACTAACAGTATATACCATCTGATTGGCCATTGCTATTATTAATGTCTTTTGGGAATGAAGGTTGAAGCACAAAGAGATTAGCTAATAAAGCCAAGGTCAAAAACATAGATCACAGAGCTGGAACCCAAACTCAGGTGTTTGCACATTTGGAATCATACATCAGTCTTCCTCACTCTCTCAGAATTACCTCACAACTTAAAAATGGTTTCCTTTTCTCCCTCTCAGCTTCCCTCCCACCCTTCCCTTCCCTCTTTTCCAAAACAAGGTCCTGATTCTCTCCCTCCCTGCTTTCCTTTCTTCATTGCTCTTCCTTCCATCCTTTCTATCTGGTTGAGCTGGTAATTCTATCAAAAGGCTCTACCATCCTGCTCTATCTGCTCACTTCCACCATGAAGTGTATTAAGAGTCAGTAAAATGGCACACTGATTCTCAGTGAGACAACACCCATACTTGCTTTCTTTGCCACCAGGGCAGAAAATCAGCAGTAGAATAAAAGGTTTTCTGAACAAAGCATGGGTTTTTGTTTACTTGTTTGTGTGTTTGTGCGTTGTTTGCTTTTTCAGTGCTGGAGTCAAACCCAGGGCCTCATTCAAGTGAGGTAAATACTCTTTTACTGAGCTACACCCACAGCCCCTACATTTTTAGCTTTAATCACATATTACTGGACATCTTTATCATAACAAAGTGGGATTCATTGACCCCAAATATATGTCAAAGAGATGGCTTAAATATATACTACTATGCTTTAAACATCAATATTAGTACTTACATATTAATATAATGACTTAATTACATTAATTTGCAAATAATCTATTGGTTGAATGTAGGATGCACCAAATGAATCTGTAGAAGAAATAGAAGTCACTCCTCAGTATTGTGAGGGATTGCTTCCAAAAAAGCAAACTCTCTCCTAAAATCCACAAATGTTCATGTCTATGAAAATACACAGAATTCCCCATAGCACACTAATGCTGTCCCATAGTTGATGATGGATGGACTCTGTATTCTGTGTAATGGCAAATACCATGAAAACATGATGCTCATAGTTGTTACACCATATTGCTTAAGAAACACAAGCTCTTTTCCCCTGCATGTTTTCAACCTGTATTTGGTTGAATCTGTTCAGGGCTGTGATGCCAGCTACTACGGAGGGCTGATGGCTGCACTGTAATGAAACAAAGCAGAGAGGCATGAAATGGGGAATGTATTCAGATCAAGTCCCCCATTAACACACGGTAACTCAAGTGGAGTCTTAGACAATAAAAATTTGCAATGTGAAAATTTGCCTGGCTTCATGACATTCCAGATATGGATGCTGTCACATTGAAGAGAATTCCTGGAGAAGTACATTGAAGAAAAGGACTATTGGAGAATAGTCCTCCATCACTGAGGGGTTAGAAGAGGCTGGCTGGCTGAGACCATCACTCACTTCATAGTCAGCAACACAATTTGGAACACAAACTGCCTATCAGGTATCGTGTAAGGCACTGATGTGGAGACAGGAAAATGCCTGCCACTGGCAATTAGAGCTTAGATGGCTTGGAGAAAGCTAGAGAGGGCAGATGCCCTGGCCACACTAACAAAACAGTCCAGACAGAGCAAGACAAGAAAGGGACTTCTCTCTCTCTATAGCCTCACTTTTATATTATATGATCACATAAAAGATAAAAAATGGTAAGAGTCTCCAAGCTCAGCTTGTCATTTGATACCCAAAATGGCATGGCTTCTGTGGGCCCCCTAGAGGGTTTTGGCATCACAGTGGGTAAACAATGTAAGAATAGAGGTTTATCAGTTAAAATGAAAAAATTTTGATTAAGTAAAACAAGAATGATGAGAACTTAGGGGAAGGAAAACATAACAAAAACAAACCTTTCTGAAAATTGCTTTGCCCCCACTAAGCTGACACCATCATGGTTAGCCTAGGGGAAAAAAGAAAGAAGGAAAGAAATGAGGGAGAGAGGGAGGGAGGGAGGGAGGGAGAGAAGAAAGATATTTGTAAAGATATTCACGCCTCCTGCAGCTTAGGAAATTGTTTCATTTATTAGATATTTGTGGTGGATTCATAACATGACAGCAAGCAACTGTTTAGACACTTGTTAGAAAATAAACTAAATCTATTTCTGACCCTGTTGTCAAACTTATAAACAGTGAAGGAGAGAGTGGCAGCTAACCAAACCCACCAGCTCACTAGAAAGCAGAGAAGGTCTAAGTGCAGAATTCCCTGCAGTTTAAAATGCTATGGCCTGGAGATCATCTGGCCATTCGTGCATTTTTACATTCTTCCAAAGCCCTCCTTAATTCCAATTCTCTTTTAAACAGTCTTTAAGGCAACATGTCCCTCATTTAATACAAGCACACAGCCATTGGGTATCATGATTTTGTCTGGGCAAAGACAATTTCCCTCTACCCCTCAAGAATAATTTTCTATGGCTCAGTGTCTTAACAAGTGAAACGAAGACTCCATGAAGATATCTCTGTGCTTGAGTCACATGCTCCTAGGGAATGGAGCCTAACGCAGACAGTCTAGGAAAAATATGAATATTTACAAAAGGTTTTGTGCTAAATATTGATTAAAGACATATATTTTGCAAAAAACATTTGTCATTTCTTCTTTTAAATTAATTTCATTTTTAACAATTGTACAAATGAATCAGGAAAAAACCCAGAGAAATGTACAGTATACACCATGCTTCATGACCATTTTGAACTATTTTGTTACAGTGGACCTACCCTTAATATAAGGGCTCTTGAGAAATATATCACAGGGATATTATCTCCCTTTCTCCCCACATGTGCACATGCATAGGCTATGCATGCATGTAAATGTATGTTCACGTGTGTAGGCAGCCATGTGTGAAGATATACACACATGTGTATGCATATTTCTGTGGCAGCCTCATACTGATATTGGGAATATTCCTCTATCACTCTTCCCCTTTATTCTTTGAGACAGTGTCTCTCAGTCAAACCTAGAAGTAGCAGATAGGGCTAGTGTCCATAGCCAGCTGGGTTCCCTGTTTTGGCCTTCCTAGGCTGGACTTGCAGGGACTTGACTAATGGTGTGCCCACATATATTTAAATGGGTTCTGGGGCTCCAAACTAGCTCTCTGGCTCACACAGCAAGCACTTTAACTACTGAGCCATCTCCCAGTCTATGTTATCTACCTGATTAAATGTGAGATTAATATACATCAAGATGTTCTGTCCTAGCTGGGCGTTGGTGGCTCGTGCCTTTAATCCCAGCACTCAGGAGGTAGAGGCAGGCGGATCAATGTGAGTTTGAGGCCAGCCTGGTCTCCAGAGTGAGTGCCAGGATACACTCCAAAGCTACACAGAGAAACCCTGTCTTGAAAAACAAAAACAAAACAACAACAACAACAAAAGATGTTCTGTTCATGATATCCTTGCTGATATACATCGGATAGAAAGCACTAACACTTATGGGGATAATCATACCTTTAATAAAACGTTTGAAAGCTTAGACTGAGTCTGCATTTTAGAAATTTATACATTCGAGTTCTAGGTCAAATTATTTAATCTATCATAACTGAGATCTAAACAACTGACTGAGAAATACAATGTCCCGTCCACTGACTGATAGCAAATTCCCTGCCTTGCTCCTTGATGCATAAAAATATGACTAAGAGCAACAATTACTTTGAATCAATTCCCGTTTCATTCCTCTATAACTCCTACACTAAATATTGGGTACTAATGTAGATGAAAGCGGGAATAACATCTGATCAGTAATAGTTTTGAGTTACAGCACCTGGTAGTACAGATGTTAATGTGAGTGTTCACTTGCATGGATCACCTTAAGTATGTAGCATATGTGAAACTGGTGAAGTGTGGCCCATGATTTCTCACCCTGATGTTATTACCCTTTCTTGTAAATCCCAGCCCTTCCCATTTCCAGAAATGTGGGGTCATTTGCCAAACTAGCATACCACTATAGACATAAAGTTGCCTACCTATGTTATGGAGGAAGCTATTAAATATTAATTTTCCTTAGTATATTTTATAAGACTTGAGAGCCCTGTACAAAAGCATCTAAAATGGTAGCAAGCCATTTTTAGAAAATAAAGGAACATAAAACTTAATAGACATAAGCAATAAACTGCATTTTTTAAAGTTATCTAAGGTTGAGATGTCTAAGTGTATTTGTTACATAGTCTTCAGGAACTTGAAGTATACCTGATAATTTTACCTGTGCCTTATAGTGAGGTTATTTGCACAGGTCATGTGTCCATTTCTTGGCCCTTTTGTTTGTTGTTAGTATGCTTTCCAAAGTCATTATTGTTCATGCTGAAAGTGGCTTCTCTAAAGTGATTTGTTCATGTCAATTGAGAAAAACTAAATACTCCCCACTATCCAAAGGCCCCCTGAGAAGCAAAGCAGTGATGTACCCAGTAAATTTAAGTGCATATAATACACTGCTTAGATAGTAAATATTTTAGCATGTGGTTTAAGTGTGTAGTACTGCATTGCTACAGTGCTAATGCTAAATCTAACCAGCTAAGGTAACTATTATAAAAATAAATTATTCCCTACAAAGTTATTTAAACAAGCGGCAAAGGGATAACAGAATTGAAAATCTCATTTGCATTATTACAATAATAGCAAAACTAAAACATCATGATGATTCTCCTTCTTCACAAATGATAAAGGAAATGGTGCTTGGGATGACAGTGTTGTCTTCAAAGCACACATGATGAAAATATTTTAATTTAAGAACTTGCCCAGAGCAAAATAGGATGATAATTGTGATGGGCTTTTTTCTTATAAAGAAAAAAACCATATAAAACAAATGCTTTTCACCAAACAAAGAAAAATACTTCAAATACATATGTACACATATAAAAATATTAAATTTAAAATGAATAACCTTAATATTAAAACATCTTTATGCTTGCTAGGATGGATAGTCTTTTATTCATTAGACAGATTTTCAGGGTAAAAATGACTGAATTAGAAAAATGTGATAAGGACCTTGAGTTAAAATGGTCCTTATTCCACTGTGTCCAAATGAAATGTAGTTGCTCACTACCCATTGCTTGGGTATGCATTTCTAGCACTTTTTTTCAAGTTACCAATACATTAAAATATATATATATATATATATATATAATATATATTTTCTTTTTTTAAATCTTACTTGGTATATGATAGCACTGCACCATGGGGAGAAAAATGAAATCAAACACTGAGCAAAAGAAGGCAAAACAATACTGGTTATCTGCACTGCAAACCTACATTTACATCTTAAAGGGAGCTGCACCAAAGGGAAACAAATGGCCTTGCCTTGCCATATCTTACTGAAGAGCTTCGGAAGGCTTTCATTTGTCTGTATCATCTTTCATGCTCTTTCCACTCTTTTGCCTCCAGTACAACACACACACACACACACACACACACACACACACACACACACACCTCCCATAGACTGCAGTAGTGGCTGCCACAGTTGTGTCCTGTTTATAAGCCTTGCAGACGTCTGCCAGTGCCTCATAGGAAGGAAATGCTGATGGAGAAAGGGTTTATCTACTTTCCATCCAAAATATGTGAGCCATTAAGGACATTATAAAAAGCAACAACAATATACTCTGCTTTTATTCCAAGCCTTTCCTTTAGTGATTATTAAAAGGATGATATTTTTAGCTAAAGAAAGCAAAATGCATCTGCAGCAGCTGGTTTCCAAGGAAACGGAATAATTTAAAACCATGTGGAACTCTGCTCTCTAATTTTCATCAATCCCCTTTCATTCCTAGAGGTAGCTTTGTTCAGAATTTATAATTCCTTTTTTAAAAATGTAGCTTCATCGACTTACTGTCTGCAACACATTCCAGTAGCTGAATATTTATTTAGTCTTGCATATCACCTTAAGTTCCATGGGAGTGGGAAACTTGAGTTAATTGCAAATATCATTTTGTTTGAAAATCAAAAAAAATACTTTTTAAAAAACATTAACAATTAAAAATCCCAGAAAAACCTTAGCATTATGTCATCATTTTTGAAATTCAGAAATGGTTAAAACAAACCATAGAGAGATCAATGTAACACCTGAGTGTATAAAGACTTTTAAGTATATTTAGTATGTTTAGAAAGTTCAAAATAGGTGTTCATCATCTTAATTAATCTGTACTCAATATCCAGCAGTATTTCTGTCCCTTTTAATTTCTTTAGAATTGCTACATTTGTATCATCTTACTCAAAGGTTGGCATCACCCACCTTCCAAATCAAAGCAAACACAAGACAAATCATTTTTAGAAATAATAGTCACTCTTGGTAATTTTTTAACTCATCCAAAGGCATCAAAAATACATATGAATGAATTATTTATATCACTATTATGTTTTTGTTTTATTCCAGTCAACAGGTATTAATTGGATGCCAGTGTGTCCACGGCTGTACTATTTTCTAAGAGCTCAAAAGTAATGAGATCCTCTCCGCCCTAAGTGGTCTTATAAATTAAAATAAACCGAGGAGGTAGTGTTGCAGAATAAAATTACTTTCCTGTCTTTATCACTATAAATACATCATTTATTCAACACTGTTAAAAAATCTTTCCTGATTTTCCTAAAAGAAAATAAAACATAAGGTCAGGCATTGTAAGCAACTAGTAAAGTCAAAACTTCAGAAATATTTTAAAAAATAACTGTCATGAAGCTATCGCTAACAATATGTTTTGGAATGTCTTAACCTTGACGCATCTGATTCATAAATGAAACTTCTCTGTCAGCCACTACTTTATGCAAAGAACTCTCATCCTTCCCAATTAGACTTCTGTGCTTTTAAAGTGAAAACAGCCCTGCGCGTCTTGACGGCTATCCATTGCTGGCTATTTCATCGCCACACCACAAGTAAGCTTCAAATCTGCTGACTAAAACGCTGCGGCTACTCAGGGCATGAGATGCATCGAGAGATGCTTACCAAGCACACAGACCATTCGTCCCAAGTCAAGACTAAAAGAAACTGCAAGCTGAAAAACAATTTTCATAAGCGCCTTAATGGATGGTAAATATAAAGACCCCACACTAAATCCTCTATGTTCACAGAAGGCTCCATTTTCTCAAGACCTGTGGAATCTATCAAGCTTTTTGCATGCCTCCTTTGGTTCCCATGAATACACGCCTTGGTAAAAACACACAAAGACGCAGGATTTTATCCGTCGATTTTGCTCAGTACCGTTTGCTTACATGGCTATCCAGAAGAAGACATGCCTCTGGTGTTTTAGTGCGTTTTCGTGTTTAAATCAGAGAAGGGTTTTGCAGCAACGAACTGCTCATCAAGGCTGCTCAGAGTCAAGCGAAGGACCTCTTTCGCCAAGCTCCTTCAGTATTCCCACACCCTAAAGGATGCTCTTACTAGAACTGAGCACTTCCTTTAAAAAAAAAAAAGAAAGAAAAGAAATTCTCTTTTCTTCTTTTTAGTATTAATATTTTTGCTCTTACCTGTAAATATGGTCTCTGTACTTGGGCTCCGGCAGAACACACTGAGAAGAATTCACTCCGCCCTCGACCATCCATCAGGCCGCAGCCAACCAATAACAAAAGCCAGATCCCGGCGTCCTCCCGCTCTTGCTGCCTGCCTGCTCCCAGTCCTTGCTCCCTCCCACCCTGAGCTTTTAAAGGACAAATCCCTGCAGCAGAGGAAGGAAGGAAAAAAGAAATATGGAGAGACAAACAGAGAAGAAAGATTTCAAAGAACAGCCAGCTGGAGTCAAAAGTCTTGTTTTGGATGTAGGAAAACGGGGTTAATCTATGCCTCGCCACCACAAATCAAATCATACACTGGAGGAAAGCCTAGATAAACTGCCTGTTTCCCCTTACCCCATTGATTTTTTTCCTTCAGTGGAAAAAATACACACCTCCACATTGTGCATTTTGAAATATAGGTAGAGGAGGGAGACAAACCATTAATATTACCTTTTCAAAGCGATCCAATGGAAACGAATCAAACCATGACTCTCTTACTGTTGGCATGACAACCTCTGCTTGGCAGTGTTACTATTTACAGTTTGGGGGCCAGATCAGCACAATATACATTTTCACCCAGAGTGGAAGAGTATTCAAATATTTTGGAGTTGTGTGGTTTTTACGACTTCAGATTCTTTAGATACCAGCATCAATTTGTGAATAATGGAGCTTGTTAAAGATTAAAGAGGCATCAGTCAGTTGGTTGCTAAGTCTCTAAGTGACTAATTGGGCTCTAATTTTGCTCTAATAACCCTGGGCAAAATCATTTCACTTCTGAACTAAAAGGCATAGCATGAATAAAAGAACAATTGAGGAAAACATCAAATTAGATTTATTTAAGACAGCCAAGCAAATTCATATGCAGCTTCAAGGGGGAAAATTGCTTTAAATAAAGTCTCACTATGTAGCCAGCCATGGCTAGTCTGGAAGTCACCAAGTAGAACAGGCTGGCCTCAGACCTAAAGAGATCTGCTTGCCTCTGCCTCCTGAGTGCTGGGATTAAAGGCAAGTGACATCACATCTAGCCAAGTAATCTAATTAAAGAAACAAAAGCTAATAAAAACAAACCAGTATTCTTATATTTAAAATGCTACTAAATGGATGAAGGAGATGACTCAGTGGGCAAAGGACCTTGCCACCAAGCCCGACAAACCTGAGTTTAATCCCTGGGTCCCACATGGCGGAAAGAGAGAACCAGCTCTTGAAAGTTGTCCTCTGACCTCTGTACTAGTGCCATGGCATGTAAGCAAACACATACACACACACACACACACACACACACTTTATACACATATTGAAACTCACTGCTGATTGAAGTTATCTGATGAGACATTTAAAAAAAGTCTCCTTGGGAAGACATGCACTAATGGATGTTTAAAGATTTATTTACAGGTAGAGGTGTGTGTGTGTGTGTGTGTGTGTGTGTGTGTGTGTGTGTGTGTGTGTCTGGACACTCTAAGAGGAATTCCCTGGAACTGGATTTACATGTTGTGAGCTTCCTGATGTGGTGTATGTTGAGAACTGAACTGTAACCCTGTAGAAGAGCAGCAAACTTTTGTTAGTTTTGCTTTTATTGTTGTTGTTTTTGTTTTTTCAAGAAAGGGTTTCTCTGTGTACTCTTGTGTGTCCTGGAACTTGCTTTGTAGACCAGCTGTCCTTGAACTCAGAGAGATCTACGTGCTTCTGACTCCCAAGTGCCAGGATCAAAGGCATGTGCCACCATTACCTGACTGAGCAGCAAGATCTTAACCACTGAGCCATCTTTCCATCCCTCAGTCTAGTGGGTTTTTCTCTCAGCCAATGGCTTCTGTCTCCATCATGGAGGCATGGAGATATCAATGAACTTGTTCTGCAGTCTTAGTTCAATGTCTTTATGGGAATAAAACCCAGGGGAGGAAGAAGAAAGAAATGGGCATATTCTTGATTTTTGGAAGTAACTGCTCTGAGGATAAACCTTGCATAGTACAGATAACTGTACAGAGGACAAAGGGCATGGCAGCAGACTTTACATAGAATTGCTCTGGGGCTGGTGTATTAGTTCAGTGTGTGAACAGAATACCTAGAAAGAAGCTGTGCCTGCAAAGGCCAATTGACTAGTAATACCTTCAACCATGCAGAATGGTTGGAATGTTCCAAGTTCAGAGCCACATTATCTTGGGACATCTTTAGCCCCCTTAAGTGCTATTTATTACCTTCTTTTATACAAAACCTAACATTCTTTATAACCATCAAGTAAATCTTTTGGACTGTATGAATAGATCCCTTGTTTCTACCAACCAAAGGGCTAAGAATGCTGACAGAACAGCATTTAAGGCCTATAGCAGATTTTCCCCCACTTTGTTGTAACCCACATACTTGATTTATCCACTGTTGTATTTGAAAAGTATATTATTTTATAGTCTTCTTTTCCTATTTCTATAAAAAGCTTGTGAACTCACTACTTCATTGTTTTCCTAGGCCATGGGCATAATTGGTTCCAAAATATACCATCTCTTGTGTTCCTGTATTTCTTTCATTATTAATGAAAGTATTTGCACAGTATCTATGAGGCACTACAACCTTTAGGTATATGTATTGCATGTATATATGCAATCAAAGTAAATACATAATACATATGATTATCTGAAGTAGGTTTGTGAGGTTTTTCTTGAGATTATGTTATGGGAACTTTGGGGATATTTTTGTGACCCCTTAGGTGATATTGGGGAAACTGGGGCTACTTCTTGGAGTTCTTAGTATCAAAAAAAAAATGGACAGAAATGGAAGTTTGAGGACAATTTGATGAGATTTTAAAAGAAAGAAACAAAATACTCAAGCCAGAAAAGCTGTAGATCTTAGCAGCTGCACACCTAGAGGAGAATGGAGGGAGGAGAGGGAAGATCCATGCTGTCTGAGCTAAACAGCCATTGGGGGTCAGGTATGTGGCAGGCAGCAACCCACCACATGACGAGGGACGAAGGGTAGCTTGCTTTACAGACAGTGAAACCTAACATGTTATGGAAGCCTGAAAGTGTTTGGGGAAGCATCTTACAAGAGACATTAAGGAAATGGTGGTGGTGAGATGGTGCTTGCCTTTAATCCCAGCATTCAGAGACAGAGGCAGGGGGATCTCTGAGATCAAGGCTGGCCTAATCTACAGAACAAGTTCCAGGATAGTCAGAGCTACACAGAGAAACCCTGTCTCGAAAAAGAGAACAAGAAGAAGAAGAAGAGGAGGAGGAAGAGAAGGACAGGAGGAGAAGGAGGAGGAGGAGGAGGAGGAGGAGGAGGAGGAGGAGGAGGAGGAGGAGAAAGAAGAAGAAGAAGAAGAAGAAGAAGAAGAAGAAGAAGAAGAAGAAGAAGAAGAAGAAGAAGAAGAGATATAGAGGAAAAGAAAGTTATGCTTTTCTGAGTAACTCAGAGAGAGAAGTGGGCATGAAAGGGGAAAATTAATAAAAGTATAAAACCCAGACTCCAAAGCCCCAAAAGAAAACTCCGAGTTCCCAAAAGGCAGCTCAGTAGACAAGGTTAAACAAAGGTCCACAGGACTCAAACCCTTAGACCAGATATCACACCCTAGAATGGTGTCCACATTCCTCTGGTCCAAGGAGAATCAGATAGTTATCAATTGTAGAAGTCCCCAGCCCAGGAGATAATTAACAAACTCATTTCCTCTATAGCATCCTGCTTAATTGTACCTTGCCTGAAGCATACAACCGTTGCCCTGTCCTGTGTAACCATGGAAGTTCTGTAATCTTGGGGCTTTCAGTCCTACTGTTATGTTTATATGTAAAAAGAGGGAAAGAGAAAGTTGCAAGATAAGACACGTTAACTAGTTTATTATATGGCCTGGCAGAGTAGGGAGACTAAGAGAGAAAAGGAACAGGGGTAATGGCTGACCGACATAGCCGGTCACCATAAAGAGGCAGAGAGAGAGCCAAGAAGAAACAGAGAGACAGTAGAGAAGCGGTATAAAGAGAGGAAGCAGAGAGAGAGTGAAGCAGGAAAGTTGGAGCTTTTAAAGGGAAGACTGCACATGTGCAATGAGTTTCCATGCATGCCCAGAGTCCTCATGTGTGGCCGGTGACCTGGTGATGACGTATTACGTTTTCTTGTGCATGCCCTGACTATTGTCAGGGGGCAGGGTCTGTCTCTTAATGAGGTAGAGCTGATTAGCATCAAAGCCTGAACCTTTCACCTACAATTTTCCCTTATAAAAACACCCCTCAGTCGAAAGTGGGTATTCCATTTGTTCCCGAACGAATGGGGTCCTTGCTGCAGCTCATATCCTTGAGTCAATAAAGAAACTTTTGTCCTTGCATTCGGTGAGTCACCTCCTTGTTGGCGGGTTCTTTTGGAGTTCTGAAATCCGGGCACTACAGGCAGACTCTAAGTTCTATGAGAGATGGCAGTAGGAAAGGGAAAGTGTAGTATCTCATTAAAGGTATAATTATTCCACTTATCTCTTTAGCTTGTTTAAGCAGAAGCACCTTCAGGGCTGGGTGTGCTTAGAGGTGGGGCTGCCCTTCAACCAAATGATTCACCTGTCCAGTTGGAATGTTAGTTTTCCAACCAGACCCAGCCCAGAGAGGCTATTCTCTTGACAGCAGAGAATTTTCCCTTAATGAGGAGTGTCAAGATATCCTTTAGTTTTACACCCCAAATTCTCTAAAAGGAGGATGTTTTCAAAAAAACTGTGATCTAGTTGCCAGAAAACACTGCAGAAATCCTTAGGAAGCAGAGCGTGAACATGCAAATTAATAAAATCAGGAATGAAAAGGGAGACATAACAACAGACACAGAGGAAATCCAGAGAATCATCAGATCATACTTCAAAAACCTATATTCCTAAAAATTCGAAAATCTAAAGGAAATGGACAATTTTCTGGACAGATTTCACTTACCAAAATTAAATCAAGAACAGATAAGCAACTTAAATAGACCTATAATACCTAATGAAATTGAAGCAGTCATCAGAAGTCTCCCAACCAAAAAAAAGCCATGGCCAGATGGCTTCAGTGCAAAATTCTACCAGAAATTCAAGGTACAGCTAATACCAATTCTCCTCAAAGTACTCCACACAATAGAAGCAGAAGGGTCCTTACCAAACTTTTTTATGAGGCTTCAATAACCTTGATACCCAAGCCACACAAACACACAACTAAGAAAGAGGACTACAGACCAATATCCCTCATGAACACTGGTGTAAAAATTCTCAATAAAATACTGGCAAATCAAATTCAAGAACACATCAGAGAAATCATCCACCACGATCAAGTAGGCTTCATCCCAGGAATGCAAGGATGGTTCAACATACAAAAATCCATCAATGTAATCCACCATATAAACAGACTGAAGAAAAAAAAACAAAACATATGATCATCTCACTAGATGCTGAAAAAGCCTTTGACAATATCCAACACCCCTACATGATAAAGGTTTTGGAGAAATCAGGGATAACAGGAACATACCTCAACACAATAAAAGCAATATACAGCAAGCTGACAGTCAACATCAAATTAAATGGAGAGAAACTCAATGCAATTCCTCTAATATCAGGGACAACACAAGGCTGTCTACTCTCTCCATACCTCTTCAATATTGTCCTTGAAGTTCTAGATAGAGCAATAAGACAACAAAAGGAGATCCAGGGAATACAAATTGCAAAGGAAGAAGTCAAACTCTCACTATTTGCAGATGATATGATAGTCTACATAAGTTACCCGAAAAACTCTACCAGGGAACTCCTACAGCTGATAAACACCTTCAGCAAAGTGGCAGGATACAAGATTAACTAAAGAAAAATCTGTAGCCCTACTCTATACCAATGACACATTGGTGGAGAAAGAAATCAGAGAAACATCACCCTTTACAATTGCCACAAACAACATAAAATATCTTGGGGTAACCCTAACCAAAAGAGTGAAAGACCTGCACCATAAGAATTTTGAGTCTCTAAAGAAAGAAATTAAAGAAGATACTGAAGGGACCAGCTTCCCTTTTGGCAGCCATAACCGTCGAACACGTGCTTCTATGACCTTGTTCTAGACACTAGAAAGTCAGATGCCTGTCTTGTGACAAGGAACCAATCAGAAGTTAGCTGGTGGCGCTATGCTTTACCACCCTGGGTGTGCTTTACAGACAAGCACACAGCAATGATGTAGAGAGCATAGCAACCACTCTGGGAGGGCCTATGGGCCATAACAACCAGTTGACCAATCAACACAGGGCAAGCCCTCCACGCCTGGAGGCACACCAATAGTGAGCTTGTGCGTACCCCTAGACACTCGACTTACGCTGTCCTATAAGATCTCTCGGGAGCCCCTAGGAGCCGTCTTTTGCTAGCCATCCGCCATGGCGGGTGGGTGAAAGACCCAAGCTAACATGGGGTTAGCTCATTAAATTACAATAAAGCCTCGTGCAGTTTGCAGCAAGCTCTCGAATCCGCCTGGTGATTGGGGTGACTGAGAACGTGGCCTGGGGCCCCGGATACTTGAGTTTTCGGGGGGTCTAACAATACCAGAAAATGGAAAGATCTCCCATGCTCCTGGATAGGTAGGATCAACATAGTAAAAATGGCAATCTTGCCAAAAGCAATCTACTGATTCAATGCAATCCCCATCAAAATCCCAACACAATTCTTCACAGACCTTGAAAGAACAATTCTCAACTTTAATATGGAGAAACAAAAGACCCAGGATAGCCAAAACAACCCTGTACAATAGAGGAACTTCTGAAGGCATCACCATCCCTGACTTCAAGCTCTATTACAGAGCTTTAGCCCTAAAAACAGCTTGGTATTGGCACAAAAATAGACAGGTAGACCAAAGGAATAGATTTGAAAACCCTGATATTAACCCACGCACCTACAAACACCTGATTTTTGACAAACAATCCAAACATATACGATGGAACAAAGAGAACATCTTCAACAAATGGTGCTGGCATAACTGGATGCGGACATGTAGAAGACTACAGATAGACCAAGCCTTTCGCCCTGCACAAAACTTAAGTCAAAATGGATCAAAGACCTCAACATAAACCCAGCCACACTGAACCTATTAGAAGATAAAGTAGGAAATACCCTTGAATTAATTGCTACAGGAGACGATTCCTGAACATTATACCAGTAGCACAAACACTGAGATCAACAATTGATAAATGGGACCTCCTGAAACTGAGAAGCTTCTCTAAGGCAAAGGACACAGTCAGCAAGACAAAACAGCAGCCCACAGACTGGGAAAAGATATTCACCAACCCCACATCTGACAGAGGGCTGATCTCCAAAATATACAAAGAACTCAAGAAGCTAGTCTCCAAAACACAAAACAATCCAATTAAAAAGTGGGGTACAGAACTAAATAGACAATTCTCAATAGAGGAATCTAAAATGGCTGCAAGACACATAAGAAAGTGTTCAGCATCCTTAGCCATCAGGGAAATGCAAATCAAAACAACTCTGAGATACCATCTTATTCCTGTCAGGATGGCTAAAATCAAAAACACCAATGAGAGTTTATGCTGGAGAGGATGTGGAGAAAGGGGAACACTCCTCCACTGCTTGTGGGAGTACCAACCTTGTACAGCCACTTTGGAAATCAGTATGGCGACTCCTCAAGAAAATGGGAATCAGTCTACCACAAGATCCAGCAATTCCACTCCTAGGCATATACCCAAAAGAAGCACATTCATACAATGACATCTGTTCAACGATGTTCATAGCAGCACTATTTGTAATAGCCAGAAACTGGAAGCAGCCTAGATGCCCCTCAACTGAAGAATGGATAGAGAAAATGTGGTACATTTACACAATGGAGTACTACTCAGAAGAAAAAAAAACAATGGAATCTTGAAATTTGCAGGAAAATGGATGGAACTAGAAGAAACCATTCTGAGAGAGGTAACCCAGTCACAAAAAGAGAAACATGATATGTACTCACTCATATGTGGTTTTTAGACATAGAGTAAAGTATTACCAGCCTACAATCCACACTGCCAGAGAAACTAGTAAACAAGGAGGACCCTAAAAGAGACAAACATTGTCCCCTGGAGAAGGGAAAAGGGTCACGATCTCCTGAGCAAATTGAGAGCATGGGAAGAGGGGGGAGGGATCTATGAGAATGAGAAGGGAATAAGAGAAAGGATGCAGAGGTTATGAGGGAGCAGAAAAGTTGAGTCAGGTGAAGAATAGAAGAAAGGGTATGTGATAGGTGGGTTTTAGTTGGGGGGTGGTAGGGGAGGACAGGAGGGAGAAGGGAACTGGGATTGTCATGTAATTCAATCTTGTTTCTAATTCAAATAAAAAAATTATTAAAAAAAAAAAAGAATGAGAAAAAAAAGAAATCCTTAGGATACACAGCATTTCCTAAAGTGGTAGCTGGGGAAACCTGCATCACAATCACTGGGGGAAGTTTTGAAGCAGGGCTCTCCAAGGGCCTCACCCAGACTTAATGAATTTGCATTTGAAGGGGTTGTGTGGCTCACCAATTTAGCAAGCTCTCTTGGTGATTGTGAGGTGAGCTATATTATAAACAGGAAGTCAAAGATTAGTATTCCCTAGAAGCAAACTGGCAGATGGTTCCTTTCCTGTTGAACTCATGGCAGGGGTGGGAGGTTCGGGGTGGGGTGGGGGGGGTGGGGAGTGGGGGGATGGTCTCTGTAGATCTCATTTGGAAATTGTCAGCATATGTTAAAGATTACAGCAATGAAAGTGGATGAGTATGCTAATGGGTTAATACCTAAAACTACCAACTAATAGTGGAAAGTCAAACAACTAAAAGAAATGGCAAAGGCCTAAATAGACATATCTTCTAAGAAGACATAAAAATGGCCAACAATATTTGGAAACCTGTACAGCATCACTAATTGTCAGAGAAATGTCATCCAAAATGCTTATGAGATTTACTTCACAGCCTCTAGGATGTCTTAGTTAATTTTCCATCTTGTGACCAAGCACCTGAGATATATCAACTTCAAAAGATGAAAATCCATGTGAACCAAAGGTCTTAAATGGAAACTACACCTCATACTAATCTGTCTTAAAAGGCTCTTTAATTGATAGAATGGTTGTGGGTGTTGGAATGTTGCACATTCAAAGTCTATTACACTTATTTCAGTCAACCTTTGACCTCCTTGATACTCAACCCTTGTCCAACTCTCTGTCTGATTGAGCATCCTTCTACCATGTGAAACCTTTTGGAGTCCACCAACCTAGCAGACTACTAGCTTCCTCCAGGCCAAAGCTAAGTAAGATTGTTCTCCACTTGGCTGACACCTGTCTACCTGGTGTTTCCACAGATATTTTTAAAAGTGTCTTGATTTATGAGTTTCTTCTATTATAATAAAAAAAAAATTCATGAAACAGTTGTCATGTCAGAACATGGAATTTGGGGTAACCCATATTTATAACCCGGGGGCCTAGATCACTCATTTGGCTCTACAATAAATTTGCATCATCTTTGAGTAGGGATCTGTGTTTCTTATGTCCACATTTACTTTGTCACATAAGCTTGGGAGATTTCAGTCCATGCTTGCTTGGCTTCCACTCAAGCCACTTGGCTTGAGTGGAAGCCACTTTTGTGAGGCACGGCATCATGGCCGAACTACATGGAGAGGAAGCTGCTTGCTTCATGGATGCTTGAAAGAAAATGCAGAGACAGAACATGGATTGGGTCCTTATAACTCCCTCAGTGGAACTGCCCCAATAACCCAAGTTTTCTCTACTAAACCCACAAGCCTTGTGAGATGGTAATGAAGGGACCAGCTTCCCTTTTGGCAGCTATAACGGCCGAACACGTGCTTCTATGACCTTGACCTAGTCACTAGAAAGTCAGATGCCTGCCTCATGACAAGGAACCAATCAGAAGTTAGCTGGTGGCGCTATGCTTTACCACCCTGGGTGTGCTTTACGGACTAGCGCACAGCAATGACGTAGAGAGTATAGCAACCACCCTGGGAGAGCCTATGGGCCATAACAACCAGTTGACCAATCAACACAGGGCAAGCCCTCCAAGCCTGGAAGCACACCAATAGTGAGCTTGTGCGTACCCCTAGACACTCCCCTTACGATGCCCTATAAAGATCTGTGTGCAGCAGCTTCAAACTGTCTTTTCTAGCCCTCCGCCATGGCGGGTGGGTGAAAGACCCGAGCTAATATGGGGTTAGCTCGTTAAATTACAATAAAGCCTTGTGCAGTTTGCAGCAAGCTCTCGAATCTGCCTGGTGATTGGGGTGACCAAGAACGTGGCCTGGGACCCCAGATACTTGAGTTTTCGAGGGTCTAACAGTAAAAGTGTGAATTGGGTCACTCTAGAAACCTTACTACCTGCATATATACCATACAATTTTCTTACATACCTTAACTGTATAAATGTAATTTATTTTTAAAAAGAATAGACGTCCAAATTAGAAGGTCATACTAATAGATTCCATGCCGTACACATTGTATCACATCTCTGAAGTAGGAATTAAGGGGCACCATTTTATGGACATTTCCCAGACAAACATTCCTTGTACCTTCAACTTTGAGACTCATCATTGGGAATAAAAGACATGGATTGAGAATGAAACTCTAAGGTTTCTTTACCTTTAAAGAGAAAACAGGAAGTCAGGTGAAGTTTATTAACAGCTTACAGAAGGGGAGCCAGGAGAGTGGGGGATAGCAAAACACAAGGGAGTAGAGAAAAGTAAAAGGATACATTCCCAAAAGCTAGCCTTGGTCAGAGTGCAGACCTTGACATTGCTTTACAAACCCTCTAAAAGTCAATTCTACAATAGTCTTGGGCATTAACCAGAGTCACAGTAAATTGCATTTTAACAAGATGTTTTGGGTGAGTCACATGTGCCTTCAAATAAAGACGCATTGTTGTCAGCCATTGAATTCCATTTTTATTTCTTTGCCAACTGAAGGTGAGCAGTCACTGGCAGTGGCTTGACTACTACAGACAGACTGCAGTGACTGTAAAAACTAATGAGAGAAAATAAATGGAGACAAGTTGCATGCTTTCCGTATACTTAGCACAAGCAGTGTTGAGCACCAGACTGTCTCTTTTGGTTTCAGAGACAGCAGTCTTTGATGTCCTGGGTCCCTTCTTTAGAACATGAATTTGACAGTGCTAACAGGATGAGAATGGTGGGGACTGGTAATTTTCATGGAAGATGGCTTCCTGGGGATTACTGACTTTGAGATGACCATCTGACACTGCCTGCACATTTCCCAGCTTGCTGGAAGCAAAGGTAACTGATCTGAAAAATGTCTGAGTGATTTTTTAAAAATCTCTCTTGACAGAACATACAAAATCATTGGCAGTTAAGTAGCATGGTTCAAAAGATAAAACACAGAAATGATAAAAAGTAAAAGAATTACCAACATTCCAGGAAATCCCAAAATCAGGCAGCTTGTCATGGGAAAGGGATCCAGATTGAGTGTGTTAAAGGGGTAGATTCCTACACTGAACTGTGGTTGGTGCTCAGGGTCTCAGACACTATAAATGAGCAACCAGGAATTAGATATAGTGTGGCTCCGACAAAATGATTCAATACAAGTTCCCCACATATAGCTGATCCAACATGATCTTATATTTTAAAAATTCAGACTTATATTTTTGAAATTCAAAAGTCTGCTAAATGATTGGAAGTTAATCTTAAAGTTAAGATTCCGGAAGTGCCAGGACAAAAGCTGATAAGGCCATTCCGCCTAACCAATACACAGGGTTAAGTAGATCAACAAGACTTGATCCAGAATTTAGTGTTTAAGAACCCAAGAATCAAATTTGTTGTAACTGATTGAGACACTTTGCATGTTGTTGTAAATTCCCAGGAGTCCTGTGAGATTCATACCCCTGTGTGAAGATCATAACAGTCATAGATGTTTCACAAAACCTCCTAGGTAATGATACAAATCCATAAGAATCTGCCTATTAGTAGCCTAGGAAAAACTACAATGTTCTTCTAAAAGTATAAATTCAAATGTATCTGTAACACTTTAATATGAAGACAATGTCCTGGGTACTAAATTACTATAATAATCATGGTCAAGTTTCTGATTTCATGAAGGTTACTTTCCAATGTAGGCAAATTATATTTAAACAATAATAGACATATTTTATATATCCACATAATAAACTATGAATAGTCTGTGGGTAATGCTGCATTTTACATACAGATGGATCCTAGTGCTTATGCGTGCTGCTCTGGAGATGGATCCTAGCTTATTATGTAACAAAAGGGAAGATCATGGATAATCATAATACTAGAATCCAAAATTAACACAAACAAGGTTGAGGGATAATTACTGACTTGATGAATGATGCAGCCTTGAAGATGGGCCTCTAAGTATTGTTATAACAAAGCTCATTGAGGACCTTGTCAGATTCCATGGTGGGTGAGGCACGTTCATGCCAGGCAGATAGAGCTTAAGTGAGAAGTTTTGTTAGACCCCCGGAAAACTCAAGTATCTAGGGTCCCAGGCCATGACTGCAGTCACCCCAATCACCAGGCGGATTCGAGAGCTTGCTGCAAACTGCACAAGGCTTTATTGTAATTTAATGAACTAACCCCATGTTAGCTCAGGTCTTTCACCCACCCGCCATGGTGGATGGCAGGAAAAAAGACAGCTCTGAGGGCCTCCCAAGAGATCTTATAGGACAGCATAAGGGGAGTGTCTAGGGGTACGCACAGGCTCACTATTGGTGTGCCTCCAGGCTTGGAGGGCTTGCCCTGTGTTGATTGGCCAACTGGTTGTTATGGCCCATAGGCCCTCCCAGGGTGGTTGCTATGCTTTGTGCGTCATTGCTGTGTGCTAGTCCGTAAAGCACACCCAGGGTGGTAAAGCATAGCGCCACCAGCTAACTTCTGATTGGTTCCTTGTCATGAGGCAGGCATCTGACTTTCTAGTGACTAACTAACTTCTGATTGTTTCCTTGTCACGAGGCAGGCATCTGACTAACTAACTTCTGATTGGTTCCTTGTCACAAGACAGGCATCTGACCTCTAAGTGACCAAGGCAAGTTTATGGCAAGCACGTGTTCAGCTGTTACGTGTTCGGCTGTTATGGCTGCGGAAAGGGGAGCTGGTCCCTTCAGTTTTATTAGAAAAGGAAGGGGGGGGGGAGAAAAGAGGAAAACAGATACATAGACACAGAGACAGAAAGAGGACAGAAGAGAAGAGGGAGACAGAAAAAGATCTGTTTGTCCCAGAGGAACAGTGGGAAAGAGAGCTCAGAAGAGAGCAGAAGTGGGCAGGTTTTTTTTTCTTTTAAAGGGTCCTTTGAACCTGCCTCCAGACTTTATAGCCATGGAACCTGGGCTGACAAGGGTACTGCCTGAGGGTATTCTGCCAGGTGACAGGGGCAAGCAAGCATAGTGCTTGAATCTTTACAAGTTTACCTATGGACGACTACCTTGATTTGATTTATTGTAGGGGGAGGACCTTCCCATTATGGGTGACATCATTCTCTGGGCTGGGATTCTGGACTTTATAAAAAGGCAAAAGTGAATTGAGCACAAGCGTTCACCATTCTCTTCCTCCTGATTATGGATGCAGTGTGAGCTGCTTCTTCGAGCTCCCATGCTTTGATTCATCCTCCACTGGTGAGCCAAAATAAACCCTTTCTTCCTTAGGTGGGTTTTGTCTGGGGGATTTTATTGCAGCAACAGGAAAAGTAACTAAGATAGGTTGTTAGCTTTACAAAAGTCATTTTTCAGATGTAGTCATGAATGCCTGTAGTCAACAGCATTTGGGAGGCTGAGGCAGGGACACTGTGAGTCTGAGGCCATCCTATCTCAAACTAAATTAAATGTTAAAATGTTGTGATGTTCAGGCATCGATCTTAGGTATCAGAAAAAGGTGGCTATCACTTTAGACTATTCCCTGGATATATTGAAGGGACCAGCTCCCCTTTCGGCAGCCATAACAGCTGAACACATGCTTGCCATAAACTTGCCTTGGTCACTTAGAGGTCAGATGCCTGCCTTGTGACAAGGAACCAATCAGAAGTTAGCTGGTGGCGCTATGCTTTACCACCCTGGGTGTGCTTTACGGACTAGCACACAGCAATGACGCACAAAGCATAGCAACCACCCTGGGAAGGCCTATGGGCCATAACAACCAGTTGGCCAATCAACACAGGGCAAGCCCTCCAAGCCTGGAGGCACACCAATAGTGACCTTGTGCGTACCCCTAGACACTCCCCTTACGCTGTCCTATAAGATCTCTTGAGAGGCCCTCAGAGCTGTCTTTTTTTCGAGCCCTCCGCCATGGCGGGTGGGTGAAAGACCCGAACTAACATGGGGTTAGCTCGTTAAATTACAATAAAGCCTTGTGCAGTTTGCAGCAAGCTCTCGAATCCGCCTGGTGATTGGGGTGACTGCAGTCATGGCCTGGGACCCCGGATACTTGAGTTTTCCGGGGGTCTAACAATATTATGCAAGTTGCTAAAGAAATCCTCTAACTCATCTCTCTTTTGG
The DNA here is from genome assembly GCF_003668045.3 of Cricetulus griseus. Classification (NCBI taxonomy): domain Eukaryota; kingdom Metazoa; phylum Chordata; class Mammalia; order Rodentia; family Cricetidae; genus Cricetulus; species Cricetulus griseus. The sequence continues at coordinate 109,231,077 of NC_048599.1, forward strand.
AATGATATTAAGTGAGAATTTTAAAAAAGAAGTTCATATTTATTTTATATAAAACTTCAGGATAGGCCTCACCTGATGGAAGAAGAGGACTGACTCCTCGGGGTTGTCCTTTGACTGCCATACATACTATGGCAAATGTGCACACCACACACACACACACACACACACACACACACACACACACACACCAAATAAAATGAATAAAGTTCATTCTAATCCTCTACTTGAAGTACCACAGTAATTATTGGTTACCTATCAAATATCAAGAACAGTATGAATAACCACAATGTATCTGAATAAAGTCAAGTTAGGTGATCACTGGAATTAGAGTTTAGAATATATTTGACCAAGAAATTTGAATTATTTGATAAGATAAAAATAGGAAATGGCCATATTTTTTATTCTCTAGATATTAATGCAGACAGTGTAAATAAAGTCAATTAGCAAATTCCAGGCAGTTGGCACAATTGATGGAAAGATAATTTCATGAGCAACAAAAACAAGTAGTTGTCCTTTCTTAGCTCCCAAACATTCCACATTGTAATTCCTCAACATGGACACAGGAAGCGGGCAACATTGTGGTTTAGTCTGGACTAGTTTCAGTGTGACTTAAGGTTTATCATCAACTTTGGAAATCTTGGAAGAATCACGTTTAATGTTTTAGTATGAAAAAATATATCATGGTGAATAACACACAATAGATGTTTACTAAATAAATGAAACACATGATAGATGTTTATTAATGTGGAAAGATATGGGGGGCATTGAGCCAGCTGTACAGAAATGAGAAAAAATGAGAGAGAGAGAGAGAGAGAGAGAGAGAGAGAGAGAGAGAGAGAGAATGAGAGAGAGAGGATTGAAGCCACACAGATAAATAGCCCTTGTTGCTGTGTCCAATCATTCAGAATAAAACCCTGTACTGCACATGTGAGTGGTGCTAACCTCTGGAAACAGCGACGGGAGATGCAGACCTTTGAATAAGCTATCAGCAAGCAGCCTTGAGAACCAGATCTGAGACCAGTACTTTCTACCACGTCTCATCCATCTCTTGATTTTCAGCTCAGACTATTTTGAGATGAATAAAAGTTTAAAAAAAAAAGACAAATAGAAGACAAAATAATGCCAGCGTTCTTAAGAGGAAACAGTTTGGCAGGTGACAGTGTGAAAGAGTGCCCAACTGACATGGAAGCATGCAATGCGCCTCTAAGGGCCCTGCTGATTTTTTGGTTAAATATCTGAGCCAAGAAGTTGAAAGGATGCTTGCATTTACGGCTGGTGAAGACTACAGAGACAGCCTTTACTAAAGTGTGAGTTGGCTTTCCCCCAAACATTGCATTACCCTTGAATGGAGAATTGATCGCATGACATATGGTGATAACATCTGCCACCCATGGATAAAGCCGCAGTGCCATGTGGGTGGTAATGGAAGCTGTAATAGCGAGGGTGGAGAATTTAATGACAGTATGCAACACCGAGGAAAGTAGCAGCAATCTGAAAGAAAGGAACAATTTGTGTAAATCTTTACAAGTTCTAGAGGGCTATACATCCTATTCTTCTGTAGCCATCCCAGAATGAGTGACAGGAAATAAAGACCCTTTCCTTTTTATCACCTCTGCATAGTTCAGCCATACTCCAATAGAGGAATTTCTTCTAGACAATTGAGGGCAAGCACTATTGTTTTTACAGTAAATAGATAATTATTACAAATTTAGTTTGATCGTAACAAGAAATCATAGCCCATCAGGCCTATATACATTAAAGAAAAAAAAATGAGGCCAAACACATTTCCTTTAAGAGTGTCTAAAATTATAGTCTTTAAATATGGATTTTCTGGAAGGAAAATAGAAAACATGTAGTAACGTAACTATGGATATTGCTTCATAAATGAAATATTTAGATGGACTCGATTTTCCCACTTGACCAGGAAGGAGACAGATGATATCCATAACTGTATTATGCAAGTACAAGAGTTTTGTTTGTGAAATAATAAGCAGAACATGAAAATCTATTCCCATGACTACATGACAGTGTGGGATTTGTCCAAAGTTTCCTATGGAATTTAACTATCTGAGTGGTAGAATGCCTATTACAGAGGGCAGCTAAACCACCTAACCTTGGTATGGTTACTTGGGACCCCAACTATTCAGTCCTCATGCTGTAAGCCAAATGTCTTGTCAACTATGCTATCTTCCCATCTCCTCAGAGCAATACTTTAAAGTTCTCATCTTATCAAAGCAGATAGTATGACATGGCTGCTATTCTTATTGTTATTATTACTGCATTTTTTCTTTTTGAGATGTGACCAGCTAAGCTTAAACTCCCTACAGAGCCAAAGAAGATCTTGACCTCTCAATCTTGCTGCCTCCACTTGCCATGTGCTGGGATCACAGGCTTGTGTCATCATGACCAATTCATTATTATTAACTGTTTTCTGGTTATGACCATTTGTAGTTGTGCACAGATTTAAAGCAAAAAGTAAAAACCAACTCTGATTATAAAATAAATGTAGATGTTCTGGGGTATTTTTCTCAACTAAGTCAAAATCGCAATTGATCTATGAAGAAGTACATGTGGTTAGCTTTAAAATGCCTTGGTGTCAGAACTTGTGTTGTTTTTTATTCAGGAAAAGTTCTTGTGTGCTAAGGACATATACTTCTTTAAGAGGAATAAAATATGTCAGCATGTTCAAAGGCTTATGATAAAGGCACTAACTATGAAAATAAAAGGGAAGACAAAAATGTAAGGTCAATTATTATTTAGTAGAGAAGGTAGAAACATACCTTAGGACCACAGGAAGCCCACATGCCAACTATTATTATACAGTAGCATAATCATATTTTACTACATAAGCTCTAGGGAGACATAAAATAACCCATTTTGATAACCTACATAAGAAACATTTGTGACTTCACCTAAAAGCTAAATTCCTCGTTCTGATCTCAGATGTAGAACTTAATTTTTTTTTTTTTGTCACAGATCTTATGAAGAAAGGATGTGGCATCTTTTAAAAATTATTTCTTTTTACCTCTGTGTATGTAAGCATTGTGTGACCGCCTGTGGAGACCAGAAGAGGGTGCAGGATCCTCTGTGGCAAATTACAGGTGGTTGTGTACCACTTCCTGTGCTTCTAAGAGGGAACAACTCTTGCCATGTGCAAGAGCAGACAGCACTCTTAATCACTAGCTGTCTATCCAGACTCTGGACGCAGCTTTCAACAGTTTATTAACAATGATTTCAAACAGCCATAGCTTAAGAAATATTCGGTGAGACGAATTCCTATGGGCCCTTCATCCCGCTTCAAGGAAACTCAGTGTTTTTGTGATCTCTTCACTCAAGCCTGCCCACTTCTCTAGGATTCTGAAGCCCACTAGAGCATTATTTGCTATTCGTACAAATTCATAAGTGATAAGAAAATGGAAAAAAAGCCACATTCCACCTATAAATTTATGTACAGCATATGTTCCTGTTTTTCCAGTCCCTTGTGAATTGAACCTTGTTTCTGTGGAAGCTGGTAAGTACCCTAGGAAAAGAGACCTCTCTATCTGTATACTGGACAGTGCAGGTGGCCCCTCAGTAGATAAATTGTCCTCATCTGTTTATCTCTGTCCTTCTCTGTCATGATGTGTTTGCTGACAAAATCAGGCATTTTATTATTATAGAACATGGTCCTGATTTTGCTGATTTTCCCCCTAATTGTTGTTGAACATGTTTGTCTGATTCATAAATCCAGAGGTTTGGCCACTCAAAGGCACTTTCTTCCGGTGCCGTTGGCTTTCTTTTTCTGAAGGTAGATATCCATAGTCGTAATACACACACATTGCTTTATGTCAAAATGAGTGTTTTTATAAGCTAATCATATTTTTCTTTGTGTATTTCATAACTGGAAAACAGAAATTTATTAATTCAGTTTTTGCTTATTCTGAGTTAAGGGTTCCTATAGGAAAAACAAAAGAAATCTCATTTCCCTTAATTTTTTTTAAGATAGTGAGATAAAAGGCTTCCAAGATGGCTTGGCAGGCAAAGATGCTTGCTGCCAGCTTGGGGATCTGAGTATGATCCCCAAGACCTACATGGTGGAGGCAAAGAATTGACTCTGCAAGTAGCATATGTGTGTACACACAACAAGTTAATACATGTCATCAAAATGAGAATAATTAGATAAAATTACCTAAATAGTATATGCCAGACAAATTTTAAAACTTACAAAATATCTTTACTAGGGATATCCTGCCATTTTGTATGGCCATCAACAGCCATGTTAGAGAGGATTTGTTCTGTCACAGCTTTGCCAATAGAGGATGTTTCCAGGCCTTTGACTTTTTGTCAATACTGTAGGTGAAATACTGAAAGACTTTGTAGCATAGAAATGGATCCAATGAGTTTTGGGCACAATACTAAGAGATGTAAGAAGGTGTGGGGATTTGAATTGGATCTGAATGAAGGGTACTTTTGATGTCTGTGATGGAGTTCCAGTGACATATTAACAAAGGAACGTAATTGTGAAAAATAAGAAGTAAGTTTGTAATATCTCAGGTACAAAATTAATTTCCTTTCAGATAACTTTGGTAGGGGATTTTGTCATTTTGTTTATTTTCATAAGGAGAACCATTTTTCTTAAGAAGTAATAGAAGGTTTAGGGGTAGACGTGGGTTTGGGGATGGAAGAATTTCCCCTTGGACATGAGAATGAAGGGACACAAGCCAGAATAGATTCTAGCCACTCAGGATATACTTAAAGTGACTTTGGACTCACCCATACAGCTGGTGTTTTAATAAAACCTCTGGACAATATCTATGAATGGGACCATACAAACTATGAGTGAATCTGGGCCTGAAGCACATAAATCCTAGGACTCTATATATGGATCTCGTAGTGCTTATGACTATGGAGTTTGTATGGATGGCATCTATATTTAATGTAATTACAAACATAATGACTTTATATCTAGCATCTCAGTTTCACTTTGCTCAGTTTTGTTTCTTTTTAAAAATAATTTATTTTTGATTTGTGCACACTGCTATTTTTCTTGCATGTATGTCTGTGTGAGGGTGTCAGATCTCCTGGAACTGGAGTTACAGACAGTTGTGAGCTGCCATGTGGGTGCTGGGAATTGAACTCAGGTCCCCTGGAAGGGCAGTCAATGCTCTTAATCACTGAGCCATCTCTCCAGCCTCCTCCTCATTTTTGTTTGTTTTTCTTCCTGTTACTGTGTTCTTCCGGATTCGCCAAGTCTTTTTATTATCTCCTTTTGTATTTCTTTTTGTTTACACATTTTTCCTCATTAAACAATGATTATTCTAAAGATTACACCTATTAGAATATAATATTTATTAATTCTTTTATACATTATCCCCCAAATACTGGAAACATTTGCCTCTCTCCAGGCTGTGAACTATTGTCATGAATTTTCACTGCAGGCATTAGAATCTCATAGGACATTATCATCTTAAAAAGCACATACCCACTTAAAGGCATCCACAGTTTTTAATTATATTGCTCTACTTTCTTCTGTATTATTGCATGACATCATTTTGTTATTGAAAACTCCTTTTATTGTTTCTAATAAGGAGACCTAATAACGCTTCTGAGTTAGCTCTGAACTTTCCAGTAACCATGTATTGTATGCCTTACTGTTGCTCTTGTGTTTATGTTGGGTATGTTTTTCTGTATTTTTGAGATTAGTAGCATTTTCATTTTAATCAGTTTTATGACTTTTTGGTGTGTCTAGTTTTGGATTTTGTTTGTTCATTTTGTTTCGTTTTTGTTTGTTTTTTGAGACAGTGTTTCTCTGAGTAACAGTTTCTCTGGCTGTCCTGGAACTCACTCTGAGTAGACCAGGCTGGCCTTGAACTCACAGAGACCCATCTCCCTCTGACTCCTGAGTGCTGGGATTAAAAGCATGCACCACCACTGCCCAGTAGGTGTGTCTATGTCTAGCTTTTGTTTGGAGGTTTGTTATTTATTATTTGTGATTGCAGTGTCACTCAAATCTGTATTTCTTGTATCAGTATGGACAATACCTCAGTAATTGTGTTTCAAAGTTCTCTCCTTTTCCTCACCTCTGAGACTGTAGTTGCCTTTATGTTGGACCATCTCATCATTTTCCACGGATCTACTGTATGCTTGATATGTCTATTATTTTTCTCTTTCTCCTTATGCTTATGTTTGTTAGTTAGTTGTGTTTTGTCTTTTCATAATGTTTTATTACTGTAGCTCTGGCCAGTCTGGAACTTGTGTAGACTGGGCTGGCTTCAAATGCATAGAGATCTACCTGGCTCTGCCACCCTAGCGCTAAGATGTGTCTGGAGCTAGAAGTTTCTCTCAAACTTTTTGATATTACAATAATAGGCATGAGGGCTGGAGAGAGGATCAGTGATTAATTAAAGGTGCTTGCTACTCCTCCAGGGGACCGGATTTTTCCCCCAACATCCAGGAAAGGCAGCTTACAAATATCTGCAACTTCAGTGGGAGATCTGGTGCCTTCTTCTGGCCTCCACAGACATCTGTACAAACATAAAATACACACACACACACACACACACACACACACACACACACACACACCACACACACACACAAATTTAAAAAGAATAAATATGCAGCATAACTGTATAATGCAACCAATAAAAATACATGATAAGGTAATATGCTATTTAAATATTCTTTTCCCTTCAAGATGCTTATGCTATAAGCCATTTACACTGTTCATACTAAGTAATAATGAAATTGCATGTATTTCTCAATGCCCAAATCCTTGTTACTGTACTGTGAATTTATTATTAGCGATTTTCTTGTATTTACTGTTAGGTTTTCAATTGGAAGTTAGTTACCTACCCTGTTTGTAACAGTTTATTTAAAATAAAAAGTATCTTTACCAATGAAAGGGGTAAACTGAACTAAAAGGTTTCACTTCTAGGAATGAAGGAACCAGACCATCACTCAGCCCCTGCTTTAGAAGCCGTGACAGGCTACAGAAAAGACACGTAGGCCTGTAACACAAGGAAACTCCAGATCCTCTGGCCTCCCAGAGCCTAGGGCCAAAACTGAACACAAAGAAATTCCAGACACCCTCCCTCCACCCCCTCACCCCCACCCTTCCACCCCTACAAGCCTCCTAGGTACTTGGTTCCTGGGAACTGTTTAGACACAAAAGAAACTCCAGGGGAGATCAAAACCTCCCTTATAGTCTCCAAGATACAATTCTGAAAACTATTGGTATCTATGTACAACAGGTCACCTGCAAGTAACAAGAAAAAGCCATAGTAACCACAGAATATTCCCTCTCAGCACTGACCAATGAAAATACCTGGTACGCAGGTATTTCATGCCAAAATATGACTTTGAGAAATTTTCCTGATTATTCCCAAATGTCAACCAATCAGAAACAAACCCCTACCTCCTGATGTAATCCTGTTACTTTTGTCTTTAAAATCTAGCAGTATATAGGGAACTTTACCCCCTCTGGAGGCTGCTGCATCAGCTTGCTAGACGGGGGTGAAGGGGTGGGGATGGGGGGTGGGGTCCCTCCTTCAGTAGGATAAACAATTTAATAAACCTTGTGCATTTGCATAAGTGGTCTGTCTCCCTGGTCTCTTTGGGGATTCTTGTGACTCAGGCACAACAACCAAGAAGTTATTATTACTTTCATTTTAAGAGGAATATCAATGTTTGAACACAATTTCACCTGACTCTACACATAAAAGGGAGCAGTCGAGAAAACATGGAAGCAGATTCTTCCTAAGGATTATGTTGCTAAAAACTGATGTCTGTATTTGGACCTTTTTTTTTTTCTCCAAATGCTAGAAGTTCTGAAGTCTTTGTTTCTTGCCTCTTAACATATGATTTAAATTTAGTTTCTGAAGCATCCAATAAAATATATTCTTTCCATAAAGAGTTCTAAAGTTCATCCTTCAACTTCCTAGCACACTCCATGATATGTGCTTAGTAAATCCCTGCAATTTGTGTTCTTTACTCTGTTGACAAGAACTGTGCATTACTTTATCTTTCAAATGCTATATACCATTTAATGTTTTGTCTTCTCCATTTTTTTAATGTAAACATTGTAACTTTATGTAATTTTTTTTCATGTTTGGTATTTTAGATCTGATTCTGAAAGGTCATGTTAAAAAAAGGAGCCTCCCTGTGTCTCTAACCTCTAGACTTCCAGAGGTAAGAATTTATCTATGAACCTGTCTGAGTCAGTGTTCTATTGTTATGAAGAGACTCCATGACCAGGGCAACTCTAATAAAAGAAAGCATTTTATTGGAGGTTTAGAAGGTTGCAGTTCTAGAGAGTTGGTTCATTATCATCACAATGGGAAGCAGGCAGGCCAGGCACTGGGGCAGTAGCTGAGAGCTTTCTTGATCCACAAACAGAGACACTGGGCCCGGTGTTGGCTTTTCAAACCTCAAAGCACACCTCCAGTGACACACCTCCTCCAACAAGGCCACACCTCTTAATCCTTTCCAAACAGTTTGACTAACTGGGGACCAAGTATTAAAATGTGTTAAGCCTATGGAACCTTTCTCATTCAAGTTGAAGGAACCGGCTTCCCTTTCGGCAGCCATAACAGCCAAACATGTGCTTCTATGACCTTGACCTAGTCACTAGAAAGTCAGATGCCTGCCTTGTGACAAGGAATCAATCAGAAGTTAGCTGGTGGCGCTATGCTTTACGACCCTGGGTGTGCTTTACGGACAAGTGCATGACAATGACGTAGAGAGCATAGCAACCACCCTGGGAGGGCCTATGGGCCATAACAACCAGTTGGCCAGTCAACACAGGGCAAGCCCTCCAAGCCTGGAGGCACACCAATCGTGAGCCTGTGGGTACCCCTAGACACTCCCCTTACGCTGCCCTATAAAGATCTATGCGCAGCGGCTTCAAGCTGTCTTTTCTAGCTGTCCGCCATGGTTGGTGGGTGAAAGACCTGAGATAGGTGGGTGAAAGACCCGAGCTAACATGGGATTAACTCGTTAAATTACAATAAAGCCTCGTGTAGTTTGCAGCAAGCTCTCGAATCCGCCTGGTGATTGGGGTGACCGCGAACGTGGCCTGGGACCCCGGAAACTTGAGTTTTCGGGGGTCTAACAAAGTCACCACAAAGTTGGTAATTACAATTGTGTGACTAGGCATTTAAACCTGTGTGGTGATATGTTATTCATGATTTACTAAAGCTTGCCTGAGAATTCAGAAAGCAAAGTCAGCCATAAACCATAGAAGCCAGGCACACACTTTTACTCTCAGAACTCAGGATTAAGAGGTATGGATCTCTGTTAGTTCAAGGCCACACTGTGCTACACCAAATATATCCAGTCATAAAGAGAAACAGTTCACACAAAGATGATCTCAGCATTTGGGATCACATGCCTTTGAAGCCAAGACTCATGAGAGGTATTTAAGACAGGAACAGGGTCTCATAGCTGGCATTCATTCTCCAGCCACATTGAGGATAGGAAGACATTGAAGTCTCAGGATTCTCCAGCCACACTGAGGAGAGGCAGAAGTTTCAGATTCGGTGGAGCCAGGATTGCCTTTCCATCTGAGGTAGAGTAAGAGCTGGTTGCTTTGCTTTTCAGCTTGAAGCTTAAACCCCAACATCTGTCTCTGGGTCTTTTCATGCTACAAACCTGGGCAAATAAAATCTTGTGTTTGTTTTGTTTTTGTGGTGCTAATGGATTGAATAGGGACTTGCACATGCTAGGCAGACATTCTGCCATTGATCTATATCTGAAGCACATTTATTTATTATGTATTTAAAATTTCAGGCAGTATCAGCCAGTTGCCTAGGCTTGAGTTAAGCTTCCTTAGTAGCACAGCCAGGGATCCTCCTGATTTAGTCTCTTAGTAACTGGGATTACAGACCTGTACCATAAGGCTTGGCTCAAATATACACCGTGAGAGGCAAACTTTTCCATTCCGTTCCTGCTTTGTGATTGTTCCATTTGAACACTTTTGCTAATAGCAGCCCCGTTCATCCCAAAGCATAGCTGTTTTTACTTGATTTGCAATCCTTACAGGCTCTTTTTTCCTTTTTCTTGTTTTCTTTCTTTTCTTTTTAAATACATAGATGACAAGTTTGTCTTTATAGTTTGAAACAACTGAAGATAAAACCTAGCTTAATTCCAGGTCCCTTAAAATTAACTATGAACAAAGCTTTATAAAATGAGAGAGTCATATGTGGGTTAGAAAATCTATTACTATCTTCTAGTGAAGACTATGAATAAGCTAAGACTTAGTGACTATCAAACTCCTGGACTTTATCTGCTGGGAACTGCAGACTGACTTAATTGGTCCTTTATGCTTTTGACTTATTCATCTGGCTGCTACAGATGTATATCTGTATTTACTTTTAGGTTTTTCCTTAAGATTCTCAAATAATTAAGGTCATGATGAGTGAGGCACTGGGGGAGAACCTGATTTCTAGATGTGGTAATTTTAATATTCCCTTCAATTCCACCCAGGGACCCAATAGAGCAAGTCTACCTGGTATTGAACACAGACAATAGTCTTTATATTTCTTTATTAATATGTTAATCTCTGTTCTCCTCTAAGTAAAAGAAAACAGTCTGGCTGAAATGTTTGATTTAAAAACAAACTGGATTTAAAAGTCTGTTTTCTTCACCCTGCTAAGACACACATTTTATAAACTTTCCAGATAACCAAGCTTGAGAAACAAGTTTTTGAATAGAGTAAATAAATTGATCTGAGGCCAATTCAGGGTTTCTAAAACAGGTGGCTTAAAGAGGAAAAGCTAAGATAACTGTTACATGGAATGATAAAAAGCTAAACAACATTTTATTCTTAGCAGAGAAAAACTTTTCTTTAAAAATGTATTGTTACTATTAGCGTGTATGTGCATGTCTCTCTCTCTCTCTCTCTCTCTCTCTCTCTCTCTCTCTCTCTCTCTCTCTGTGTGTGTGTGTGTGTGTGTGTGTGTGTATGCATGTGTGTGAAAGTGAAAGGACAACTTTGTGCAGTGGGTTCTGTCTTCCATGTTTTATGCTGGCTCTGGGAATTGAACTCAGGTCACCAGGCTTAAGAGGTGTGTGCTTTCCTTTACCCACTGAGCTGTCTTACCTGTTCCCAATACCTGTTATTTTTCTGTTTTTTTAAACAAATGAAAACATCATTGTATTATGACTTTTTCTCAGCTGAAGACATGGAAGGCAGAAGGAAAGCCCATTTCATTTCCAGAAGCCATGATGATTTTTTTTCCATCCTCCTCTTTGAATTCCGACGTAAGAAGTAAGAAGCAAACATTCATAGCCAGATAGTTCCCTGTTTATCTTGCATATGCAGCCGCTGAGCAGAGCATACCATCAGCTAGTTTTGACACCAGCCATTTGTGCTGAAGAAATGTCTAATTTTTTGCTTCCCTCAGATGGTTTCACACTCTGAGAACAAGTACAGTTTTTTTTTTTTTTTTCCATTATAGCATTCATTTTGGGTTAGACTACACCCATTTCTGGGAACCCACCAACACAAATGTTAATAGTATGCAGATCTGGCCTTTCCTAAGATGGTGTTGCCTCAGCCAAACTTCACTTCCTGGGGAGGATGCTAAGACAAGTCACAAATCTTGCCAAGTTGCACTAATGTACTGAGTAGACCTGATGTTATCTTATTGCTTGCTTATCAGGAGCCAAATCGTTGTGCATACATATTAATCATCTCTCTTCTTGTGTGCTTTTCCTGACTATGGATTTCCATTGAAATAGAAATTTTAAGTGGATGCTTGGTCTCTGTGTGTCTTTCTTTATGATAACATCAATCGTGATGTTTTTTATGTCATTTCTCACATGAACTGAATGCAATGTAGTATTCTCAAGAAATAGCTTAGTGATTTGATGCAGACCGTTTCTTCTGTTGACTGTTGGGGGTCGTGTTAATTGCCTCTAGAAGAAGGAGACTACTTTTCAGTGATCCCTAAACTATAATGGGTATTCTCCCTGGCTGCATCAAAGGCTGCACACCTGTCCTGTCTGCTCTCCATAACTCAGTTTGGTTTCTGAAATTCTAAACTTATACATACATTTGTAGTTATGCGACATCCTCTCATTTCCACATATCCACACATTTTTTTTTCCGTTATAAAAACCTTGGGAAATTCTGCTTAGACATGGTGTCTCTGGCCAGACATTGGCTGGTCTGAAGAGTTCCCTATCTCTTTCAAGAAGGCTCCCTTGCTTTCCTCCTACCATGTGCTCACTTGCCTGAGAGTTTTCAATCTGTAGGTGCTCTTTAGCCAGTGGTGTCTTCTCCATTACCTGCAACAGCTTAAAGCTTGCTCATTCTCAGACTACATCTCCAATCACATGCTTTGTTTTCAAGGAACAGTCTTCCTTTCCCAATACTCTAGTTTGAATGTGTCCCCTTCTAAGCTGGGCTTTTGGAGGTATGGATGGTCACTGTACCCTTTAAGGATTGACACAGAAGGCACTTGACATAAGGAAGAGTGGACCAGCACAGTCTGTTTGAGCCCTTGATATTGACTTCTCAGCCTTTATGAGAAATAAATGTCCTTTGTTTAAAAATTGCTAATTTATAGTAATTATATATATTGATTTTGTTTTGTTCTTCAAGACTGGGCTTCTCTGTGTAGCCCTGCTGTCCCGGAGCTAGCTCTGTAGACCAGGCTGGCCTCAAACTCACAGAGATCCACCTGTCTCTGCCTCTCAAGTGCTGAGATTAAAGGCCTTTGTCACCACTACCGGCACTATATTACATCTTAACCTGTTTTTGTTTTATTTTAATATTTTGTCTTTCCATTTTAGGGACCATACTACTATTTGTTTTTCTTTTAATATTTGGAATGACTTAATTGCAGTCTACTTCTCTGACTACACCACACTCCATGAAGTACCAAATATGTTCATCATTCACTCCTCACTATCTAGTAAGATGCAGTTTTTTGTTTGTTTGTTTGTTTGTTTTTAAAGCAATCCCACGTTCCAGCTGCAGAGCCTTGATTCTAGACCTAGCTCTGTCATGTAATCTTGCTACAACTAACTCTTTCCGTTACTGCAGTGAGATTAACACTAATATCCACTTTGCAGAGTCATTTTAAAGAAATATTTATATTACGTATGTTTGCTTCCAGGCACACATTTAGTACAATGCCTGCAGTTTATAATTTTAAATAAATGTCAGATATTTTGAAATAAATGTTTGATGAAAGAATAAATAATAAAACTGACATGGATTCTCTAGTACAATTTAGGTACATCTTGCTGTTATCTTATGAATACCTAGTTTTAGAGACCTGTGATAACCAGGTTTGAGAGTAGACTCTGATCATGCATGGGTGTGGAAGAAAGCTCATGGAGCTATCACTTGTTCACAAATGTAAGGAAACAGCTTAGTATGTATCTTAGCCACTGAAGCAGCTTGAAGAAGAGAACTCATGCTCATCACTGGGTCACTATTATTTAGCACTGTGCCACCTGAGGAGAAGAGTGTTCCAGGACTGGTAAGGAGCACATGCCCAGCATTCTCAAGGTATCAGACTCAACACCTCAACACACACACACACACACACACACACACACACACACACACACACACACACACACACGATTTAAAATTGTCCCAGCATATAATTGAATATATGAAACTATTTCATGTCTATTAACAAAAACAAAACATTATTTATTACTATCAGCTTATTTCAACTTATAGGAAGTTAAGAACTTGTTTAATGAATATAAGTAGTTGAATATTAAAATCTGAACACTAAGCAGTTTTAATATCAAATATTTGACTTACTATTATAGTTTATTTTAATCCTATACAATAAGGTCACAGGAAAATTCTATACAAAAGCTCAAAATAAGTTTAAGTAGGGTTATTGATGCTGTATTTATTAATATGAACACATAGTAAAGTACATTGCATCTTGCATTTTTGTTATTATTAATTTTTAATAAAAATTTTTATAATAATTTGATTATATTCAATTTCCTCTGCTAATCCTTTCTAGATCTCCAGATCCTGTCTACTTTCTGCCCCATACAACTTCATGTTTTTCTTTCTCTCTCTCTTTCTTGGTCTCTTTTTCTTTTTCTCTCATAAACAACAGCAACAGTAACAACAAAAACAACAACAAAAAATCCAAAATTACCAAAAAAAGTCCATTTTGTTCAGTTATTCTTGGGCATGGGGTCTAGCAGATATCAGTTGCAAATAACTTCATGACTGGGGATGGTAGTGCCAGGATTTGTATGGTTTGAACCTGTGCAGCTCTTGTGAGTGCTATCACACTCTCTGTAAGTTCATGTGAGTATCATTCCTGTTGTGTCTACATGATGCTTTTTCTTTGGAGTCATCCACCACCCCTGGATCTTACACTCTTCCTGTTACCTGTTCTGCATAGATCCCTGAGCCCTGAGGGGAGTGGTTTGAAAAAAAAATCCCACTAAGGCTGGGTGCTCCAAAGTCACTCCCTTTTGGCATATTGTCCAGTTGTGGATCTCTGTGTTAATTACTATCTCCTAGCATCAAGAAGCAACTTAATGAGGGTTGAACAATGTACTAATATATGGGTTTAGCAATATGCCATTAGGAATAACTTAATTTCTATGTTTCTTTAGCAGAATAAGAGTAGCACATTTTCCTCTAGGGTTCATGACCTATCTAGTCTCAAATTCTTAGCTACTTTAGCAGCATGGGGCATGGGTTTCATCTCAGGGAGTGGGCCTTAAATTCCGCTTTAGAAAGTGGTTGGTTACTCCCATAACATTTGTGCCACCATTGCACTAGCATATCTTGTCAGTGGGTAGCTATTGTAGGTCACATGGTTTGCAGCTGGGTGGTACTGATGCCTTTCTCCTCCAGTATTGACACTTAGATTAAAAAAAATTATTATGATCTCAAACATAGAACATCATTATGCTGACATTGTGTGCCCATAAGAAAATGTGTTACTATTCTAAAAGTTTATAAGATGTAATCTATGACCTAATGTCTTAGTATGCATGCATATGTGCATGTGTGTATATGTGTGTTTGCATAAAGAATTCTAGAAGAATGTGTCAAAATCTTACGCTTTCTTTCCTGGAACTAAAGTTATAAGGTAACACAGTCATCCCCATATCCAGCCCTGCTTTTGTTTGCCTATTTGTTTTTTTTGTTGTTTTTTAGATTTTTGTTTTCAAGATTTTCTATTATCAGGATGCATTCTATGAAATTACATAGACATTTAGCATAATGACACCACTTCTCCAGTGTCAAAACCTATAGGCTCTAAACTCTATTGCCTAAAGCCCAAAGTTGCTATATAACATGGAGTCATTTTCTACCCAGGTACTCCACCAACTTCAGTTTGGGGTAATATGAGTTCTTTAGCAGGAAACTGGATATACCTTGACAACTAGAGGGTTCTCATAAAAACATTAATCTGACTGAAGTGCATAGTGACACCTAATGAACTGTCTCTGCAGATGATGGCCAGTTACCATTTCCAGAGATCACTTCCCTGCTTCTTTTCTTTAAGTACACAGTCTTAAATAAACTATTCTTTTATAAAGCCCACATAATTTCCAGCACAGAGGGGGTCAGTATTTGAGTTTTGTGTACAGATATAAGGGAGTCCTTATTTTGTCTTGGCAAAAGAAAGCTTTTCTGCTTGCTGTGCTACTAACACACTTTTCTATGGAATGAGAGAGTTTTAGAGTTTATTGTGGTCACCCAGCTTTTCTTCAATTAGTAACTTATAAAATGAATTTATAGTTGCTAGGGCTTAAGACGAAAAGGAAGTTAATGTCATATCCATTCAACAAGTCAAAGAACACATTCTCTCTCCCCAACAAATTTCCATTTTGGCAACGGACAGTTATCCCTGTGCAACATCTATAAATCAGAGTAGATACTGGCCAAGTGGACTTGGCAACAGGGAATAACTTCTGTCCAATAAAAACCCACTGATGTTAGGGGAGGGAGAGGGTAATGTATTTTGAATCACATTATAAATTGTCTCAAGTTTTCTGTCTTGGTACATGTGACAGAAACTATACAATGTCTGCCCCCTTTTGATTTAGTGATTTCACTTTGGGTAATAGTCTCCTCAAAAAACAATCTGAAAGCAAACAAGTGATTTGTTTCAAGCATTTGCACAAATCTATTTATGGAAGGGAAAATTTAAACATAATCCAATGCCCAACAAGAAGTGTTCAATGAAGCTAGTGATTGATACCAAAGAATACTAGCTGCCCATTAAGTGGTATGGACTATGTCAACACAGAGCCACATGCACAGTACATGAAAGTGGAGTAAGAACAAGACACATATCTGAAACCTGATGAGATCTATACGAATGCATACCCATATGCCCTGGAGGACAATCAGGAGATTATTGTGGGAGGAGGGAAGGAATGTACACTTGTCGATATATTGAGACTGTCTATTTCCAAAGTCTTCATGCAACTCTTCTGTTCATCTAAGAGCAATCTTGTGAGACAAACATTATTTATCTAATTTCTAAACATACACAAAAAAATCAAATGGCTTGTCCATACTCACCCAGATGGCTTGGTGAATAAGAATTTAAAATCTATGTGGTATGTAAAGGTCCCTGATTATCCAGTTCACATTTAGAACACATTTTCTGAAGGTTCTCCAGTACCACAATCAGTCATATTACATAATCCTGCAAAATGGATTGACTATTCAAGATATTTCTCCTTGATGCTAATTGGCATAGATATTCATGCATTTAGAATAAATAGCACAGTTTACATTTGTTTCAGGATAGCATATCCGAAGCCAGTAAGTTCTTGTGTGTGTGTATGTGTGTGTGTGTGTATGTGTGTGTGTGTGAGAGAGAGAGAGAGAGAGAGAGAGAGAGAGAGAGAGAGTGAGAGAGAGAGAGAGTTTGCATACACATTAAGTGTCTATGTAATGATTAAACCATAGGAAGTTAGCTCTCCAAAGTTCACTAGATAAATATAGTTGAGATCGGGTGCTAAATATGTACATTTATAATGGTTATTTATACTTATCAACCTCTTTCTAAGGGTATACAGAGTAGTTAAATTATGGAATTCCTTAAAGACTAAACATGGCAAATGTTCATAGCCCACAATTTTCCTCTTCCACAGAGATAAATGACAAATCTTTAAGTATTAGGACAGGAAACTACCATGAAACCCTGAAGTGAATCTTCCTTGAAAGAGAAGTGCCTGGCAAGTTATTCTGTAGATAAGGATACACATTCTGCTGTTTTGAGGGATCAAAAATTAGTTACGAGTGAATAATGAGAAGCAGCAGAAAGTGGGGATTCTTTGTCTAGGAGGTTGCACTTTGAGAGCCAATTTTGACTCAGCATTGTGGTCGGGGTGGCCGTGGTGGTGGGGAATGTGTCTCAAAGCAACAAAATGAGAATGGTGTCCTCTGGGATGAGGTCAAGTCAGGGAGGAATTATCAACATGACAGAGAAGTACATGTTTTTCTTATAAAGCATCATTTCAAAGTCTTCGTCAGTGGCAAGTTACATCATTCACCCCCTTTTCCTTGCTATGACCTTGGCTTTGAAACATTACCTTTGCAAGCAGAAAGTTTCTAGCCTGGTCCAGACAGATTTGGAGAGAGCATAGCTAGCCCTGTAATCTCTATCAGCCTTTTGGGGTACCGTAATTCATTGTACTGCAAAAGGGCATCTCGTTAAGACACAACTAGTATTTTATTATGAAAACATTGCATTAAGATAGGTTTCAAAGTTCCACCCAAAGCTTGGGTTCAACCCTGCCATGGAGAAACTGCAGTTCTATCTCTATCATTTTTGTTTATATTCTAATAGGTGGACTGTGTGTTCTAACAGTGCTCTGAGTTCTGGGATTAAAAAACAAAACAAAACAAAACAAAACAAAACAAAACAAAACATGGACTTGTCAAAGAATAGAGACAACACAAAGTCAATATTGTTATTCTACTTTACCCATAAGAGTCAGAAATCACCAACAAAACCTTCTTGCTAAGATCCACAAACAACTTTTTAATCCCCCTGTCAAGGATGTATTCCAGACCCTGCAGCCACGTCCTCATAGAGGACAGGCTTTCCAGTGTTCCTTCTGCCTTGTGAAGGAAACAGCAGATTCAGGTGGCCAACATCTGTGACTGAAGAACAATGTTAGTTTACATTTGTCCAGAATGACTCAAATTTTTGTATCATTTTGGACTGTTTCCTAGTTTGTGAAATAAAAGCTGGTCGGCAGCTAGTTTGCTAATTTCGGCTTGAAGTCCTGTCTTTTTGACAGACTATACCTTTTTTTCATGTGTGTAAGTCATCAATATTTAAAATTGGGGTACCTTATTTAAAATCCATTTCTGGATTCTCTAGACACAGTTGACTGAGCCAGACCATAATTTTCCATGATAATAATGAGCAGGCATTAACAGTGAATTTTAGGAAACAGGGCAATCTACAATGAAGACATAGAGTGAATTCATATGCCACTGCTACCAAGCCAGAAGACATATCTCATCAAAGCACCATATACAGTAATGTCATGGTCTATGAATCAGAGCCACTTGCAAAGAAAGCATGCAAATATGTCATGGTTTCCAATGCAACAACAACAACAACAAAGTAAATAAAGTGATTTCAGAGTAATAATTGTTAATATTACAATTTAGAACATAACAACATGACTGATTACTTGATTAAAGTATTTGCTACAAGACAAAAAATAATACCAAAGCATTGTGACTATGAACCTGAACTAAAGCCTTTTGGCAAACATTGTTGCAGTAAAAGAAACAGAGTTGAATTTCTCAGTGTAGCACATGAGCACAGGGCTTTGACTCAGACTCCATGGGACGTGGTACCATGGAGTAATTACCATGGTTTAAAATACCCCTTTCTGTATACATAGTCCCCGGAGAAGGGGAAAGGGACAAGATCTCCTGAGCAAATTGGGAGCACGAGGCGGGGGGTGGGGGGAGCGGGGTAGGAAAAAGAGGAGGGAAGATGAGGAATAGGGAAGAGACCATGAGGGATCAGGAAGATTGAGTGGGAGGGGGGAGAATAAAGGAGAGCAAGAATAGAGAAACCTTAATAGAGGAAGCCATTATAGGTTTAAAGAGAAACCTGGCACTAGGGAAATATCCAGAGACCCACAAGGATGAACCCAACTAAGCAAAAGTGGAGAGGTTACCTTAAATGCCCTTCCCTTTAATGAGATTGAAGACTACCTTTAACGCCATCCTAGAGCCTTCTTCTAATAGCTGATGGAAGCAGAAGCAGAGATCCACAGCTAAGCACTGAGACAAATTCCTGGAATCCAGCTCCAGAGAGGGAGGAGTGAGGGGTCAAGACCACGCTGGGGAAACCCACAGAAACAGTTGACCTGAGCAAGTGAGAGCTCACGGACCCCAGTTTGACAGCTGGGGAACCAGCATAGGACTGAACCAAGCCTCCTGAAAGTGTGTGTCAGTTGGAGGGCTTGGGCAGTTTGTGGGACCTCTGACAGTGGAACCAGTATTTATCCCTATTGCACAAATGGACTTTGGGAGCCCATTCCCTATGGAGGGATACTCTCTCAGCCTAGATACACAGGGGGAGGGCCTAGGTCCTGCCCCAAATGATGTGACAGATTTTAATGATCCCCATGGAAGGCTTCACCCTCCGTGGTGAGTGGATGGGGGGGTAAGATGTGGGGTCGGTGGGGGGATGGGAGGATGGGAGGCAAAGGGAACAGGAATTGATATGTAAAATAAGATTGTTTCTAAATTAAATCAAGAAAATACCTCTCTTTGAAAGATCTTCATTCTCTGTATAGGATATAAACCAACCAGAACATGATTTCAGCAATTTGTGGATAACACTTGAAAGAGAAATTATCCAACTATAAACATACATTGGTAGGAAAGGAGGAAAATAAACTTTTTTTCTGATTTAATTTAAAAACGATAATTAGTTCATTTTCAACAGAACTTAATTCTGAAAATGTTTTTGCTGTAACCATTTTTTGAGTTTGTAGAATGTAATGTTACCCCAGGTAACAAGTTCCCTAGTGAAATACAATTAGATGCTACGTCTACTATTCTCAAGTCTACAGTGTTATTAGATTATCATTGCCTTGCAAATTAATACTTGCTTCCATTCCTGTATAAATGGCCAAAAGGAAAATAGCATTCAAATAAATGGAAAACAGCAGAAATCAGGGGGAAAAAAAAAGACTGAGTTTCCCTAGATTCTCCTGGGAAAAATAGGCTTTGTAGAGAATGGTGATCTTAGTAACAGATCTTCATTTGTCTAAAAATTAACAGAGGAAACAAGTGACTGACCACCAGAAAAAGCTTGTGTAATAAATGTGATCTTTCAGATTTACAGCCGATAGACCAACTGGACAGTTGTTGGCCTAATCAGTTCCTTTAGCAGATCAACATTTCCATTACTAAAAGAAAACGTATACCTCTGAGCCGAATACTACTCTCTGCAGACCAAAAACTGCAGTTGCCATGGCAACTGCAAACTGTGGCAGTGCCTGTCATGACCCAGTAGCAGTATAACTGGAAACACCTGCCTGGAAATCACGAACTGGCACAAGGTCTTCCAGAGGAAATATTGGAGAGAATTCAACCTGAAAAGATTCCCTCCGTTCTGGTCTCAGGCTCTCCCACTGCATATGTTTATAATGTTGCTACTACTGCCAACATCTGCAGCACACAAAAGGGAAACACAGAGAGGAAATGGATTGCTTTGTTCGCTGCCAAGAATACATCTTCTCAACCATTAAGTTTGCTCTTAAACATACAGTTCCTAAAAAAATAAAATCTCTTCCAGACCGAAGAGGACAAAGAACAGTGAAGTCATTTTTTTCTTTGACCCAAATCAGTGCTTTCCCATGTTAAAACACAGTCTCTGGTCTCCTTCCTTTCTGATTTTGTCTCTCAGACAAGGGTCTAGGAATCTGTGTTTCTAAAGCCAGGTAACTGTGCTGGTGCAGACCCAGAACACAAAGGAAGAAACATATGTAAACAGCAAAACTTAAAGAATCCTGAAGGTTTGCTAATAGCATCTTGAGAAGAATAAGACAAAATTCTTCTTGCAGACTCACCAACCATATAGACAGCAATGGCTTAGAAACCACCAGCCTTTTACACACACTCTCTCTCTCTCTCTCTCACACACACACACACACACACACACACACACACACACACACACCCTTAAGATGCAAAATTTCAGGTTCTAACCCAACAAACTTCTTTGAGACAGTCCTGGCTGGAACTCAGTATCAGATTAATTTTTTTCACCAAGAGAAGTAGATTCCTAAGCAAGATTGTTCCCCTGTCTTGGGAACAATTGATTTGGGCCATGCCATCGCTTTGTATTGTATGGTTTGACTTGAAACCATGTTTTTTGATTCAGGTATTCAGATTTGGTGGGTCTGGATGGGGTGGGAGAATCCACAATTGTATCAAGAACTTGGAGTCAGTAACCACAAATATCAGTCTTCAAAGGATGTTTAGTACAGACACCCTTAGAAGATGGAGGGAGCAAAGCAATCCAGAATTGAATAATGGAGATGGCGCAGCTGCTAAGATAAGACCTGAGTTCAGATCCACAGAATGTGCATAAAAAGCTGGTGTGCAAAGTAACCTGTATCCTCCATGCTGTTGGAAGAGGGGTAGAGACAGGTAGGATCCTGAAGCTCACTGCTTAGCCAGTCTAACCTAATAAATGAGCTTTGCCTTTAGTAAGAGTCTCTGTCTCAAAAATAAAGGTAGAGTGATCAATGAAAGACCCCTGGTGTCAAGCTGTGGTCTCAGCATGTACAACCACAGAACAAAGAACACACACACACACAGAAACAAATACACACTACACACATTATATATTATGCACATGCACTATACACATTCTATACACACACTATGTACACACACTGTACATAACACACATTAAGCACACACTGTATATACACTATTCACACACTATACATACACATGCTATACACACTATATATACACACATTGTACAACAACTATACACATATACTATATGTGCATACTATACATACATACCACACTAGACATACTGTACAAATATACTACACACAAACAGACACACACTTTTTTTCCTGAAAATTCTGGAAAGCATTTCATAGTCTGGCTGTTACAACAATTGAGAGCAGTCAGTTGCCTATGGGAGGGAAGTGTGTGTCTTCATCTTAGGGAAGCATTGACACCAACTCTTTCACAGCAGTATTATTATTATTATTATTATTATTATTATTATTATTATTAGTTCACTAAGTTGCCTTTAGATGAATGTTTGGACTTTCTTCTAGTTCTGATGGTGCCTGCCAAGATTAAACCTTGACTGAATTTTTGCAAAAGCTAGATACTAGATCTGCTAATCCTTAAACTTGAACATTTGAGGCCTGCAACCTGAGAAAATAAGTGTTAGTTTTAACATCACCCATGTATTCAATTCTCTCATAGCAATCTGGATTTACTTTAGGAAGTGCCTAACACCTGCAAGTGTCTGGCAATAGTTTTTTACTTGTTTTGTGCTAATGTCTCACCTCACACTTGACAAAATTGTGTAGGGTACCTAAGTGTATTAAGATTATGCTATGAAAATTCTTGTCTGGCCACGGGTCATCTGAAATTTGGTTTATATTTGTGATCAAATATAAAGCAACAAGCTACAACCTGTGCAAAAATAAATTATACACATACATACAATAAAGAAATAAACAAAGGTGTCTGGGTGCATGCCTTTAATCCCATCATCCAGGAGGCACAGACAGGTAGATCTCTATGAGTTTCAAGCAAGCCAGGGCCACCTAGTAAGACTCTATCTAAAATAAATAAATAGACACAACAATAAACAAAAAAATCTTTGCTACACTGTGGAAAACCTACAGCTGAGTTTTCTCAGATCATCTGCACTCACCTTTCTGTGGTTCATCTTTTTCTCCGTGGATTGTGTTAGAGCTGGAAACAAACAGTTCATTATTACATCTAGAAAGTGCTCTTTTGCATTGTTAAATCCCATCACACACAGGGAAAGTGAAATTAAACAGTTGCAGTGACACAATAGTTCATCCTGCTATTCTTCAAAGATCAGAGGCACTGAGGTGTTTCTCTGAACTCACATGATTTATTCCCAACAGCGATTTCCTAGTTTAATTACCATTTTTTCCTAACACCCGGAATCTGAGTAATACATATTCTGATTGAGTATGGTCTTTGTCAAGAGTGTACAGATAAGAAAAAGACAAAAATAAAAAATGTTTTACTTTTGCTGGCCATATAAAAGACCACAGAGGTACCAGAACAAGCCACTCAGATTCATTTTTGTTTAGTTTTGAGACAGGTTTTCTCTGTATAACAGCCCTGGCTATCCTGAAACTTGCTTTTTTAGACCTGGCTAGTCTTGAACTCTCAGAGATCTGCCTGCCTTGGCTTCCCAAGTGCATGACACCACTTAGATTCTTGAAGCTTTTATCTTTGCACATTCTTCCCCTGATGCTCTGTGTCCCATCTTTGCTGTCCTGCCTTATTTTCTGGAAAGTAGGGGTGAGGTGAGGATTTGTTTTCCTTTCCAGAAATCCTGCAACATCCAGAACTTACTCATCATTAAGCATCATTAAGGCATTAGTGATGGTGTAGGAGCTGCACTGGTGAGTTTTTGTTTTTGTTTTTGTTTGTTTGTTTGTTTGTTTTATAAGATTTATTATGTATACAGTGTTCTGCCAGCATACATGCCTACACACCAGGAGAGGGCACCAGATTTCATTATGGATGTTTGTGAGCTACCTGGTTGCTGGGGAATTGAACTCAGGGCTATTAACCTCTGAGTTATTAAAGAAATAAATGAGGGCTGGAGAGATGGCCCAGCCGATAAAGGCAAGGCTCACAACCAAAAATGTAAGAAAGAAATGAATATTGTGGTTTTGTCTTTTGTTTGTTGGTTGGTTTTTACCAGTTAGGGTAATGTCTTTCATAAGAACCTAAATCTCCCAGAGATTTTGTTAAACACAAACTTTGAGAGGAAGCTGTGGCACTCTGCATTTTAAAAGTTTGCAGTGGTAGGATGGGCTGGTTGACTGGACAGCCACACTGTGAGCTGCAGAGAGAATTTTTTCCTCCTGAAGGCACATGATTAGCACTCAAAGTTTTTCATTTTACTCCTTGCTGCTTTGACGTTTGTTTGCCTCTATCCTAGGCAGGATTTGTGTTGCAAGGCATGCATCGTGATGGGTCTTTACCATGGAAAGATGAAACATCATTACCACTAGGTGGGAAAATTCTGTTGCCTTTCTAAACAACAACATTCCAGAAGGCTCTTTTCTTTTCCACCTTTACTCTCCCTTCCCCTGTTGCTCATCTCTCTTCCTTTCTCCCCTCTCCCCTCCTCCCCTCTCCCCTCCTCCCCTCTTTCTTCTTCCTTCTCCTCTCCTCTCTCCTCTCTCCTCCTTGCTTCCTCCCTCCTTCCTTCCCTCCATCCCTCCTTCCTTTGTTCTTTCCTTCCTTCCGCTCATCTTTTTCTTTCTAGACAGAATCTTACTTTTTGGTTCAATTGGATGTGTTAATCCCACTGGTCTAGAATAAGACCACTACCACAATTTAAAAACAATTTTTGAATCAAGCTTTAATTAAATACTGGCCTATAGATGGGCTCTGTCTATCTTTGCATTTCCAGAAAATGGTCCTGAATCAAGTTTTACAGCAGTTTAAGTATTTTTCATTAGGTCCAATCAGGGACAAGCATACACTGAAGTACCCCCAGCCTGCATCCAATCAGGGACAAGCATACATCCTGAAGTACCTCCAGCCTATGCCCAATCAGGGACAAACACACATCCTGGTACATTCCCTGCTTGTGAACTTCTTGCCTGCAGATGATCAAGCACATCCGGTGCAGAAGGACCAAACAAACCCGTTCAGATGAGTGAAAACATGTGGCTTGTTACCTCCCATAAATAATAGCCTCCAGCATTTCAGGAACTATTGGTCTTTGGCCAAAGGGCTTGCAGATCAGAGGCATTTTGTTTTCTTGAATCTCTAAGGCATAGTAATTAAAACTTAAAATTTAGGGTTCACAATAGAGCCCTTTCTGGAGGCTGCTTTCTGAGCACATATAAGATCTAGGGGACCCCAAGTTAGCAATTACATGACCCCTGTTAAACAACATCTGAAAAGAGTAATTTTCAGTCAGTGATTGCTGTAGTTTGGCTCTTGAATGAGTACCAAAGGTCCATGCATTGAAGACTTGATTTCATTATCCCAACATAGGGAGACAGTGGAACTTGGAACAGAAAGGAAATAGTGGGGCCACCCTTGTGTCTCTGAAGAGGCTGGTGGAGCCGAAGAACATTCCTCTTTAAACTCACTGGTCATGAGGGGAGTGGATTTGCTGCATTCTTTGTGCGGCCACCATTGTGTGCTGTCAGGACACAAACCCAAGCAATGAAGCCCTCTGATAGCAGACACAGTCTCCTTGTAAACCAACTGTACATAGTGTTCTTTTCGGGGACAGAGGAGGCTGACAACACAGGGCTTAGATGATGTTTCACTTGTCTGGAAACTGAGTCATTTCCACACAGAGAAAAGAGCATACGCGGAGATCTGGAGGCTCTGGCTCTTTCATGATGGCTTTTGATAGGTGGTTTTAAAACTTGGCAAATTTGTTACAGAAAAAACAACACAAAACAATGCTATTGTGAGAAATAGAATGACCTCTGTAATTACTAAAAACTGGAAATAAGCCACAGAACCAGGCAGTGGTGGCGCACACCTTTAATCTCAGCACTTGGGAGGCAGAGGCAGGAAGATCTCTGTGAGTTTGAAGCCAACCTGGTTTACAGAGATTGTTCCAGGACAGCTAGGGCTATTACACAGAGAAACCCTGTCTTGAAAAACCAAAAAAGAAATAAAATAAATAATGCACAGATATTCTGAAAATAAAGTACTCAAAAGTGTAAGGGGTCATTAAATGTTGTATAATTAATAATTCTCAACACCATCTTTTTAAAAGGACTTTTTTTTTTCTCTGTAAATATAAGCCAAAAGGAAAGACTATGTTTTGCAGTATTTCTTGAAGAGGTTGCCATGGAAAAGCTGGCTATCTGAGCAGGCCTGTATGATGGAGAATACACTATAGGACCCCAGAAACTCGCTTCTCACTTTCAAACACCAGATTCACTTCCCAATGCAACTGAACACAATATCTTATGACTAGGGCTCTTTGGAATATTTCACATGCCTGGGAGAATGTTCTAAGACATGGTTTACATGGCTTGCCTTCTTTCTGATTGTGGCTTTTCCTACCATCCTACAGTGGCGGGTACACATTAATTGCAAAAACACTAAAGTAAAGCAGAGCAACACGTTCCAATGTAGCTGACAGTCAAGCCATTTACTTGTTCTGAATCTTGTTTTGAGCTGTTTGTACTATTCTTGATTTTAAAATGAAATGCCAAAGAAGACAGGCCTTCTGCCCAAAGAGGTCCCCACCTATCCTGGGCACCAGGGAGCTCAGCTGTAGCAATGTTCTCAAAGTGAACTTCCTCTGGGGGTGTTCCCAAGACCTTTACCAAGGTTTCATGAAGTAAAAATGCTTTTCATAAACATATGAAAGACACTGTTAGCCTTTCTCCCTGCACTGCCATTTGCATAAGTGACACAGAAGCCAGAGTGGTGGAGATACAAATGTTCCAACAGAGAACACCAGAGGAAACCAGAGGACCTGCTCATTTGATTACTGTGTTCTCACTGCAGGTGGGGTGGGGCGGAGGTGAGAGAGAGAGACAGAGAGAAAGGGAGGGAGGGAGGGAGAGAGAGAGAGAGAGGGAGGGAGAGAGAAAGGGAGGGAGGGAGAGAGAGAGAGAGAGTGAGAGAGAGAGAGAGAGAGAGAGAGAAAAGAGGGGGAGGAAGAGGAGGAGGAGGGTAAGGTGAGGAGGGAAATAAAAATGAGCATCGCTTGTCTTTGATGAAGCAGTAAAAAATCAATGTACTGAGTCCTAACCTTTGAGCCCCTGTCTTTCAAACACTGTGTGATTAAATGCAAAGTATGGCTAAGTCACTTCTGCTTGCTACCACAGCATGATGGCTGCTTAATGAAAAATGCGGTGGAATTGTTTCAGCCAGAAGCTAAGCAAGAAGCGTGTGTGTGTGTGTGTGTGTGTGTGTGTGTGTGTGTGTGTGTGTGTATGAAGTAATTTTCTCTTGGAATAATGACTAGCAGACATACTATGCTTTTTAGATTTAGGGATTTTGCAGGTAGTTTCATGAATATGAAGGAAAAGAGTCTGTCACTTCAAAGAATACTGACTGTTGCCAGTGGTAATATTTGAGCTTTCCAGCAAAGACTGGAATTTTGAAATGTGTCTACCACTGTAAACCTGAGGTCTTTCCCATGTATTAGGACATTTGCAACATAGATGGGGACATTCACTAACAATATTGTTTTATATTTATGTTGGAATATTTGACAACTCGATATTCTTCATAGCTCAACGAGTCAACGAGTCAGTGACTGTTGTGTGGTCGTTTGAATGAGAATGGCCCCCAAAGGCTCATATATTTAAATGTTTGATTCCCAGTCGGTAGACTGCTTGAGAAGCATTAGGAAGTGTGGCCTTGTGGGAGGAGGTGTGTACTGGGAGTGGGCTTTGAGGTTTCAAAAGCCCATGTTGAAAGGTTCAGACATTACGCTGGACTGCCCCTGTTACCTATCGGAATCCACTCAGGCAGTACCCTGGTCAGCCTAGGGTTCCATGGGAACTAAGTCTACACACAGGTGTAGAGGACCCCTTTAAAAGACAGACCTCTGCCCACTTATGCTCTCTCTGCTCTCCTCTCCCTGCTCTTCTCTTTGCTCTGTCTCTTCTCTTATGCTCTATCTGCCTCTCTATGGCGACCGGCCATGACAGTCAGCCATTAACCCTGTTCCTCTTCTCTCTTAGTGTCTCTACTCTGCTGGGCCTATAATAAACTGGTTAATATGTCTAATATGTCTCATCTTGTGCCCCCTCTTCTTTTATTTCTAATTTAAGCAAAAGAATAAAACATGTTAATTACAGTCTCTAGCTCTCTATCTCCAACTTGTGAATGACAGGTAAACTCGCCAGTGCTCCAGTGCCATGCCTGCTTGCCTGCCTGCCTGAGGCCACACCTCCCTGCATAATGGACATGCACTCACCCTCTAAAAATGTAAGCAAAACCTCCAGTTACACTTTCCTTTATATGTTGCCTTGGCCATGGTGTCTCTTCAAGGCAGTAAGTTAACAGTAAGTAACTAAGACACAGTGTTACAAAAAATGCAATGGTGGGACAGCCATTTATGAGAGACCAAAGGATTTTATTGTGGCAGAGGATAGAGATGAAGGTAATGCCATTCCAATTTCACACTGCAACTCACTCTTCAAACACAAGCCTTGATAAGTTTTCACTAGCAGCTAGGAGCAGCCATTGTGGTCTGCAGAGGTTATTAACATGTTTCTGACTGCTACTAAAGGTCTGTGTGAGGACAAGTTTTCCTCATTTGCTTTAACCAAAACAACATATTTCAACAGCATAAGCACAAAAACAAACACAAGAACTCAGCTGTCTCCTATCAGGCAGACATTAAACCAATGCCATCTTTCTCACTTGTTTTGGAAGACAGTAACTTTCATAAAAAATAATTTATGCCAACATAGTCTCTGTTTTTATTTTAAGATAAAATGTAAGTGTTCTCATTTTTAATTTATAACATAATAAATATGTTCCATGCACACAGAAAAGCTTTTTGAAGATTGCAAGAGATCTGAAGAATCCGGATTTCAAGAGAACTTTAGATCCAAAAAAAAAAAAAAAAAAAAGGAACCTGCTGTGTTAGTATACAGATGATATGGGAGTTCTCAGGAGCATTACATTTCTAGGCCTAACACATCTTGAGTGAGGAAGAGTGATTGGTGTGACGGTAGGTGACATTTCCTACCTTCAGTAACTTTTATTCTAACGTACTAATGTACTCATGTGTATCTACATTACCCAGAAGCCTTAACCAGACACATATCCCAACCCTACTCCCAAGTCTCTGATTCAGTACCTCTGAGGTAGAACTAGAGAACCCATATCTGTAACATGTTCCCTCCCAAAAGCTGATGCTTCTAGTCACAGGATCACAGGGTGAGGGCCCTGGGGTGAGAATCTGCGTTGTGTGAATAAGTGAGGGAAAGGCATACCGATGTCCACTGGGATGACTTAAGTGACTCTAACCATAGCTGAGCCAAATTTCACAGAATGTGAACACAGGTTTCCCTCAAAGGTGTTCTCATTTTATGTAGCAGCTGTGAATTCTCCCTGACCCCACACCCCGTCACATCTGATAAGCTAAGTATTGGTTTTGACAGCTCTTCGATTTCTCATGGTTCAGTTAGTTATTCAGCAGAGTATCTCCTCTCAGGCCCTGGGGAAGTGCTGTTATATTTAGCTTTACTACAGGAAAAATGATACTGATAGAACTACCCAAAGGCAGTGATATGGAGGGCAAAGCATGAATGTGTCCATTTCCCTGCCCTAGCCTCCCTGCAGAGCCACAATGAGTCATATTGCCAACATTGTGACAATATACAAAGCATTGCTGCCTGGAGATCACCAAGCTTTGATGTCCAGAGTTTTTATTGGAGTATTGATATATAGACACGATTGATTGAATTGCTGGCTGTACAACTGAAATGAGTCTCCACCCCCTCTCTGCTCCCTGCATGCTGAGCTTGTATCAGATATCTCGAAGCAGTGCTTTTGTATGTTTTGGTTTATCCTTTTCTTTCCTTATATGTATGGAAGAATTGCTTCTCAATCAAACAAAATATCAACATTAATTAATTAGCTAATTAATTAATAAGAATGTATATGTTGTATATGCTCAAGATGCTATTTTTAATGATTGAAAAACCATCCAGCGCCCTTTCCGTCGATTCATCTAAGACCAGGTGAGCCACCCCCTGCTTTTACCCAATTCTTGTCCTAAGCGCCATTCACCCAGATCCCTCCAGGCTTGTCCCTGCTTGAAACAGACACGCCCAGGCAGGGAGGAGCTCCCTGAATCTGACTTGGTACAGGCCACTCTTCCTTCCCTTTCCGTCGACTCATCGCAGACCAGGTGAGCCACCCCCTGCTTTTAACCAATTCTTGTCCTAAGCACCATTCACCCAGATCCCTCCAGGCTTGTCCCTGCTTGAAACAGACACGCCCAGGCAGGGAGGAGCTCCCTGAATCTGCTTGGTACAGGCCACCCTTCCTTCCATTCCCAGCGACCAATCCACCAGGAGGCCTAACTCCTTCAGAGTGAGGAGGCTACGAGGAAAGGCAAGACCATCCAGAGCTTTGGACATTGAATTCCTGGCCCACACACACTACAGAGTAACAAGAGGAGATAGAGAGATCCTACCTGCATTCACTGGAAAAAGATATGGGAAGAAGACAGAATAAGAACTCGCTCAACAACAGAAAGACCAATATGACACCACCAGAATCTAGGGACTCCACTCCAGCAAGACCTGAAAAGCCCAACATAGTGCAAGAAGAAGAGATGGACCTCAAAAATTATCTCAGCAAGATGATAGAGACCTTCAAAGAGGAAACAAGAAAATCCCTTAAAGAAATAGAAGAAAAAGCAAGCAAAAAATTACACGATATGGAGGAAAAGACAAACCAAAAAATTCAAGAAATAAACAAATCTCTTAAAGAAGCTAAAGAAACCCAAGATAAAACAACCAAACAAGTGAAGGAAGCTCTTGAAACAGTTCAAAGCATGAAAGCTGAATTAGACACATTAAAGAAAACACAGAATGAAGCGATGCTGGAAATGGAAAGGTTGGATAAACGATCAGGATCTAAAGATGTGAGTATAACTAATAGAATCCAAGAGACAGAAGAGAGAATCTCAGCTATTGAAGACTCGCTAGAGGATATACATTCATCAACCAAAGAAAACCTCAAGACCAACAAATCCCTAACACAAAATATCCAGGAAATATGGGACACCGTGAAAAGACCAAACCTAAGAATAATAGGTGTAGAAGAAGGTGAAGAAACACTGCTCAAAGGTACAGAAAACATATTCAACAAAATCATAGAAGAAAACTTCCCCAACCTACAGAAAGATATGCCTATGAAAGTACAAGAAGCTTATAGGACACCAAACAGACTGGACCACAAAAAGAAGTCCCCCCGACACATAATAATCAAAACTCCAAATCTACAGAATAAAGAAAAAATATTAAGAGCTGCAAAGGAAAAAGGCCAAGTAACATATAAAGGCAAACCAATCAGAATCACACCCGACTTCTCAATGGAAACTATGAAAGCCAGAAGGTCTTGGATAGATACACTACAAGCACTAAGGGAGCATGGATGTCAACCCAGACTACTGTACCCAGCAAAACTTTCAATCATTATAGATGGAGAAAACAAGATTTTCCATGACAAAAACAGATTTAAACAATACATATCCACAAATCCAGCACTACAGAAGGTTCTGGAAGGAAAACTCCAACCCAAGGAACATAACTACATGCACAAACACAAAGGCAATAGATAATCTAATATTGCCGAACACAAAAAGAAGCAGGAGGGCAAAATCCACACCCAATGACACCACCAACAATAAATCCAAACCAAACAAGAACCAACGAACAATGGACATTAATATCCCTAAATATCAATGGTCTTAACTTACCCATAAAAAGATATAGGCTAACAGAATGGATACGAAGACAGAATCCATCCTTCTGCTGTTTACAAGAAACACACCTCAACTTCAAAGACAGGCGATACCTCAGAGTAAAAGGATGGGAAAAGATTTTCCAATCAAATGGCCTCAAGAAACAAGCAGGTGTAGCAATCCTAATATCTAACAAAATGGACTTTAAACTAAAATCAATCAAAAGAGATGAAGAAGGGCATTTCATACTCATCACAGGAAAAGTCCATCAAGATGAAATCTCAATCCTGAACATCTATGCTCCAAATACGAAGGCACCCACATTTGTGAAAGAAACATTACTAAAGCTCAAACCACACATAAAACCACACACACTTATAGTAGGAGACTTCAACACCCCCCTTATGCCACTAGACAGGACCACCAGACAAAAACTTAACAAAGAAACAAAAGACCTGAAAGAAGTTATGGCCCAACTGGGGTTAACGGATATCTATAGAGCATTCCATCCAAACTCAAAAGAATATACCTTCTTCTCAGCACCACATGGCACCTTCTCCAAAATTGACCACATAGTAGGCAACAAAGCAAACCTCCACAGTTACAAAAGAATTGAAATAACCCCCTGTATCTTATCAGACCACCATGCATTAAAGCTAGAATTCAGCAACAATACAAATGGCAGAAAACCTGCAAACTTTTGGAAAATGAATAACACCCAATTGCAC
This sequence comes from Cricetulus griseus, assembly GCF_003668045.3. Taxonomy (NCBI): domain Eukaryota; kingdom Metazoa; phylum Chordata; class Mammalia; order Rodentia; family Cricetidae; genus Cricetulus; species Cricetulus griseus. The sequence goes on from NC_048599.1 coordinate 109,263,472, forward strand.
CATTCCTGGGTTGAGGAAGAAATAAAAAAAAACAAATTAAAGACTTCCTAGAATCTAATGAGAATGCAGACACAACATACCCAAACTTATGGGACACTCTGAAAGCAGTGCTAAGAGGGAAGTTCATAGCACTAAGTGCCCACATGAAGAAACTAGAGAAAAGTCACATTAGAGAACTGACAGAACAACTGAAAGCACTAGAGCAAAAAGAAGCAAACTCACCAAGGAGGAGTAGACGCCAGGAAATAATCAACCTGAGAGCTGAAATCAATAAAGTAGAAACTAGGAAAACATTACAAAGAATCAATGAAACAAAGAGTTGGTTCTTTGAGAAGATCAACAAGATAGACAAACCTCTAGCCAAACTAACCAAAAGGCAGAGAGAGAGCACACTAATTAACAAAATCAGAAACGAAAAGGGGGATATAACAACGGACACTGTGGAAATCCAGAGAATCTTTAGGTCATACTTTGAAAATCTGTACTCCACAAAATTCGAAAATCTAATGGAAATGGACAGTTTCCTGGATAAATATCACTTACCAAAATTAAATCAAGATCAGATAAACAGTTTAAATCGACCCATAACCCCTAATGAAATAGAAGCAGTCATCAAAAGCCTCCCAACCAAAAAAAGCCCAGGACCAGATGGCTTCACTGCAGAATTCTACCAGAAATTCAAACAAGAGCTGATACCAATACTCCTCAAACTGTTCCGCACAATAGAAGCAGATGGGATATTGCCAAACTCTTTCTATGAGGCTACAATCACTTTGATACCCAAGCCACACAAAGATAAGATTAAGAAAGAGAACTACAGACCAATATCCCTCATGAACATTGATGCTAAAATACTCAATAAAATATTGGCTAATCGAATCCAAGAACATATCAGAAAAATCATCCACCACAATCAAGTGGGCTTCATCCCAGGGATGCAAGGATGGTTCAATATACGAAAAACCATCAATGTAATCCACCATATAAACAAACTGAAAAAGAAAAACCACATGATCATCTCACTAGATGCTGAAAAGGCCTTTGACAAAATCCAACATCCCTTCATGATAAAGATCTTGGAGAGAACAGGAATAACAGGAACATATCTAAACATGATAAACGCGATATACACCAAACCAATAGCCAACATCAAACTAAATGGAGAGAAACTCAAAGCTTTTCCTCTAAAATCAGGAACAAGACAAGGATGTCCACTCTCTCCATACCTCTTCAATATTGTACTTGAAGTTCTAGCTAGAGCAATAAGACAAGAACAGGGGATCAAAGGGATACAAATTGGAAAGGACGAAGTCAAACTTTCACTATTTGCAGATGACATGATAGTCTACATTAGTGACCCGAAAAACTCTACCAGGAAACTCCTACAGCTGATAAACACCTTCAGCAAGGTAGCAGGATACAAAATTAACTCAAAAAAATCTGTAGCCCTACTGTATACAGATGATAAACTCAATGAGAAAGAAATCATGGAAACATCACCTTTCACAATATCCACAAGCAACATAAAATATCTGGGGGTAACACTAACCAAAAAAGTGAAAGACCTGTACAATAAGAACTTTGAGACTTTAAAGAAAGAAATTAAAGAAGATACCAGAAAGTGGAAAGATCTCCCGTGCTCTTGGATAGGCAGAATTAACATAGTAAAAATGGCAATCCTACCAAAAGCAATCTACAGATTTAACGCAATCCCCATCAAAATCCCAACACAGTTTTTCACAGACATTGAAAGAACAATACTCAACTTTATATGGAAAAATAAAAAACCCAGGATAGCCAAAACAACTCTTTACAATAAAAGATCTTCTGGAGGCATCACCATCCCTGACTTCAAGCTCTACTATAGAGCCATAGTTCTGAAAACAGCTTGGTATTGGCACAAGAATAGACAGATAGACCAATGGAATCGAATTGAAGACCCAGATATTAACCCACGCACCTACGAACACCTTATTTTTGACAAAGGTGCTAAATCCATACAATGGAAAAAAGATAGCATCTTCAACAAATGGTGCTGGCACAATTGGATTCGGACATGCAGAAAATTGCAGATAGATCCATACCTGTCACCATGCACGAAACTTAAGTGCAAATGGATCAAAGATCTCTCCATAAACCCAGCCACACTGAATCTTCTAGAAGAGAAAGTGGGAACAACCCTTGAACAAATTGGCACAGGAGAACAATTCCTGAACATCATGCCAGAAGCACAGACACTGAGGTCTGCAATTAATAAATGGGACCTCCTGAAACTGAGAAGCTTCTGTAAGGCAAAGGACACAGTCAGTAAGACAAAACGACCACCCACAGAATGGGAAAAGATCTTCACCAGCCCCACATCTGACAGAGGACTGATTTCCAAAATATACAAGGAGCTCAAGAAGCTAGCCACCAAAACACCATACAATGAAATTAAAAAGTGGGGTGCAGAACTAAACAGAGATTTTTCAACAGAGGAATCTGAAATGGCTGAAAGACACTTAAGAAAGTGCTCAAAATCCTTGGCCATCAGAGAAATGCAACTCAAAACAACTCTGAGATACCACCTCACACCTGTCAGAATGGCTAAAATCAAAAATACCAATGACAACCTATGCTGGAGAGGTTGTGGAGAAGAAGGAACACTCCTCCATTGCTGGTGGGAGTGTGAACTTGTAAGACCACTTTGGAAATCAGTATGGCGGTTGCTCAGAAAAATGGGAATCAATCTACCTCAAGATCCAGCCATTCCTCTCTTGGGTATATACCCAAATACTGCATGTCCATACAACAAGGACATATGTTCAACCATGTTCATAGCAGCATTGTTTGTAATAGCCAGAACCTGGAAGCAACCTAGATGCCCCTCAACTGAAGAATGGAAAGAGAAAATGTGGTACATTTATACAATGGAGTACTACTCAGCAGAAAAAAGCAATGGAATCTTGAAATTCGCAGGCAAATGGATGGAACTAGAAGAAACCATCCTGAGTGAGGTAACCCAATCACAAAAAGACAAACATGGTATGTACTCACTCATATATGATTTTTAGACATAGAGCAAAGGTTTACCAGCCTATAATCCTCTACCCCAAGGAAACTAGAAATCATGAATGACTCTAAGGGATAAATGGACCCCAGGAATGGGAAGTGGCATGAACTCCCGAGCTAATTGAGAGCATGAGGGTAGGGGAGTGGGTGCTGCCACAATAAGAGCACAAGATGAAGAGTAGAGGAGAAGAAATGGAGGAGCAGATATATTGAGTTGGGGGAAGAATAGAGGAGAGAGAGCAGGATGAGAGATACCATATCAGAGGGAGCCACTATAGGTCCGAGAAGAGATCTGGAACTAGGAAGATCTCCAGAGACCTATAAGGATGACACGATCTGACAGTCCGGGCAGTGGAGGAGAAGATGGCCTAGAAACCCTTCCCCTAGAATGAGATTGATGACTACTCTCTATGCTATCCTAGAGTCCTCATCCAGTGGCTGATGGAAGCAGAGACAGACATCCACAGAAATACACTGAGCTGAAATCTGGAACTTAGTTGAAGAGAGGGAGGAATGAAGAATGAAGGGGTCTGTACCTGGTTGGAGAAACCCACAGAAACAGTTGGCCTGAAAAAGGGAAAGCATATCGACCTCAGATGCTCTTTGGGAGGCCAGTATGGGACTAATCCAGCCCCCGATCATGGATGCCAATGGGGAGGCCCCTGCACTCCTGGGAGCCTCCGGAGGTGGACTGGCGTTTTGCCCTGGTGGGTGGGGGGGACTTCGAGAGCCCATCCCACTTGAAGGGATTCGCTCTGTCTCTGAACACATGGGGAGGGGCCTAGGCCCAGCACAGGAAGATTTGGTGGACTTGGTGGAGCCCCGGTTGGGGGCCCTACCCTGCCTGGGGAGTGGTGGGTGGATGGGGTGGGGGGTAGGTTGGAGGTGGGGGAGAAGGAATGGGGGTGAGGGGAGGGAGAGGGAGAGGGGAAGTACATGTGAAACAAGCCTGTTCCCTAACTTGAATTAATAATAATAATAATAATAATAATAAAAAGAGAAAAAAAAAGAAAAACCATCCAGCAGCATGCATAAAATAACTAGTTGTATTTAACATATATATTTGTATTAAACCTATCCATATATATATATATATCATATTTTAAATCCCTACTTGTGGAATTGAACATGTATAACTATTATATATATTGAACATACATAACCACTAACATATATAACTATAAAGTATAATTTGAGAATACATGTAAAAAAAAAAAAACCTCTAAAATTTGGCCCAGTAATATTCTAGAACTTTTAAGTAGCAAAAAATGTTGTGTGTTCCCTGGGTTTGCTCAGGTTTGTGGCTGCTTGGCACAGAAAATGGCATTTACTTTGGTGCCCCAGGGAACAATGGTGCCCCAGGATGGGTGACTTTAACACTATCAAGATCAGGAAGTCCACAAGTTAACGGCATAGCTGGCCAATTTCAACTATGCAAATATTTCTGGTCCTCTCTTTTTATGACTTCTACATGGTCTCAAGCCTCTAATCAATTCCTCTTCAGAAGTCCACATGCCCACATCTGTGTATTTCACAGCAGCATGGTGTGTGCTCATACCTTCTCCTGTGGCAAGGCTACTGTTCTCTCCAGTGGGTAGTTCTCATGTTCTTGTGTTTCACTGTTGTCAGACTTTCCTGGCTCTGTTAGGGATTTTGGACACCACAGCCTCTTTGTTTGGTGTATAGTAATGTTCATCCAGTGTTGAGAAATCTCTAAAGCTCTTTTACATATGTGCCACTCTCCAGCAACACATGAATGGCCAGCCTTCCACCCCTGAGAAGGACCTACTCTGGAGGATGCAGAATCCTAATTGATCAAGTCTTCCGGACAGATGCTTCTCTGACATACCAGTGTTAGAAGAGACTTGTCTATGCAATGTAGCCCCAGGCCTTCACTCCAGAAATGTGTAGCCAGGCATCTCTTTCTTTAACAAATGGCGAGCAAGTATGATGGTTACCTTTTACTTCTTAAATGCTTGTCTTGAGTTTTCTACCTCTCATCTTTCTTGACGTTGATTAAGAGAAAGCTGTATGCTGTTTGGTGCAGAGACCAAAGAGAAGCCAGAGCATTAAACTTTATGCATCTGCTTAGAGTTGCTGCTGCTGTGCTGTGTCCACTATTAGCTGACAAATCAATAAATATATCGACTATCAGCCTTTTGCCAGAGACCAAGTGTCTAAAATCAATAAGGAACCGAAGTGTGATTTTTCTGTCCTTTTTTTTTTTTAACCTAATCACTTGTGATTGCTAAGATGGATATTAATTAAAAGTATAATGGAAGCTGGTCCCATAGCTCAGTGGTAGAGAACCTTTGAGAGTCCCTGAGGACAGTGTGCTGGTTAACCTTTTCTTCCCCACTGCCTTCTAGTTGGTTCTTCTCAATCCAGTACAGTTTAGAATACTCCAGGTCTATGGATTGGAATGTGTTTTGCTACCCAGTATCATTAGACTAATTCATCTACACGATAATCTCCAGTCTCCAAGAGACCAGATTTAGGCACCAAAATCTTCACAAAGTCACTATTTTTAAGCTTCTGAATATATTATTTCAGTAGAATTGTTATTATGTTTCTTTGTTGCCTTTTATTTAAAGCTAAGACAGCTACTGTTTTGATAATTTCCTTCCTTAGCTTAAAGTGAAAACAAACAAAATTACAAGTGCTCCCTCCTGTTTCTAACTGTCCAAAGATGACTCCATCCCCCTTCCCAGCTGCATGTGTGAATGACTAGAAAAGCTGTGCCCAGCTAGGGATTACTTACCTTTACTTTAAATAGTTTATCAAGTGGCTGGACTGAGGACCCCTGTTCTTTGTCAACACAGGTGGAGTGGTATGAGCCTCACAAGGAGCAATAAAGCCATTAGCAGAGACCCTGGGCTCACCCCAGCTCACAATTGCTGTAAGTGTTCACCAGAGTCTGAAGGAAAGCAAAGGACTGACAAAGGACTGGAGAGCAGTCAAGGAGTTTTGGCAAAAGTTAAGCAAACAGTGCTACAATGACTACAAATTGGTCTTGTTAAACTTGAATAACAAGAGGCAACGTTGCTAGGCAATAGTGGTTCTCAACTTTAATCCCAGCACTGGGTGTGGTGGTGGTGGTGGTGGATGGAAGCCTAGTCTACAAGCAAGTTCCAGGACAGCCAGGGCTATGCAGAGATACCTTGTCTTGAACAAACACAAAAGGAAACAACAACAAAACAATGTCACTATTACAATTTCCATGTGAATATCTATATTGCTGGTAAAACTAAAATTTTACATTAGCAACAACAACAAAATCCACATAGGTGGATTGCAGTACAGCTTAGTTCCAAGTCTGCACATTTATTATCATGAGCATGTTTTTTTGCTTTGTTTGGTTTTTGTTTTTCGAGACAGGGTTTCTCTGTGTACCTTTGGAGCCTATGCTGGCACTCGCTCTGGAGACCAGGCTGGCCTTGAACTCACAGAGATCCGCCTGCCTCTACCTCCTGAGTGCTGGGATTAAAGGCGTGAGCCACCAACGCCCCGCCATGAGCATGTTTTGTTCTTATGTCAAAATATATCCAGTGACTTCCAATAGCTTGAAGTGACGCCAGCAGGTGAGCATGGTCTGCAATCTGCCACACTGTTTCTTTCCATTTTGCACTTTGACCCCAAGGTGAACTACTCTGAAGTGATGAGCTTGTCAAATGTCATGGTCAGAATCTGACACTGAAGACTGGCTCTTTGAAAATGTAATGAAAGCAATACAGGTTATATAGCCATGCCATACTTTTTGCACTTTGCTCTTGATCAGCTGTAAGAAGTGAGCATTTCTCAGTCTATCCCATGTTTACTTTGTTACCTTTTGCCATTAGTTAAAAATATTTCAAATTTGGCTACCTAGAACTCACAGTTGGGAAGCCGTTAAGCCCCCACCCCCAAAGAAAAAAACAACCTCAGGGCAGCATTCTAAAAACTATAAAAAGCCTTTTCTAATGCTAATTGCATACCAAGTTCCATTTAATTATGTTTGTTTCCTCATTTGTTTGGTCTCCAGTCTAGCAGAGTTACTAAAGGCAGTCTTTGATAATGTAATGTTCCATTCTCAAGGAGTTAAATGAAGGGGGGGGGGGGAGCCTTTCTTATGCTTTCTGAAATTAACAACAGCAACCCCCCCCCAAAACCCAAGAGATACAGAGAGGAAAAGGGAGGGAGAGGGAGGGAGAGGTGAATGAGAGGGAAGGAGGAAGAGAGAGAAAGAGTTTTATCTAAAAGACTAGTTTTACTGAAATGGGAAATTCATTATTATTTATGTTAATTTTACTGCTAGAGTAAAGCATAGTATAAAGCAAATGTGGTCCCATAGGATGCATTGTCATGGCTGCTGATCTGAAGCTGGTACATTTTTATTGGTAATAAGTAGTTGTAATTCACCAACAAAGATCACATAGCCTGACCAGGCTCACCCACAGTAGTCAGTTAAAAGTTAGGAGAGTCTTCTGCAATCGCAAAGATGGAGTTTCCAGTTTCCACTAAAATCATTTACTAGCAATCTAAGAAGATACTTCCAGCTTTTAAAATTCTGAAGTTTTTGAACCTAAATTGTTTTCCATTTTTTAGAAACAAGATTGTTTTACATGTCAATCCCAGTTCCCTCTGCCTCCCCTCTTCCCCTGCCACCACCCCAACTAACACCCTACCTATCACATACACTTCTTGCTCCCCAGGGAGGGTGAGGCCTTCCATAGGGGGTCTTCAGAGCCTGTCATAGTCTTTGGGATAGGGCCTAGGCCCACCCAATGTGCCTAGGCTCATGACTGACTTATAAGTGGAATGGGTTCCCAGAGTCCATTCCTATGCTGGGGATAAATACTGATCTACTACAGGAGGTCCCATGGATTTCCAAGGTCTCCTCATTGACACCCATGTTCATGGGGTCTGGATCAGTCCCATGCTGTTTTCCCAGCAATCAGTCTGGGGACCAAGAGCTCCCTCTTGTTCAGGTCAGCTGTTTCTGTGGGTTTCACCAGCTTGGTCTTGACCCCTTTGCTCATCATTCCTCCTCTGCAACTGGATTCCAATGCAGTTCAGTGTTTAGCTGTGGGTGTCTGCTTCTACTTCCACCAGCTGCTGGATGAAGGATATAGGATGGCTTATAAGTCAGTCATCAATCTCATCAGGGGAGGGCATTTAAGGTAGCCTCTCCTCTGTTGCTTAGATTGTTAGCTGGTGTCATCTTTGCAAATCTCCAGACATTTCCCTAGTGCCTGATTTCTCTTTAAACCTATAATGTCTCCCTCTATAATGGTATCTCTTATTTTGCTCTCTTCTATTCTTCTCCCAACTCAACCTTCCTGCTCCCTCATGTCTTCCTCACCCCTCCTCTTCTTCCCTTCTCATTCTCCTAGCTCCTGCTCCCATCCCCCCATGTTCCCAATTTGCTCAGGAGATCTTGTCCCTTTCCCCTTCTCTGGGGGACCATTTATATCTCTCTTAGAGTCCTCCTTATTTCCTAGCTTCTCTGGTGCTGTGGATTGTAGGCTGGTAATCCTTTGCTCTATGTCTAAAATCCATATGAATGAGTATATACCATTTGTCTTTATGTGATTGGGTTACCTCACTCAGAATGGTTTTTTCTAGTTCCATCCATTTGCCTTCAAATTTCAAGATTCCATTGTTTTTTTCCATTGAGTAGTACTCCATTGTGTAAATGTACCACATTTTCTCTATCCATTCTTCAGAGAGGGGCATCTAGGTTGCTTCCAGGTTCTGGCTATTACAAATAATGCTGCTTTATGAACATGGTTGAACAGATGTCCTTGTTGTATGAATGTGCTTCTTTTGGGTATAGGCCTAAGAGTGGAATTGCTGGATCTTATGGTAGACTGACTCACATTTTCCTGAGGAATCACTATACTGATTTCCAAAGTGGCTGCACCAGTTGACACTCCCACCAGCAGTGGAGGAGTGTTCCCCTTTCTCCATATCCTCTCCAGCATAAACTCTCATTGGTGCTTTTAATTTTAGCCATCCTGACAGGAATAAGATGGTATCTCAGAGTTGTTTTGATTTGCATTTCCCTGATGGTTAAGGATGTTGAGCAATTTCTTATGTGTCTTTCAGCCATTTTAGATTTCTCTATTGAGAATTGTCTATTTAGTTCTGTCTCCCACTTTTTAATTGGATTGTTTTGTGTTTTGGAGACTAGCTTCTTGAGTTCTTTGTATGTTTTGGAAATCAGCCCTCTGTCAGATGTGGGGTTGGTGAATGTCTTTTCCAGTCTGTGGGCCGGCATTTTGTCTTGCTGACTGTGTCCTTTGCCTTAGAGAAGCTTCTCAGTTTCAGGAGATCCCATTTATTAATTGTTAATCTCAATGTCTGTGCTACTGGTGGAATGTTCAGGAAGCAGTCTCCTGTACCAATTAATTCAAGGGTATTTCCCACTTTCTCTTTTAATAGGTTCAGTCTGGCTGGATTTACTGAACCTAAATTTTACTCCTATCTTTTTAAAGATACTTATTTGCTTATTTTTATTATATGTAGTTAACTGCTTGCATGCATGTGTATATCCAGCATGTATGTAGGACCTCTGAAGACCAGAAGAGGGCGCTGGCTCACTGCAACTGTATTTACAAACAGTTGTGAGCTGCTGTGTAGCTCCTCTACAAAAGCAGTGAGTGTTCTTAACCACTGACCCATCTCTCTATCCTTGTATTATCGTTTGTAAAAAGTAACTACCTCAATATAGAAAGGTTGTCTGACACATGCTATTAAAAAAATAAATAAAATAAAAAATAAAAAAAGAAGGTTGTGTCTTTATCTGCTTTTCTTTGTTGTTCAAAACACTATTTAAAAAAAGAATTATTATTATTAAATTTAATTGTTAATTTTAACAATTTAATTATTAATTTAATTATTAACTTTATTAATTAACACTGTAGATGTTTCCTTTTCATAATAAAGTACTTTACACTCTGTAGTCTTATTCTTAGTCCGGCAGTGAATGTTGCTTGGAGAATTCCCATTGTCTTTCCCATCCTTCCTCCTCCCCCCTTTTTTTTTGTTTGTTTTTGTTTTTGACAGAAGTATGAAGTATAAGCACCCAACATAAGGTAAATGCCTCAAACTATGTCAAACTCCAGGTTCAAAATGAAGATTTGCGGTGGGGGCAGGGGAGCATATGTGGAGAGAGTTGGAAAGGAGGCGTTATCACCATTTTCAAGATTCCATTCTCTGTCTTGAGACATTGGCCACATCCGTGACCTCACCGTTCCCCTCAGAGCGTGTAAGGCTTTTCCCTCCCCACGTGTAGCATCTCTAGATGGTCTTCCCATAAACCTCATAGAATCTTTACTCTCTGCCTCCTCTCTTACCTTCTCCCCATCTCCTGTTTCCCCTCTTCTTTACTTCCCTCTCCCTCCTTTCCCTCTTCTTTCCTTGAATCAGTTCCCACATCTCTTTTCAGAATCCTGCCATTTTTTCTTCCTCTGGTTTTGTTTTGTTGTTGTTATTGTTGTTGTTGTTGTTGTTGTTGTTGTTTTTTGAGACAGGGTAGCCAGGCTGGCCTTGAACTCACAGAAATCTGCCTGCCTCTGCCATCTGAATGGTGGGATTAAAGGTATGCACCATTATGCCCGGCCTACCATTTTTTTCTCAATAAACAAGGATACTCCATTCCCTGCATCTTCTCCCTCCCCACACCGATTCTGGGAGTCACACCCACTCCAGTATGCCATCACAGGGTACAGATGGAAACTGAAAATGTGTTGACCCTGAATTCTGTAACCCTCATACTGAAAACCATGTGAAGTGCACATACTGAGTTCACTTATACTACCTGTGCTTTTAGGAACAAAAGTAAGGTCAACTAATGGCCATTGTAATTTTATGTTTATCTCCCTTCTCATACACATTAGCTTCCAAATGTCCTATTTGTACATTCTACTGAAGGAAGAGGAGAAGGAAAAGGAGGAGGAAAGAGAGGAGGAGGCAGCGGCAACCGGAGATCTGTCAATCAATCATCCATCATGCTGTATGTCCATGCCCTCCCACTATGGGCCCTCTGTCCTCCATCATGCTCTCACTCTCCCACCCAGTGTGACTCTGGAGCTGTCCGCACTCTGTCATGTGTGCTCTATCATGCAGCTTCAAAGATAATCTCATAGGACCCACCACCGATAGTGACATGGTGACATGCCTGGCAAAGGTGTAGAAAGAGTGTTAGAAGAAGACTCAAGAACTGTTTCTTGTAACCATTGTCTCACAGAATTTAGATAAATGATGATGTTTGGGGTTTTATTTTCAATTTGTTCTTCTTAAGAACATAAACGTATATAAAGGGAACTCCATTTAGTGTAAATTTTAGGACAGTCATTGAAACACAAACAGCCAGCACATCCCTTTAAAGCTGTCCTGTGGTTTGTTAAGGGTTTGCTGAGAGTGAGCAACATACACTCCTTGTAAGACTATATGCAGAAATACTTAATCTATAAGAAATGGCCAACATCCCTGGATCAGTCATGATGCTAAGTCCTTGGGATGCAAAGAAAGTGCTAATTCAAATAAAAATTTTTCTCATAAAATGAATTCATCTGGATTTAAATGTGTAACATCCCCAGAAGACTATACTGTATGGAGGCAGAAGATACTATATTATTTATGTGTGTGTGTCTGTCTGTGCATGTGTGTCTGTGTGTGTGTGTGTGTGTGTTGTGTGTGTGTGTGCACCTGTGTGGTCACATGCATAGCATGAGTGCCTGAGCTAGCCATCTCCTTGTCCCTCATCTCTCTCTCTCTCTCTCTCTCTCTCTCTCTCTCTCTCTCTGTGTGTGTGTGTGTGTG